>NC_028451.1:30682043-30777710 GCF_000263155.2 Setaria italica | reverse complement strand
GATGTACAACTCGTCTATTGACCGCGGCCCGCGGGCGACCGGCGGGGGCGCGCGCGCCGCCGGCGAGGGGCGCGCCGGGGCCGGGGGGGGCGGCGCGCGCGCGCGGACGACCAGGCGAGCGGGCTGTCCGCGGTCGGGCGGCGGCAGGCGCTCGGCGGCTCGGGCAGGAGCAGAGTCTGGGGAGCCGGATCGAGGCCACCCCGCGCATGCTCACATGGGCCGGCCGGAACTAGGGCAACGGCCGATGGGAGTTGTTGGGCCGCCTGATGTTGTTGGGCCGCCTGGACGCCTTCCGCCTGGGCTAGCTTCTTTTCGGGGTGGGCTAATGGGCCAAAATGCTTTTTTATACTATTTTTATGAAGAAATTTTCCACTACTCTTGGGCCTCGCCCCGGGCTGCAGCCCGGGCAGCCCGGGGCCCAGATCCGCCCCTGGCCACAACACATCGTAGGTGCCCATGGACGGATCTAGCACTGGGACAGGTGGAGCTCAAGCTCCCCCTACCCCCGCTCGGACAATGGAGCCTCTCCTTAGCCCTACGTGATTTTTTAGGAATAAGAAAGAAAAAGATAAAGGAAGGAAGGAAAGAGAAGAAGAGGGAGCCCCTCCTAATCTTACTAGCTGCATCCGCCACACGTGCCGACTGCCGAGGGTAACGCATCGGCACTTCAGGGAATCCGCGTCCGGTACATACAACAACCGTTAAAGTTCGTTCTGTTTTTTGTCACTAATCCGCGTTCGCTCGACGGCAGCAAATGCACGATCACTCGTCGAATCAGTAAGCCGCCGCACAAATCAGAGACTATAGCTTGTCAGAGAGCGTGCACAAATCAGGTCCCGCGACGAAGTGCACGCCCCCGAAGTCCCGCGGCCCGCCGCCACCGCGTCCTCCATTGCCAAGCACCGCCTCCTTCCTTTCTTCAGTTTCCCTTCTTGGACTAAAACCGGCGACGAGCAAGGCTGATGGGCCTACCCCTCCTCGACGTGCTTGCGGTGGCAGTTGCGGCCGCCGGGCAGGCTGCGATTGCCGGCGAGGTCAGTGCGCCTGCTCCTCTGCATTCTCGTGGTAGCCGCTGCATTCTCGTGGTAGCCGCTGCGACGGGGCAGAGACGACACGAAAGCTTCTCGTCGAGGACCGGAGGACGTGATGACCAGCAGGTATCAGTGTCGGTTCTTCGAGCGAGTAATGTGCAGAATGCAGTGACGGACGGATTTGGTGGGTGGGTGGTGTGATGAGGTTTTGATCGGGTAATCAGGGCGCTGGACGCTGGTGGAGCAGAAAGATAACTTGTGGTCGCAGGCCGGAATTATTGCTGGGCCAGTTTCGTGGTCCATTTATTAATGGATCCAAATCGGTTTCGTTTCGAAATGCTCAGCAGCGGCCTTGAATCTAAACATATGTATCGCAAGGCAATTGAACATGGGAATGCCATACAAATTTTGTGCCAATTAAAGAATCTTTCGACAAAAATACCAATTCTTTTGAACGGGCTCTATGTGCGGTCTATCCATTTCGTTATCTTTCAATGAATGAGATCTGAACATACGGTATATTAAGTTTTTTAGATTAAGGAAATCATACGGTATATTAAGTATAGTATGTAAACTCTGTACAGTAGCTTTTTCATGGTAAGGACTACTCTTCATACCAAATCTAGCTAGTTTTACCATTTCTAAATATTGAAACTCAATACATGAAAAGTAGTTTGTACCCAGAGATTGCGAAGTAGTAGACTAGTAGTTGACTGAACATTACTTGAGACGTCGTTTATTTACGAGTAGAGAGAGTATACAATTAAGACCGAAGCAAGAGATAAGAATAAGATACATATTACCATTTGTTCTCACTTCTATTAATATCTATAATATCATTTGTATGCATGGACCATTGACGAGGGTAAATGCCAAGATGCATTTCACTTTTGCATGAGATGATTCAGACGTTCAGGTTACACACTTTCTTGCAGCTTTAATTTAAAGTGTATCAGTCTATCTATCCATCTATCTACTCCCCGTTCGCCAATCAACTACTCCCAGCTAGCGTTATTGCCTTGCTTGGCCTCACTCATGTGGCGAAGTCAGATGGTGACCGTTTCGCCATTGTTGCAAACCGCCAAGCGGCAGTATCAATGGACCGCGGACAGGTGTTTCGCTCGATGTCCATCAGGCCTTGTAGGCCCAACGACACATTGCCGACTGCGAAGGGGGACGGCCGTGTGCCGGTCCACTTAGCCAGTTGTCGCGTTACGGCGGAAGCAGGTTCAGGGTGTTTGATAATAGCTGCTGAACTTTATTTTATCACGTCGGATGTTCGAATACTAATTAGAAGGACTAAACATGAGCTAATTATAAAATTAATTGCAGAATCCTGTGCTAGTTCGCGAGACAAATCTATTAAGCCTAATTAATCCATTATTAGCAAATAGTTACTGTAGCACCACATTCCAATCGGATTTTTCATTGTCACATCCGTTATTAAGCTTGCATTGGACGAATTGGAATGAAAAATACACCATCGGATGTTCCGATGCTCCACCTGAGAAGCGTCAGAGCAACCATCAGAGCAGTTGGTACAGCGGGAAAAACATGGAAAATCTCGAATGCACCGGATGATCCGATGGGGGTAATTTTACAAGTGTTGGAGCAATTTGTTGAGGAGGCAGAGGAAACTCTATAGCACCGGATGTTCCAATGCCCTATGGAGTTGACCGTCGGATGAAGCATATTTTCTTTGAGAAGTTCCAGAAAGATTTTGGGCAAAAATCCTTCAGCACCGGATGATCCGACGGCACCATCGGAGAAAGTGTCGGAGCAATGACGTCACGGGGATCTAATAGCTATGTGACGTGAACAGTGGCATTGGACAATCCGATGGGAGCATCGGATGAATTCCTAAGGAACTTGTGCATGGGGAGCCAACGGCTAGTTGCACCAGATGTTCCGATGCAGGCCAAAAATAGACCATCGAAATATTGGAGCAACGACTCTTTGAGCCCTTGGGACTATTTATACCCCCACTATTCGCCCATTTGGAGTTGCTGAAGTGTCCAGGAATGCATTGAAGATCAATACTCATCAAGAACACATCCATACCACCAAAAGTATTTAAGTGATCCATCAAAGACTTAGCATAAGCTTAGGAGAGTGATTAGTGTTAGGATAGGCCTAGAGAGTGAGTGCAAGGTATGTCGACCTTGTGATAAGGTTTCATAGTGAACCACTGTTGTACAAGAGGTGTGCCGGCGCCTTGGAGCCTTGGTGGCTTGCCGGCAAGTCTTCGACCCTCTGGCTTGGTGTGGAGCGACGTCGATGACCTTGTGCGGGGGACGTGGAGACCCCCTTCCTTCTTGGAGAAGCTCCTTAGTGGAGATGACATCAAGGTGAACGAGGAACTTGGCGTGAGCCTTAGTGGTCGAGACTTTGTGGCAAGTCAAGGGGCACCTTGGGAGAGACTTGGTGACCGGAAAGCAATACTCTTGTATGAGTGCTTCAACAACGTGGATTAGTGGCAGTTTAGTGCCTACCGATACCACAGGATAAATCATTGTGTCAAGAGTTTCCTTCCCCTCATCCCCTCCTTACGTTTCCGCATTTCATATTTGCAACTTGTGTGCCTTTACTTTTCTAGAGTAGTATTTTGATGGGATTGGCTATAGGTTGCAAAACTTGTTTTGGGATGAGGGTTTCACACTAGATCAACCGTAGATTGTACATCTAGATAGTATGATCTAGTTTGTGTTTTGTTGCAACTAGTGGAAGTCATAGATTTAGCTTTTAAGTTGCCTAATTCACCCCTCCTCCTCTTAAGCTACGAGCACCGATTCCTTTCACACCAGCAATAGCAACTGCTGTCACTGTTGCTTGTTTTCCCTGATTGCTTTGTTGGTTTGGTTTGAAGCGACGACCCTTGCTGGATGTATTGGTCTGATTGATACTGAACGTTCTCGGCTTCCAGCTAGTTTGGCCATGAAGGTTTTGTTTTCGTTTGATCTTTTCTCCCCAGAAGAAGGGAGACTGTAAACATGCGCATGAATCTAGTGATCTACAGCTGAAAAGCCTAGATCGAGCAAGTGCGCTGCTATGAGTCACTCCAATATCGATGGTGCCAAAAAGCTCCCTGATTTTCCCATGTACAAATCAAAAACTTTGCGAGCCCGAATGAGCCCGGCCGCATAAAGAATGATTCTCTAGCAGTGATTTTCCCATGTACAAATCAAAAACTTTGCGAGCCTGAGTGAGCCCGGCCGCATAAAGAATGATTCTCTAGCAGTGACCTGGATACTGACACACCGAATTCAGATTCAGTGGGCTTCACCAAACCACATATAAAAACAGCAATAATGCAAAGCATCTGTCTCGCCTCGCGTATAGCTCGGAGCCTCCAGGCCACAAGACCCAAATCCAGAGGTCAGAGGATCATGGAGTAGTAAACAAGCATCATCTTATTGGTGCCCATCAACAGACGACGGCGATCGGTGCGCGACGGGGCCAGGGCGCCGCCAGGTGGCGCGGCGCAGACGCTCGATGGCGCCATGTCATCCAGGCGGTCGAGAGCGAACAACCAGTAGCCGTCGCCGTCGCGGAAATCTACGTCCCGTCAGGGGGTCCAAAAATAATGCGTGTCATCTTCGGGGGCAAGGGCAATAATGCTCTCGTCGGGCGTCTTGTCGAACGGCGGCGATGCAACAGGGTTGCTGGCACGCCGGGCCGTGGCGGAGGAGCGGTCGCTGTGCTGCTCGCTCAATTATTTGTACCGGCACGAAAGCGGCCTGGGCCCTTTTGTAGTTTTGTTTCCTTGGTGGTGTGTTGCCTTGCCGGCTCGTGATACGCTGCATGATGATGCACCGGCCGGGCAAGGAAGAGCGACGTGACGCCCATACGGGGGACGCGACGCGTTGGTGATTGGAGATGCGTGTGCTTGCATTGGGACGCCTGGCCCTTCGGCCTTTGGCGATCTTTTGGGGCTGCTCATGTCGGCATATGGTTGGTTCATCGATTTTCTGACTTGCTATGATTAACCTGAATTTGTGGAGTGTAGACAATATAATGGAGAGTTTTGGGTTTTCTCCTCTTTTTCATTTTTGGATAATATAGGTTACCATAATTGTCAAGTAGTCGTCGTTTGGAGAGTAGCTACCATTTAGCTCGGCGGCTTTGCAAAAGTGCAAACGAAAGAAAATACTAAAAAACAGCTAATCATTACCAACTTATATGATTGTTGCACACTTGCACCACGTGGTGTCGCAGTGTTGCATTGTGTCCGAATTTGCGAAATATCCGTAGGCTGTTTTCATTTATATTCGTATGATGAACAAGAAGACAAAAGCCAAATATTGATGCTACCAAGTAGGCCTGGGCGTTCGGGTAACCTGAAAATTTAGGTCGGATTTTTCCGGATTTTCTAAATTTTGGGTTGTAAGAGCAACTCCAAGAGTATGCTAAAAAATTCTTCCTCAAAACGAGATATTGAGGGCTACCCTAAAAAATTCCTCCCCCAAAACGTATCAGCCCATAGCAGAATGCTAAAAAGCTAGCCTCCCAATATTTCAAATTAGGTCACATCATTGTATTAGGCTCATTTTAAAATTCGTTTTTTTTCTAAAAGAATATCACGCCGCCGGCTTGGAACCCTCCTGTTGCCGCTGTTTATTTCCTCACGCCATCACGAATGACGCACCATCATGCCACCAGGCTGTTTATTTCCTCCTCACGCACCATCAAGGCGCCAGAACCCAGGAAGATGAAAAGGACCATTATCTCACCACTAGAGAAAACTGGACGAAGTGTTTCTATTGATTCCTCATGCAATGAATGAAGATTGCAGCTAGCATTGTCACAAAGCCTCAGTGCTTACTGCTTATTAATTAGTATTGCTCTATAACAGCTTTCCACACCAAATCATATGGTACTAAAATAACATCCAGCAGGTCAACACATACTCAGTTTGCAGTCCATGAGTCTAACTTCAGGGGTACAGCCAAGCAGCTTGCAGGCCATGCAGTCAACAAATAAGGTTAATTAGAAGTTAACCAGATATTAAAAAATTGCCAATAACTGGTATTCTGGTTTAGTAACTTGGAAACACACATGATACCACCATTGTCTCACACATAGCCCTTCAGCAGTTACATTGAACTACAAAGATCAACACATTGAACCCCTTCAACAGAAGATATTCCAGCACGAGTAATAACAAGTACAGACGCTAAAATAGAGCAACTCAATCTTGTTCAAGAGTAAAAGTTTTGTTGAACCTCTCCTCTTTTTTAAGCTCTTTCTCCACATCAACTTCTTTCTTCTGTGCCCATATATTTTCTAAGGTTGCTATCACACTCTTTTTCTTCTCTTGCAGCAATGCTGCTTTTGCCTTCTTCTTACTAATTGACCTTGTCAATGCATTATTCTCTAGGCCTTGAACCTCACCTTGTCCTATTTCACTTGGTGAACTTGCATTCGGATCAGCAGTTGAGCTTATCTTCTGCTTCTTGTTAGATGTTTTACCAGCAACCAATTCATCAATTTTACAAAGCCATTTTAGTTGAATTCTCAGCTTATTCCAGCCATGCATGAACTGGAATGCTTTTTGATGTTCGTCTTCAGACTTGTACAAAGCACATGCCTCTGCAACCTACATGCACCAACATACAAGGGATGTATTAAAATAAAATAGTTGAAACAAATCGTGGTACTGCATAGTAAGTAAGTACCTTGTCTTTCATTGTACTACCACTCTGACGCCTTAACTCAATCCGTGCTAGACATCCACAAAACTTGTTCACATATTTTTGTATGGTCTCCCACCGATGCATGAGAGAATTTATGGTACGCTTTGAGGTGCACGTCTTGTGTTCATGGAAGTAATCACAGATACGAGACCAATACTTGCCACCTTTTTGATCTTTGCCTACGACCGGATCCAAGCTTACATTCAGCCATGCTGAAACCAAAACCTCATCTTCATGGTCACTAAATTCTTTGATCTCTTGTGGTTCGGCCTCGCGGAGGGGGCTGCTGGACTAACTTCAATTGCCTGTGAGTGTTGATCAGCATATGTGTTGCTATAATAATTAAAATCCCCTAGATTGGTTTCATCCATCATCATGTTGGAAAAATATCCATTTCCTACAAGCATTTCATCAGTGGTAAGTTTTTTTTGTCAAAGCGCAATGAATAGATAATAAGAACTATAGCTGTGGCTGTAGACAAAACAAGCAATATGTCCATTTAAGCTAGATATCAAAGAGCTGTCCACACCAGAGTATTGCATAGGCGAGCCAGAGATAGGACTTGCTGTCTGATTCATGAATATTCAAACAAGCTGCACCATTGCACTAATTATCCAGCAGTAGGGATAAGTCTGCTAACCCATGAGATTGAAAACCAACGAAAACTTATAGGCTATATTAATTCAATCTTTCAAACCATGTACATTAAAGCATGGTAACGAAACTGTTCACTTGGGTACTTTTAGCAGATTGCATTCCAATCAGTTTACCACACAGAGATAGTCTTAAGAACCTTTATGAATCAGAAATCAACCCTTTACGAATCTGAACAGTGACCAAGCAAAATTAGCAAAGTTATCAGTAGCAGCTCAAACTAAATGAAAGCTAAGCCAAAATGCTGCATCGCAAGGTTGACTAAATAATGATCAGTAATACAAGGCAAGAAGGCCTCAAGATTGCCATCAGTAACTCATGAATCATGGGACATGCATATGGTGGCCAGGTGAAGTGATTCAACGAATTATACCATGATTCAAATTCCTGGTGTGATGCGAATATTCAAGCACCTGGAAACTTTTATCTTACGCGTAAGTGGCCGTTATCATTACCTAAATAAGCTTTACATAACTAATTTCATTTTGCATTTATCATTTGGAATGTCTTGTTTGAAAATACAATCTAAATGTCTTGCAAAAAGCCACAAACCTGAAAAAGTTGTAATTGAAATACCAGGAATCAGAGAGCTGCTGGGGTGTAGCTTCTTTCATTTACCATAATAAGCTCAACTCTTGACATCATTGCAAAAACATCATTGCAAACGATCCATCTCATCTTAGTGACAACAGATTATCGACATCAAGATATAAATTTCATCCAACATCTGAACTTTAGGTACATGAATGAAGTGCTCAGGAATCATACCGGGCCTGTTCGCTTCAGCTTATAAGCTGGCTGAAAAGCTGAAACGGCTGATTTGTTGTGAGAGGAAAACACTGTTTGGTGGCTGATAAGCCGGCTGAATAAGCTGAAGCGAACAGGCCCACCATTCACAAGTGCAGATGGGTCATCGCTGCAAGGGTCCACCATCGATGCAAGGAGATCCGAATCGTCAATGGCAGGTGCATCAATCGAAGGACAGGGTGGTACAATACCTTCAATTCCACCTCTCCAGTCACCACTGCTGGCCAGGCTATGGCCTTCACCCATGGCACTAAGCAAAAATCGGTCGCCGCTAAGCCATTGGGGGTTGTGGCCGCATGCGGCAGGGCCTTGGCGCATCCTTGCCCCGCCGCCGCCGCCCCTAGCCCCACCGCTCGCCCCGCTGCCGGCAAGCCCTTGGCGCATCTTTGCCCCGCCGCCGCGGCTAGAACTTGACCCAGACCACAGCTGCTAGCGCTCGCACTGGCCCACCGCTCGCCCTCCACCCGGACCACCGCCTAGCGCTCGCCCCAGCCCACTGCCGCTTGGCACCCCTCACCCCGCCGGTGGAACTCGACCCGGAACACCGCCGCTGGCACTCGCCCTGGCCCTCTGACGCTTACCACCCCTCGCCCCGCCGCCGCGTGGCGCGGGAAGAAGCTACGCAGGAACAGGCTGCGTCACACGCGCTAGATATTGGGGAAGAATCGGCGACGTGAAAATATACGTGGTGCGAGGTTGATTTTTGGCATCGCAAAAATACTAGGGAAGTTTAGGGGAACCGTTGGAGTTCCTTTTGTTCATTTTTCCCTAAAAAACTATTATGGGTAATATTAGCAGTCTCTTGGAGATGCTCTAAAAACTGGAACCCGAGATAGCCTCCAGAGATCCAAAACCCAACAATTCGGGTTCAGGTTCAGGTTTGGGTTAACCCGTGCTACCCGACTGATACCTGCAGCACAGCAGAAGCCAAGCACAGGCAGCATTGCAGCAAGCCGCAGGGCAGGCCAAGTGCCTAAGCCTAACAACAATATAATTCAGAACATAGCACCAGGAAAAACCACACAGCAGCACATGAGTACATGACGTGACCAAACTAACGGATCTCAAACATTAAAGTTCAAAGTTCTCAAGCTCACATGTAACAGGTTCACACAAAGATAACATACGTTGCAAGATTCCTCCGTCGGTGGTGCCATTCTTCAATCATTTTTCTAGCCAGAGAAGCCGCTCGCCAATTGCTTCGCTGCACGCTTGCGCCGCCGGGCGACAGAGAAGAAGACCAGGAGGTAGAGGCGTAGGGCGACGCTACCAGCAGGCGGCAGCTGGCTGTCGCGGTGGCCGGTGGAGGGCAGTAGGCAGGGCAGATGGTGACTGGCGAAGTGGCGAGACGCACCGCCGCTGCAATGGCAAGTTGGGAAAGTTGCAGCGCCGGCGCCTCCTGGGGTTAGGGTATTGGGGTGCGGTGGCCGGTGGGGGTAAAGGCCTAAAGGGAGTGTGGGCTGGGCTGCTAGGGTGCTGGACTGAAAGACTGGACACTTGAGCTGTTGTGTTGGGCTGAAAGTTCAGCCTTCTCGGGGTTTTCGGGTACCGGGGTTCTAAACCTGATTTACCCGTAATAATTTTGGATCTCTGGACCTGATACCTAAGATAGCCTTTGGGTTTTTTGGACCTGATACCTAAGATACCCGTAATAATTTACGCGCCCTGCAGACTTTTCCGCCCCGTCTCGTCTCGCCTGAGACCTCGCCAGCCGCGCCAGGCGCCCTGCCGCCGCTACGATCGAAGATTGGTCGCTGCCGCGCCAGTACCACCTCGCCTACCGCGCGCATCACCTCACCCAGATCCCCGGTCGCGCACCCCAACGCCTTCCGGCCCTTCCGTCATACATCAGTCGCGCTGCCCACGAGCATGCCCCGCGACGATACCGCCTTCGCCAACTACCGCGCCGGCAGTGACAACTCCTTTTCCCCTACCTCGCCAGTCGTGTGCCGCGACAGAGCCGCTAGTCCGCGCATGCTCGCGTCGCATCGCTCGTCCTGTCACCTCGCCCGCAGCGCCCTCACCTGCAATGCACCTCTCTCCCTCCTGTCCGACGATACCGAGTCGCCGCAACCAATCCGGCACTTGACGCAACCAGGCACGCGCTCGACCTCACCAATCCTTCCGCCCGGCAAAACCGCGCTTGCCTAGCACTGTCTTCCTTACCCAATGCCGTAAGATCCTATCCCCAGAGCTCCGCTTCCCCAGCCAATGGAGACGCCCACCAATCGCCGCCGAGGCACAACACTCCTTCTCCCTCGATCTTATCCTCGTGCCGCTCGAGCTCGTTCACTTCTGCGTAGCTATAAAAGGGGTACTAGAGCCTCTTACCGGAGTTCCCTTCGCCATCTTTTCCCTTGCCGCACTGATTGCGTGGTTTCATCTCCTTCGCCCTTGTCGCCGCACACTCCTCTGCTTCACACACAAGTGCCACCGTCTGAGCTCTCTGTGGAGCTCCCCATCCGCCCAATGCCGTACCTTGCCAACCCCGCAGTCGTTTCGCCTTCCTTCACGCTGTGCTACAGCTTGCTTTTTGTCCACAAGAAGCACCGCTGCCGCCGAAGCACCGCCAGACCTCGCCGCCGCCCGAACCTTAAACGCCCTTCGACGTTCCGCTTGAGCTTGCTTCTTCCTGACCCCCAAGACTTCGTCAGTAGGACCAAAAGTAAGCTGTCGACCCCTGTCCGTCTTGCCCGACCCCTGTCCGTTTCGCCCGACCCTACCTGTTTCACCCAACCCCTGTCTGCCTCGCCCGAGGGCTCGGTTGTGTCCTTTTTCTTTTGACCAAGGGTATCTGTGTAAAATTTCGGAGACTTCTCTGTGTTAAGTCTAAGGATCCCGGTATAGTTATTCCTTAGGTCCAAGGGTCAGATCATAAGTTTTTCCCGATCCGACTCTTTTATCTTGTTCTAAATCAACACAAGCTTGGGAAATTCACCTTAAATCGAGGAAAAATCAGAAAAATGTGAAATCACTTGGGTTGGAATCCTCTTTCTGAGTAGAATCCAATAAAATAGGTTTCACACCTTTCCTGTAGTTTTGCTATAGTTTCTGAGCTAAATCTTGCAAGTGTTGTTGAAATAACCGTCTAAGTGTTTGACGCTTGCATTTGCATTCCGTGTAGAGCTAAACCTCGCTGAATGCACGTACGAGCTGCACCCGGTGCCAGAAGATGGAGTTGTAGCCAAGCTGCCACCTGCAGGAGCTGAAGCCGAGAGCGCCGAAGATCATTTCGCTTCCACCCCGCTCGAAGGCAAGCCCCAGAGCATCACCCAATCTTTCTAAACTTGCGCATGCCTTCTGTTGTATGTGTGTGCGTTTACGTTCAGGAGTGTTTGGAACCATAGATGCATGACTTAGATCCCTTTTGATCTGAACACTAGTACGATAGGCCGAGTAGTTGCAATGCTTAAACAGGACTCAGTAAAAGTTGAGTGATTTCCGATCACTCGCGAGTTGTAGGAGTTGTTTGCTCTTCTTTTTGTCACAACTATTAGGACGGTGGACGGGGCAGGGCTCTGTGAACTACTTTGGTGGTTGGTGGATTGCCTCGTCTGTCTACATGAATTGGTTAAGGTCAGAAAGTGTTGGTGTTCGTGATCAAGTGTTTGAAAGTACTAATCTCATACCTAGTATGGGATGGGGAAGCCTAGTACCTGATTGAACTAGGGCGTGGCTTATACCCTGTTGTCTCTGGAACGAGGTTCCCATGGTGCATCATGTGGGTGCAAGTGCGGTCACAGTACGACAAGAGGTCGTGACTGTGGAGCATTGCATGCCAAGGGAAGTTTGGACCTGACGCGCGCCTGGGAATTGATGGGGACGGCTGACAAATGAAGCGACCTTCATGGTGCGCAGATGTCGTGAGATTAGGTTCGCCATGCATGGTTAAGAAATTCAAATCGATTCGTCTGCCTCTTACAGTTTGGGACTTCTTGATCGCTATGCTGCACTGAGTAAGAATGGAACTTGATGATGATGTAATATGTTTCTTGTCATAAATTGCTTGGGAACTTTTGCTTGTTTAGTATAGCTGCTAACTTAGTTTGGTGAATGAACTTAGAACTCGAAGCTAAAATATTGAAAGTAAGGACCTGCTGTAGTCGCTTTTAGCAAAACAAACCCATCAGCCAAAAAGTCTTGCATGTCTAGAGGTTGGTGGAGTAGGTCCCATCGGTCGGTTAAGTCTTGTTGAGCATAGTTGCTCAACCTTGCTTGTGGCACATCTTTCAGGTGGTGTTGAAACTCCTGTGTTTGCTGCTGTTGGCACTTGGCCTCCCCAGCTCCCGCCTAGGTGGACGGTCGAGTGGGATCCCTCCTCGGATGGCGAGGATAGGGACTAGTGATGTCAGGATCGGCCTCATCCGTGATATCCGACCCTGGCGCTAGCTTCCGCTGGTTTATCTTTTCCGCTGCTTATGAACTCTGTAAAACTTTGATTTTCGAACTAGTGTTGTAATAAAATTGATGTACTTGTTTAAGTTGGATGATCTATTGTATTCTCTGGAACCACTCACCTTCGTGTGAGCTCTGCTTTTCTCGGTCCTGATTAGTGGTTTTATCGGATGAAATACGACGGACTGCCGAGTTAACTTGATTAAAGCATAAGAGTGCATGTTTGGCGACTTAATTGTGCTTTAGCTAAGTTAATTAGGACGGTTCCGCCACACTAACCCCCAACAGTTGCACGACCCTCGGCTCTCCGAAGAGGTGTCCCTCAAACTCCTTCTGCTTATCCGCTGCTTCACATCAAGTACGTCGTCTTGGATATGGGGCTTGGTGGATTTTCGAGGTATTTATAGTCTAGAGAGCGCGTGACGAAAATTGGAAGGCGAGGGGGCGAAGGAAACACTAGGCCGATCGGCCTGGGCCTTTCCTTTGGCCCCTCGTGTCCTACTTCGTCCCCAAGTCTTGTTGGATGCGGTGAAGTCTTATTTTCACTTGCATGTGGGCCTAGCACGTCGGTAGCTTCGGGATGAGATTCCAAATCTCCGCTTGATCCTCTTTAATCCCAAATTGATCCTTGCCATATCTTCACAAACTTAGTCCTTAAATCATCTTGAAGGATTGCTTGCCAAAAATGAGCTCGAGAGGGGCCAGGAGACCCTGGGCCGATCGTCCTGGACCCTTATAGGCCAATCGGCCTAGGCCCTTCCTGAGCCTGCTGGCTTTCGTGTTCGTCTGGTTCATTGCTTATTTCAGGCTTTATCCAACAATATATCTTTTGATCCAATTTCCTGCAAAAATAGAGTATCCTCCAAAATATGTTGCGCATGTGAAAATGACCAGTTTATTAGGTGTGATCAATAGTTTAGGTATTAAATTCATGTTATTATTAAAGATAAATAGGGGTAAAAGTGTGTCAATATCGAGCGTCAATAATCCCCCCAAGCTTAAACCTTGCTCGTCCTTGAGTATGTCTTCAATTGAAATCAGCGTTGCCTTTTGGTATTTAATCCTGCACTTGATCACACACAAGAAAACATAATGCTCTCATAGGATTTTTGCAATTAGTATTGAAGTTGTAACCAGCCTTTTCTAATATGAAGGGTAGATATCATTTTAGAACATCCCACAATGAATTAATCCTCTTACTCTCAATTTTAAACAAATCTCAGAAGATTTTCAATAAACTTTTTCAAAAAGAATCTGAATCGAGATCAACAATTTAAACTTCAATGCAATTGCTCATGTTATCTCAGCTCATCAAGTCTCTCAAACCTATGCTAGAACTTTTCCAACCTCTCATCACTCATAAAATATGTGTAAGGCTTTATCTGGATCTCTGAGAAGGTTAGTCCTAGCAAAAATATTGTAATAAGGATATTATCAAAACAAGAAAGACTTCTGATGGATCTTACTGAGACTTGTCAAAAAGGTTATGGAAAATAATTGCTTATGGATAGGGAGAGAATGAACACACACATTTAAATAGTGGATATGTGCAAGGAACAAGGGTGATCGCGAGACACAAATGAAGTTCTCGTAATCAGATTGCACATGGTTGGAAAAAATAAGTATGAAATAATCCTTACTCTTAAAAGCACTTGGGATCTTTACGAAGCTCAAAGAATTGAGGAGTACTTTATTTCTCTTTTTCTTCTTCTCTTTTTTCTCTTTTTCCTTTTCCTTTTTCTTTCTTTCTTTTTTTTCCATCATTTTTTTCTTTTTGCTCCTTAGAACTCTTTGTAACATATTACTTACTCAGCAGTAGTCAGAGATAATATGATGACTCTCCCTCATGCTTAGATGATGCTCATCCTTGAGCATGAAAAGAAAGAAAGATAAACTGCTGATGTAAAGACCAAATTCTTCCATTTTCTAGAAAAAATTAATTTATTGCTCTGGAGGGATTTCCACGCCAAATTTCAGAGGTAGCGGAGGGGAAAACACCCCAGGCTGACCGGCCTGAAGGTGTTCAGGATGATCGGCCTGGCCCCTTCCGGCCTCTGTTTTCTTCACGTTTTATTCTCCACACTGGTGGATACCTCCAGGTCTTAATTTTCTTGAAAAGGCACTAATTAATCTCTCGCATCTTCATTAAAATATTTTTCATACTCATATTGGGTTGTGGTCGAGGAGATAGTCACAAAAATAATATATTTGGGTTTAGGATTGAATGCCCAGCGAGGTTTGCGAGATTTCAAGTGTAGAAATTTACAATGCATGGACAGAGAGGCTAGCAATAAACGTTACACAAAGAAATGACCAGCTTCTAAGTCTCGTACAGTCGAAGTAAATCCTAAATCAATTCACCCAAAAATAAATCTTGCAATCTATGGTTCATCATGATATAAATATTTCCCTTTGGATGGGTAGAGCAATTACAATAAGTATTATTGAAAAGGTCAGTGTAATTATATTATAAAAATAAAAGAGCCTTTGATCCATTTAAAACAGAGAGCAATAAATAAATACATGGATCCAAATTATCATTACCTCCACTAAAAGATAAGATCAGATCATGTTAGAGAGAGCATTAGTTTAATGGTGTAATAACCAAGTACAAAAACTAAACAAAGCGACAACAATCATCATCTTTCAACATGACAAGAACTTATACAATTACAATTAATCACATATCATTAGGTTCGGTGATGCATTTTTTATTTAAGCATGACATGGTGAAATAGAAATAAACACACAAACTAAAAATAAAAAGAAAATAAAATAGAAAAAATAAAATAGAAAATACTACGCACACCCAACACACATGCTGACATAAATAAAGAAAAGACAAAAAAAACTCAAACTACATGTATGCGTATTTATTCTGTTCCTTCGATCTTTAATCCAAATCATCCTGCGACGGCTCATAATGTGGCTCCCCTTGCTGCTGGTGCTCGTAATATCCCTGGTCGTAGTGCTCCTGCGCTCCACCTTGATACAGATCCGGAAGCACAATTCCCATCATGCCGAACTGATAAGCAATGCTTATGTTTCCTTCTTCGATCCTATCGGTGGCTTGCCTCATAGTATCTATATCTTGTAAATTTCTTTGCACATAAGCGCCTATGGTGCACGCTCCTCTCTATGGCTATGGCAGGTGGCTAAACTGAGGAGACAGTGGAGCGGAGCATATGGTGGACGTCCTTGAAAAGGAGGTGGCAGGTAGCCATGATAAGCATGTGGTGGTGGCGGTGGTGGTTGCGCTTGTTGCGGATATGCTGATCGTGGTAGATGCGCTGACGGTTGAAAACCATGTTGTGCAAATGGGCCTTGCGCCCATGCCTCTGCTGGTGCTTCCGGCCACTGCTGCTGCCACATCTCTGAGACTCCCTCGTAACTAGGTGCATTCTGAAACTCAGTTTGCCAATAGCTTGAGCTGGGTGGCGGTACTTGTACTTCTATAGATACTTGGGAAGATGAGTCTTCTTCAACTCTTTGTCCGCTTTTATCTTTCTTTGCGGGAATTAATATTCCCTCTTCACGCCGGTTGGTTTTGCCCACATGATATATTCTCAGTCTTGTGTCGGGAAATTTAACATTGGTGACCCTAACTTTATAGCCTTTTTCTTCGGTGCCGCCAATCAAGTGTGCATTTTTCATAATCCTAGAGTCGATGCTTCCTACTTTTATTAACCACTTGGAGGTCCTTTCAATATCCGGCTTCAAACTTAATGCCATAATGGTGAGGTAGTATCCCGAACTAACAGTTTCGGTTCTGGATGTAGCTTCAGCAAGCCATCTGTTGATCATCAAGTAAGAAGAAGGGTCAATTACTTGCTTCGCCGCAATAAAGCCAGTTAATCTCGTAATCAGTAATCTTGGTTTCCTTCATCCTCCCCGAGATATGATGGCACATCCAGAAATAAAATATCTATAGGATGGGGTTGCAAATATTTTTCCTTTGCCTATTATCCTCCTTGGAAATATCCTTCCAAAACTTCTTCGAGTCTTCTTCTTCTTCTATTTCTCCAAATTCTGGGGCCTGTGGATTGATACCCAATAGTCTTGTAATGCCTTCAGATGTGATAATCTTCTCTTCATCCTTTATTCTAAAGGATAGGTATGGAATTTGTGCATCCCCTTCTTCGTTCCACCTCATGATCTTTTTCATGGTGATGAACATTTCACATGCCATGTCTAGCTACACGCTGACAGGGCCTATAAGAGAAAATTGCATCCACCCAATGTTGCTCAGAAGCTTATATATGTCATTATGAAACCCAATATTCTGAAGAAAATTATCGTCGAAGTCGTGGTTGGAAACAATTCTTCCTTCAATATTTTTCAACCTCTCCTCTCCATCCTTGCTTTTTATTGTGAAGCCGTACTCCGACTTCTCGGTGAAACCACTTTGAGAGTGAGTTGCTCTCCTTGAAATTTGTGGTGCTACTTCGGGTATTCCACGCGGTTCATTAAACTGCATTGAAGAGCTTCTAGTTTCCCGCATTCCGCCGAGGATCATTTGGTCACTCCGAGGTGGTACCATATCGACGTCGTTGCCCCACGGCGACCCAGAGACTGAGTGCCTCCGCGAAGCGCTTGACATGAATGAAGCCTCAGCTGATGACCGTGACTTGCTCGACCTCCAGAGAAGCCTATCAGTAGTAAACGGCTCGCTAACCTATCAGTAGAGATAAACCTGATATCAAGATTAAACAGTAAGAGGCTAAGGTATTACAAAATTGTTCAAACAGACGCGTAGAACACATGATCGTAGAGACGAGTCTTTCCCAGCTGATTCCTCCCACTAAACAAACCCAACCTCGCCGGCAAAGAGGACATTCCACAAGACCAGCACGCTGCACCTGCCATGGAAGTAGTACAACGTTGAAGGTCGTTGAACGCTGAACGGGCGAGGCAAAAGGCCCAACCATCCGGGACACCTCACACGAATCTGGCCCCCCTTTCCGCGCTCCACCCTCGCCGCCGGCACCAACACAACCCACGCCTCAGGGGCCTTCGGCGCTCCCGCCCACTCCCGCAGCTCACACCTCACCGGACCAAACGCTTGTCCCCTCCTCCCAACGACACCGCTCTGCTCCGCACGGCTCAACCGGCGCGGCCCCACCCGTCCCGCGCCCGCCTGCCACCTGCCACCTGCCCGTCTCCCGTTAGCCCGGCGCGCGCACCGCGCCACACCGCTACAAATAAGCGAGCCACCGGCGCCAACCACTTTCCCAATCCCGTGTGCCGCCGTGCCCGAGCCCACCCCCCACCAGCCCAAACCAACGTTCCCCCGGGTGGCCGGGTCAAAGAAACCATGTGCCGCGCCACGTTCCCAAGCGCCGGGCGCCACTAAATCAGCAGCTCCTGGCCTCGGAGCAGAGCCACCAGTAGTAAGCGGCAGCAGCAGATCAAACCATGGCGAGGTCAGGGCGGGAAAGGGAGGGCGGAGGGGAGGAGCGGAGGCTGGTGCTGGGCAAGTACGAGCTGGGGCGGATGCTGGGGCAGGGCACCTTCGCAAAGGTCTACTACGCGCGGGACCTGAGCGCCGCGGCAGCCGGGGCCGGCGGCGGCAGCAGCAGCAGCGTGGCGATCAAGGTGATCGACAAGGCGCGGCTGCGTCGCACGGAGGGGATGGTGGAGCAGCTGCGCCGGGAGATCTCCATCATGCGGATGGTGCGCCACCCCAACGTGGTGGGCATCCGGGAGGTGCTCGCCAGCCGCTCCCGCGTCTTCGTCGTCATGGAGTACGCCCGCGGCGGGGAGCTCTTCGCCAAGGTCGCCCGCGGCCGCCTCACCGAGGACCACGCGCGCCGCTACTTCCAGCAGCTTGTCGCCGCCGTCGGCTTCTGCCACCGCCGTGGCGTCGCGCACCGGGACCTCAAGCCCGAGAACCTGCTCCTCGACGAGGAGGGCCGGCTCAAGGTCACCGACTTCGGCCTCGCAGCGCTGCCCGAGCAGCTCCGCCACGACGGCCTGCTCCACACGCAGTGCGGCACCCCGGCGTACGTCGCGCCCGAGGTGCTCCGGAAGCGCGGCTACGACGGCGCCCGCGCCGACCTCTGGTCCTGCGGCGTCGTGCTCTACGTCCTGCTCTGCGGATTCCTCCCGTTCCAGCACGACAGCTACGCCAAGATGTACCAGAAGATCTTCAAGGCCGACTACCAGGTGCCGCCCTGGGTCTCCGGCGACGCGCGCCGCCTCATCGCGCGCCTGCTCGTCGTCGACCCCACCAAGCGCGCGTCCATCCCGGAGATCATGCTCACGCCGTGGTTCAGGAAAGGCTTCGTCCCGCCCGTCCTGTCGCCCCAGGTGTCGCCCAAGAAACGGCTGGTGGACGACGAAGACGCCGTCGGTGCCCTCCTCGAGGGCGGCGGCAGCGATAGGGACAGCTCCAGCACTGCCTCGCTCTCGCCCCGGTCGTGCAACGCGTTCCAGCTCATCTCCTCCATGTCCTCCGGGTTCGACCTGTCGGGGCTGTTCGAGAGCGAGCAGAAGGCCGCGACGGTGTTCACGTCGCGCGCGCCGGCGGCCGCCGTGGCGGAGAAGCTGGAGGCCGTCGGACACGCCCTGGGGTTCGAGGTCACCAGGGGGAAGGGATGTAACCTGCGGATGGAGGCGAAGGTCGACGGCACGAACGGGCGGCTCGCGCTCACCGCCGAGGTGCTCGAGGTGGCCGCGGACGTGGCCGTCGTCGAGTTCGCGCACGACGCCGGGGACGCTCTGGACTTCAACAAGTTCTGCGCCGAGGACGTGCGCCCGGGGCTCGCGGACATCGTGTGGGCGTGGCAGGGCGACAGCTCGCCGGCGACGCCCGCGGCCGTCGCCGGGTGCGCGTGATGAGCAGAGAAAGCGTCCGTTCCGGCGTCCAATCAGAGATGTATAAATCGTAGCGACTTCGTTAGGATTTGCGCGGTTCCACAGTTTATTAGGCTGTAAAATTTGTATCTTTCGTTGTACAGGCAAGAAGAGCAAGACCAAAGGGAGAGGAGTTTGTAGACACGAATACACGATGAGCCAAGTGGAGGCAGGGTATGCTCGATCAGCTTGCAAAGTTTTGATAGCAATCTGTACGAGTGGAGTTGTGTACATACAAAATTTTGTTCATGATCAAGATCTAGTTTTGGTCCCCATACCATATGGTCATCTGATCTGAATTGATTGTGCTATTTGCAGTTGTTATCAATTGCTATGTCAATCTCACTGCATCTAGGTTGTTCTCAATCTCAAACAGCGATAGCTATTCATACAAGTCTTCATGTACCACCACCAGATGTTCAACAAGGTGGAAATTCTCGTGTTCTGAATTTAATTATGGGGCGATGATTTATGGTTCAACTAGATACTTGGCTTCTTTTTTGTGGACTACCTTTTTTTTGTGAAGGTGATCATTGGAGTTCCTCCTAACTTGTATGTCCTGTTCAAAATAGATTTAGGCCACAGGCTTTATTTTTTTTTGTTTGATGAAATAAAATGTGCAACTAATGATGTCAAGTCATAGTTAAATGGCCTTTTCACAATGCCAAGTTAAAGATAATTGCACCTACTTTTGTTGCAACCTCCTAATGATTGTACTTGTGTATTATTGACGAGCTAGAGAAAATAAAGAGAGTGCCACTACATGTTCTTTGAGACAAAAAAAAAAGTGAGTTGAGTATCAGATAGCATAAAGTATTGTGCTTTGCAGGAAAAAAGGAGGCGCATAGTATGATTTGATTGGCTCTCTCTCTTAATTTACACCAATAATGCACATTAAAAATAATCAGGGAAAAATAGAATGTAACCAAACAATGCCAGCCAAACCACTCATCTAGGCAAACTTATTAGGCCGCTGATCCCCTATTGTCAAAATATTTGCCATTCAGAACTTCTCTTTGTTTATCGTTACTGTTTGTCGTTTCTGTTCCATTGTCTCTTTCCTTTCAGACTTTAATTGAGCATCATGAGAATAGAAAAATGTAAACTGAGAAATAAACCACGTTTCCGAGTACGTGTACCACATGTTGTTGCGTACATCAGACAGTATTCTGGAGTACGTACCCTGAACAGCTTGTGTTGCATTCCAGCGTGATCTCTGCTCTGGCAATGGCAAGTCACTGTAAACACTCGTCGAGTCAGCGTGTGAGTCTGACCACCTCCCCTGGAGGCGTCAAGAAACTCTCCTACGCGCGGGATGGCGACTTTCAGGAAGCACAGCGCGGATGCAGAGACCTTTCTCCTCATTTTCCCCTTACCGAAACAGGGACGACGGAGCACCGGTGGTACCTTGCGTGCCATTGGAGAATTTCCCAAGGAGCTCCCGATCGAATCCAGAGCTCACACGTCCTGCAGCTGCAGTGCCCTACTTCCCTGCTGATGACTCCGTCAAGATCTCGGGGATCACGCACGCGAGCAAAAAAGGAAAAGGGGGTAAATGGATAGGGTTCTTTCCTCATTTCCTGATCCCATGTGCTTAGGACGGCTCTTCATGGACGACGTGGCTGTGCTTGTATTGTATGCGTTGTTCCAGCTCCTGAAGTTTCCGGTCATCTGCGAGATGTGGACACTGACGACAGGCTCCTCCGCTCGTCAACTCGATAGGCTTGAGAGTTCAACAAGTTTGGTGTGCGGTTAGCCACTGATGAACTCTTTTCCGTTTCATCCAGTTTGGATAAGCGCTAACCAAAATCGGCAGCCGAGATTGGCCAAATAAAATGCTCTGACGTCTAGCCCCCTCGTTGTTTTTAGTGGAAGGAAATGCATGTGCAGCTCATCGCCGATCTGGACGTCTTCCTAATATATTGGGTCGATCGGAATGCACAGTCCTACCCAGAAGAGCAAGGTAATGACACGCTGCTCGCCGCATCTAAGCTTTCTATCTGCAAGAGATGACGAAGTAAACAGCAGCTGCGCACAGACAGGCAAGCAATGCTAGGAGGAGAGGGAGAGCAGCAGGTAGGTAGGTAGGAGGAGGCTGTTGTATATCTCCATTTCAGATGGAGAGATCGAGATGCCCAAACGAAATCCAGATGTGGCTAACACTGTAGGTTCATGAACATGTATAGCAGCCGCTACTGCTGCGTGCATCCTCAGGCGATCGAGACTCGAGCCCATGTGAAGAAGCACCAACTGCATGCTACGCGCACTAAAGACAGGCAATCTTTGGCGGTCTGATCTGATGAACTTGGGTTTGGCAGGAAGGCTCTTTCCTTGTGTGGGTCCGATCCGCGTGGTTGTTTTAGGGAAAGAACAGATAAGGATTTGTCCGCGGGATCTTATCCCGTTATCCTCATATCTTGCGCCCATAAGGCTGGATTCGGCACATTCTTAATGCGTTAAGCTAACCTCCGGCCACTATAGTCCATTTATTTGCCCATTATTACCACTATACATGGAACGAAAGAGATGCCATAAGTAATGCCGTCGCCCATGAGATAAGCTCGATCAGCAGCCCGGGAACCTATACAGGGCCGTAGCTACAAAATGGAGGCCCTGAACAACGAACCGCCCATGTTGCACGGGCCACTGGACGGCCCTGAACCTATATATCTCCCTAGCATTAGCATGCATCCCGAAAACTCTGGTCACGAATAAGTGCCGTCTATGACAGCAACATGGTCACAAAGGCACCATCACATTAGCTTGACCATTGGTTAACAATATGAAACATGTACAAAGTATGACAAAGCTATAATATTACAAAATTACTTTTGAAAACAAACCCAGCCATATTATTAGAAATCGGCGTTCCAAGCTTTTGGTAAACCTACCTAGTGTTGGCTACAGGGAAGTAACCCAAAGCTAAAGCTGTTTGTCGCTTTTCAGCTGGCACATCTGCGATGTTTATGCGGTTACCTCGTTGCAGGATGGTTT
This sequence comes from Setaria italica, assembly GCF_000263155.2. NCBI lineage: Eukaryota > Viridiplantae > Streptophyta > Magnoliopsida > Poales > Poaceae > Setaria > Setaria italica. The sequence continues at coordinate 30,755,281 of NC_028451.1, read as the reverse complement.
TGTCTAAGGGGTCGTTTGGTTGCTAGGCACGTCACATGTTTAGATATTAATTAGAAATATTAAATATAGATTATTTACAAAACCCATTGCATAGATGGAGGCTAATCTATTAAGCCTAATTAGTTCATGATTTGACAATGTGTTGTTACAGCAACCATTTGCTAATGATGAATTAATTAGATTTAATAGATTCGTCTCGTTGTTTAGTCTCCATCTATACAATTAGTTTTATAATTAACTCATATTTAGTTCTCCTAATTAGTCTCCAAATATTCGATGTGACACGGACAAACTTTAGCTAAGAATCCAAATGCCCCCTAAACAAGGCTCACAGGTGGTCATTATGAGAGGTTGACGCTGCACTTCTTTGTACGCAAATGGCAATTGCTTAATGGCGATTGATGGGTAAGTCTACCTCACCCAGACTATGAGTGAGAACTTCTTTTCTAAAAAAAGAATATGAGTGAGAATATGATACCGTCCGGTAGCTAGCTTCACCACCTGCAGCGAAAATATCTGGGGCGGGGAGCCCCGAGCCCCTGTTGGCCGATGCTGAGCGCTGACGCGAGCGGGAACCTGACGGACGGGGAAGGAGAATAATAATATGCATGGATGATTAGTGGAAATGGCTTCTTTTCTGAGAAGGAATCGATCGGTGGGGATGGTTGGGCCCTAGTTTTCACTTTGCGCGCTTAGGTAGATTCCATTTCTTCCCGAGCAGGCAATCGATTTTAAATTTGAAAAAATTTATACAAAATATTATAACATTTATGGTATAAAATAATTATCAATTGATTAATTATGTAATATATTTTTGCACTAAATCTATTTGAAGACGTGAAATCTTAAATTGTTTGCCTTGACAAACGAGAGTTGCATTCTTTTTGGGACAGAGGGAGTAATTCGCTTTGTAATCTCGTGTGGGGTTTCGCGAGAAATCAGAGTCTAGGCTGCGGCAACCGGCACCCATGCACGGACACAAGTCGGCATGAGGACAGATAGGATTGGCACTGGAAGTCTGAAACGCGTAGCAGCGTACTCCCTCCGTCCCACAACGGTTGTCCCTTTTAGTTTGTCTTAATTTTAATCAAGTTTAAATGAAGAATATCAATATTTATAGCACTAAATTGGTATGCTATGAAAATATATTTCATAACGAATTTAATGAAACTTGTTAGACATCAAAAGTATTGATATATTTTTATACAAATTTAGTCAATACAAAATTAAAAAGGCACTCCTTCGTCGGAGGGAGGGGGTGGTGGGTGACGAGCGAATGCTGCCGGGACGGCGGCAAGATGCGTACGGCCACTAAAAAAGGACGAGTCCTCTTCATGTTCTTCCTCTTTTTTCCCCCCTTTCGTGCGGTGTGACGAGAAAACAGAACAAGACGAAGATGCTTCTCCATGGACCTCACTAGAGTGGCTTTTGTGCTGCTTGATTTGTTTTTTCCCTCATTTTTCTTCGAGCGGTATTTTGTTTTCTGTTCGTGCTGTACAGTGCCGTGGTGGTGTCTGGTGTGTTATCTCATCTAGAGAAGATGACTTGGATGAGGATCGATGATCCTGGTCCTGGGAAACTCCTCGAAACCGCGGGGAGCTGAGTCGGGTCGGGCCTGAAAAAGACAGGCTCGTCCCGTCCTGTGGTGGGCCTATTTCAAACAGCACGAAACGAGCCCACCCAGACAAGGTCGTAACATATATGGGCCCAATTCCAAATGTGGCCTAGTTTGCGTGGCAACTCATCTAAAAAGGCTGCAGCCTACAGGCTAATGGGCTGACACGACCCGCTTTACTTGTCCGCTGGACCCGCGCGCGAAAGGAAAGAGGATAACATGGGCCAGTTCGCCACCACAACAGTTCTTTGGATACACACGCAGCGGAGAAGGATTGGACTGATCAGTGGAGGGTCAAAGCGCCATCGTAGATTCGCATGTTTTCATGGAGACTAGCTCGCCATTCTATCCAAACAGGCGACGTGCACGGAACATGGCTCCGAACAGCTGATATGGTTTTTGCAGAGCTTTAGACTCATGGAGACACTCATTGCTAGATTGCAACACGTCGAGGTGTGTCTAGGAACTGGAACACAATGATATTATAGAAATTTTCGGTCAGACTCAGAATCAAGACACCCAAGGTTGGATGAAGGAGGTGATGGAGGTATTGACACCTGATAAACTTACACGGGTGGTTGTGAGATTGCGGGCAGTGTGGCATGCACGGCGTACAGCAATTTATGAGAATAAACTTACACGGGAGGTACTGTTTTGTGAAACGGATTATTACAAAATTGGCGATGCTGAAATCAAGCCCAAAGGCGCAACAACAACTAGGATAGATTCAGATTTCGAAGTGGATACCTCATTCGCATGGTTCTTGATAAAATCAATGTTGATGCGACCATATCCAAGAACTCGAACACAGCAGCAGTAGCGGCGGTAGCTCGGAGTGCTGATGGCACTTTTGTTGGAGTATCAGCTATGGTACTGAAGGGGGTAATGGACACTGAGATGTCGAAAACATTGGCACGTGGGAAGGCCTCCCACTAGCAAGCAACCTACTCATTCAGAAATTTAAGATGGTGAGTGATTGTGCTAGTGTCGTCAAGAATCTCCAAGAGACTGGTATGTGCAGCTAAATGCAGAGAGAGGAAGATTTGAAGTTGTTGAGGTCGTGCACGAAAGCGGAAAATTTGATATCGATGCACATGCGCCGACGAGGAGCTCGATTTGTAGTAAGGTCGGTAAGCATAACACTATCACATGGTGTTTGTAATTGGTACTCCTAGAACTTTAAATAAATAAAAGGTAGAGAGTTAAAAAAAGATCTCGCAGGGATAACTTTTTTCCCCTACAAATTATGTTTTCTAAAAGGAAGAAATCATGTAAGAAAAGCCTCCGGAAGACGAGAGTGCATGCGGAAAATACGAGCACGAAGTCAATCTGTTCGTTTCTCTTCTTCGGACTTCCGGGTGGTTGGCTAGGTCCAAAAGTGCAAGCGAAATTACTCTAATGGCAGGGCAACGTGAAGAGATAATCTTATTTATTTTATCTCCAAGGAAAAAAAAAAGAGAGAATTTCTTATTTGATAAAAAAATAACACGTTCCTTTCTTGATCCTCAAATTTTTTTTTCCTTCCAATACTGACTTCAACTTTCGTTCCTAATTTGACATTCTGTTCGATTTTCCATCCGAGCATTGTTAAATTCCCTGTGAAAAGTCCATTTTACTCCGTGAAGAACGTGGGCCCCATCGCAACCACCTTCTCCTTCCTCCCTCCCGTTATCTCACCAGCACCGTAGCTTGCGCCCGTCACTGCGCTCGCTCTAGCCGACACCCCAGCTTTCGTGCTCCTATGCAGCACCGCTTGCCGTCCCAGCCCAGGCTGTCCCTGTGCAACACCGCCGGCCTGCGCTCACCCCGCCTAACGTCCCTATGCCGCCGTCGCCATGTCCTACCCACCCCGGCGGCTGTCCTAATGCCCTCGTTGCTACGCGCCGCCTGCCCCGGTCGCCGTCCCATGCCGCCGTAGTCGTGCGCGACCCACCCCGTGCATCACCTAGAGGACCGGACGAAAGGGATGCTCATGCCGCCGTTGTTATGAGCACTAGCGTCGCCGCGCAGCATGGATTCCAGTTTGAGGAGCTCCTTCTCCCGGCCGACAAAGCCCGCGTTCCAGGGGAACGAGATCTCCAGCTCCACCTCGGCGCGCCATGCCCTGACAGCCGCGGCTACCGCGCGCCGCCCGAGCTGCGCCGACGATCTCGAGCACGTCGAGGGTGCGGTTGCGGAGGTCACCAATGCGCACCTCCATCGCCGACTCGGCACGGGCGAGGCCCTCCACGGCCTCCCTCCACTGCTTCTCCGCGCCGTCGTAGGCCATCCAGAGACGGTCCCTGTACTTCTCCCATAGGTCCCCGCGCCGCGCCACGACGATGTTGTCAGCGGCGAAGTCGGCCCTCCTAACCCCAATGAAGACCGGCACGAACACACCGCGCGCCAGGAAGGCGCGGACCTCCTCGACGGTGTAGGGGTTGACCAGCGTCGGCTGCGTGACGAGCACCACCCCCGCCGCGGCCGTGCCCATCGCGGCACGGGCCGATGCGTCCACGCACAGGCGCCGGTTCGACGCGACGCAGGGCACGCCAAGCTGCGGCGTGGGTTAGATAAGGGGAGGGAGGAAGGAGAAGGGTGGTTGCAACGAGGCCACGTTCTTCAAAGGGCAAAATGGTCTTTTCATAGGAAATTTAACGGTGCTCGGATGGAAAATCGAACAGAGTGTTAATTTGGGAACGAAAGTTAAAGTCAGTGTTAAATAAGGAAGGAAAAAAATTTAAGGACTAAGAAAATAACGGGTTATTTTTCTAGTGTTAAATAGGAAATTAAAAAAAAGAGCCGAGTGAATCGATCTTTACCTTATCATCACGGCACCACCAAATGTTCACTTTGTTCCACGCTTGACCCACCTGCTTAGCAGTTTTCTTTTCCAAATAAAATACAGCCGCCGAACCTCTCCTCCCATTCACTCCTCACAGTTGATTAACTTGACATGAAACAGAGACCTATCGATTCGTGGTCAACCAAAAAATACTACTAGTACTATTCAGCTACGTGGCGATTAGCTCCTCAATGATCAACCCACATGCTAGCTGCCGCCCCGGAGCAAACAACCTACGAAGTAATCGACGGCGAGGACGCGAGGAAACTGCACAGAAACACAGTCGACGGCGACGAAGCGGAGAAAAGCTCGAAGCCTAGTTGTTGCCACGTCGGATGAGCAACAATGCAGGAGGAACCAGCTGTTGTAGGACCCGTTTGGTTCCTCTTGCTAAAGTTTAGCAGCTAAATTTTGCTAAACTTTAATCGCTAAATTTTAGCAAAAGCTGTTTGAATACTCTTGCTAAAAGATATTTAATGAACTGTAAAAAGACCTATCTACCCTTATTAAAGGTGCGCAGAAGTGGGGAAACAAGCAATAAATGAGGGGTATAGATTGTCCAGCCCACCTTTTAGCAAGTTTTAGCAACCAAAAACTTGTTAAAGTGCTAAACTTTAGCAACTCAACTTTAGCAAGTTTTAGCAAGGGTGTTTGGCAGTTTAGCAGCTAAACTAAAGTTTAGCAAGGTGGAACCAAACACCCCGTAGTCTCCTTTGCTGGGGGGGCTGGCGGTTACTATTCATTCGACCTCGACCACTTAGTTGGTGGTCCATGACCAGTTTGTGTCCCATCCATAAACGAACACATTGCAGCAGCAGGTGACGCGCGAGTGGCAACGTCAGCGAGCCCGGGTGATCACCCCCGTCAGCAGCTCGGCGTGTCGTCCTCGGCGACCATTTCGCCCGGGAGAGCAAACGCCAATTTGATAAGCTATGACTTGACTCCACCGGAAAACTTGTGACGGTGTGAGGAGGCGTCACGAGTGATTCAGCATGGTGACGGAACTGACGACGCAGGGATGTGGCGAGGGATCGGATGGCGATGGCGGTCGGTCAAGTCGTTGCCGGAACCCGGAGGCCAGACGACGGATCGGATCGCGTCGATCCCCCCCTTCCGTATATAGCATGGCCCGCCGCGTCCGCGCACAAGATTCTCGTCTCCTCCCGTCCTGAGACCACTCGCTGCTGCTTCGGACGTGCGGTGCCTTTATTAGCACTCTGTCACGTACGTGGCGGTGGCCATGGACAGGGACGGCGAGTGCTCGTCCCCCACCGGCAGTGCGGCGGCGCTCCTGCCGCTCTTCGGCCCGTCGTCACCGGCGGTGAGTCCATCTTCACCTCACCTCATGGCCACCTGCTTGGTCACCAACATTTGTTTCGATACGTTTTGCAAGTCTCTGCAGCTTCTGAGACGTCCTCTGTTCCGTCGTGCTTGGACAGGCAGAGAGCCTCGAAGAGAAGCTGAGGCGTGTCAGCGAGGAGAACCGGAGGCTGGCCGGCGCGCTTGACGCCATCCTCGCCGACCGCCCCCACCCGCGCGCTCTCGCCACGTCGCCGACGCCGAGCTGCCACGGCAATGCGGCGCCGGCAGAAGTGGCCGGCGGCGGCGTGACGGCCGAGCCGCGGCCAAAGGTCAGGACGGTGTGCGCGCGCGCCGAGCCGTCGGACGCCGACGCCAACCACCTCAAGGACGGGTACCAGTGGCGCAAGTACGGCCAGAAGGTGACACGCGACAACCCCTACCCGAGGGCCTACTTCCGCTGCGCCTACGCTCCCTCCTGCCCCGTCAAGAAGAAGGTAAAAGATTGCAAATTTGCATGCACTTCATATCGTTCTCTGCTGAGTCAGTCGATTTGCTTAAGTTTTTTTATACAAGTAAAAAACGCATGCAGGTGCAAAGGAGTGCAGAGGACAAGTCGATGCTGGTGGCGACATACGAGGGCGAGCACAACCACGAGCAACGTGCCCAGAGCGAGTATGTCACTGACGCATCGACGACCCAGCAGCAGCAGCAGGAGGCCGGGTCACAGCTGCCGTGCTCGATCTCCATCAACTCGCTGGGCCGGACGATCACCCTTGGCCTGATGGACCAACGGCCGGGATCGAACGCTGAGGCGGTCGCCGCTGAGGTCATAACGCCGGAGTTTCGAAAGGTCTTGGCGGACGAGATCGTGGAATTGCTAAAGAATGATTCCGAGTTCATGGAGTCTCTGACAAGCGCAGTCGCTGCAAGGGTGATGGAGAGAATACCAGGGCACATATTCTGATGCATTAGTATATGATGTTCATGGATGCAATTATGCAAATGTGAATATATACACATGAACTTTTCGTGGTTATGTTTTGAATCTTGTGGATTCACTCCTGCAAAAAAAGATTACAGTTGTGTTAGAAAAGGAATAAACTAGAGAAACTGCAAAGATAAACGATGTTTAAATGTTGGCCATAAATTTGTCCACTAACTCTGCTCACCACCGGTTATATTGTTTAGGACGAGCTAGTCGGTTAAAAAATTTCAAACCAACTATTTTTTAAACATTATATATTTAAAACGAAAGGGTAATACTTTAGTCTCTTATAATACTAATATTTTAAAAATTGATGGAACAGGAGTCAAGGGGGTATTTGATTGGCCCCTGCTAAACTTTAGTCCATTTTAGCCCCTAAATATATAAACACCCCTACTTATTTGACTAAACTTTAGCCCCCTAAACTTCAGTTCATAAGCTACCAAAGGATTGCTTATGGGGGTTAAAAGGTACCTGAACACCCCCTGCCTTCATTGAGGCGCGGGGCGCAGGAGGGGGCTAGGGGACAGGCGGAAGAAGAAAGGAACAGGGACAAGGATGCGGCGGCACTCGAGAGGAAGGAGCAGCAGCTGGAGGGAAAAGGGTAGGGGCAGTATTGATTAGAGGTACTAAGGTTATTGTTCAAATCATTTATTACTCTTTAGTCCCTACAACTATACAGGGGATTAAACTTTAGTCCTTAAAATAAACAAATTTTAGTCCCTAAAATAAGCAGGGCCTGTAGTTCTCTTTGGGCAAAATTGTTTGTGAAATTCATGTGCTTCAAACGCAGTGTAAAAGAATAGCTAGGCTATTTGCATTGGATAACAAGAACGGAATCAACAAGGGGGCGCTTGGTTTCCACGCCGCCGCTTGCTTTGCCAGGCAAGGCAAGATACAACACGTCGCATTGGGACTTGTGCAAGCAAGGTTTTGCTTGCTGCAGCGAGAGAGCCAAATCGGCTCGTTAAAAGCGAGGCGAGGCAATGCTCGCTGGGCAATTTCAGCGAGAATACATGCACCGACCGTGGTATTATTGCTGCTGCTTCTTATTCCCATACGGAAAGCACGTGCAATAATATGTTGAATTGAACGAAGTCTTCTGCACAAAAGAAAAAAAAAAGGAGAGGGATTGAAAAGAAAAGTGAACTGACGTCAGGGATGCTACGTCATACGCGTGCACTAGACCGCTGAAGGAAAACGTTATGAACTGGACAAGTCGGATGTTCTCATAGTGGTGCTAGAATTCCTGAGGAAAAGTTAAAATTGGCCTCGGACAATATGACCTGGAGTTGACAGCAAGTGCTTGACTTCCAAGCAGGTAAAAGCCATGCTTAGTCGCTTGATAATAGTACCGTTAATCTCTGTATAATGTGAGACTTGACTTACTGGACATTCTATTAACTGATGATGCCGTACCAAAGCATTCCAGAGAAAAAAAAAAGATGTAGTACCACATTCCATGTCAGGAGTGCGTGTCAAGTATGACGAGTGGATATTTTAATGACTTTGTACTACCAAAAGGCTTTATGTTGGGGCTACCAGAGTGAAAAGGATCAACACACTCTCGAGTGAGTCTCTCATCACGTACTGTACTTGTTGTCTATAAATAAACCGCTGAGCTTGACTGTAGTGGGGAAGACGCGCGCATAATTTGTAGACAACCGAATTTAAACTCTGGTGAGCGAAGTCATACAGCGATGGAGCTCAAATTCACTTGGTTCTAATTCGTATCCAATTTGGAAGTATTATTTTTCTTTTTTCCCGACCGAGCGAACACCTAGTTCAGTTGTTGAAACTAACAGCCAGTTAGGGGCCTGTTTAGTTCCCCACTTGATACTATGCAAAAAGAAGATTCCCCATCACGTCAAACTTGCGGTACATGCATGAAGTGCTAAATGTAAACGAAATCAAAAACTAATTGCACAGTTTGGTTGTACTTTTTGACTTGCGGTACATGCATGGAGTGCTAAATGTAGACGAAATCAAAAACTAATTGCACAGTTTGGTTGTACTTTGCGAGACGAATCTTTTGAGCCTAATTAGTCAATATTTGGACAATAATTCACAAATACAAACGAAACGCTACAGTGTGCTACAGTACTAGCACAGTAATTTTGAACAACCAAAATTAGACAACTAAACAAGGCCCCTGCACCAACCCTCTTCCATGACATCATCATGAGAACCACCGCATCCGTCAGCCTGTAGGTGTCATATATCGTGCCAAGCGGAGCACTGCTGGGTGAAAAGGATGTTCTGCAACCATAAGCATGTTGGTACGCACGTGGAGATATGATTTTTCCAAGGATTTCCAGCGGACTTGACTTGTCTCTTCTCAAGTCTTCAGCTCCTCACCCTCCAATCGCTCAAGTGGATGCTGCCATCCTAGCTACTTGGCTTCATGAAATCGAAAACGAAGCCGATCATCTGTCCGACGCATGATTATCGACCAGGCCTAATGGAGGAGCACCGTCCACAGTTTCGTACAAATTTCCTGTGGGAACAGTGGCGAAAAAAATATAAGTAAGGTGGAAATTGTATAGACCAAAAGACCATTTCGGCCTTGTGCTAACCAGAATTGGGCAACATCTTAAATGCCAGAAACACTTGGGAAAGTGCTAAAACACGCTTGAAATCATTCCGTGTGTAATCTCTCGCGAAACACATGAGCCGGGATGGGGATCAAAGTTTCCAAATTTAATATATATATATATATATATATATATATATTAGAAATTATCTGTACACTATCTTTGAATTGGGACTAATAATAATTAATAGAATTGCAATAGGATCGAATCTGAACAACACCGGGAGACTGCCAAATTAGAAACACATGCTTTCCTTGAACTGAATATAGAGTTGAGGTGGCACAATGGTAACTTCCGTTCGTCATCATCTTCTTCCTCCGAAGAAAGGTATACTTTTCTTAACCAGCACTCGAAGCTGTTGAAGTGAGCTCAGATCATGAGATCAAAGCTGCCGTCATCAAAAAAACGTCACAGGATTTCCACGACACAACGTCATGCAACTGGACAGATGGGATGTTCCCGTACGCTGTGGTTGAATCCTAGAGGAAAAGTTGAAATTAGCCTAAGAGAATATGACCTATTGACCTGAAGGAGTTAACATGCGCTTGACTCGCTAGCTGGATAGCACTAGGCCTATATAATTTGAAGACTTGACTGACTTGACAACTCTTTAATCCTTCTTTAACAACTCAACATCTCGGAGTACTAAATATCTAGTCAGGACTACTTTTCAACACTGATGAGATAATATATTTAATTAGCTTTATCAGCAAAAGTACATTGTTTAGCCTCACCTAAAGTACCAGATCGCCAATTAGAACTGAAAAGGAACTCAAATAAACAATTTCCAGAGTTTAGGCATGCATCTTTGGTTGCTTGCAAAAGCTACACTTTTTGAAACGTAAAACCAGCGGAGATTGCCGACTTTATATTAATTAATAGAGGAGATTAAACAAGGCCTAGGCCAAAACAGAAATAAAAGAGTATTGCTTACAGGTAATATACACTGAAAAATTAGTCATCGATCGATCGTCGTGATCGCTCCCGGATGCTTTGCTCCCACCGAGATCCAGCATTGTGCCTCCTCTTTTATTTTGCATATCAGTTGGTCTTGATTTAGGTATTTGTGTTGGAAAACCCTTGAATTCCATTTCTTCCAAGTTCCCAGCACACCAGGATGATCAGGGATCGCAGTCCCTTAAGCGGAGCTCCGCTCATGGATCCTACGATCGATCACCACTCGCTGATGGTTGTAAATGTTGTCTAGTCGTCTCTTGTCGGGACATGTGTAGCTACCCATTCAAAAATCTTGTTCCATATGCTTAGGCTGTAGCAGCACTGTGTCAACAGGTGTAACAAATTCTCATCGCGTGAGTGATAAAGCATGCAAATCTTTTGGTTTGGCCATCCTTTAGTAATTAGCCGATCCGTTATCCATTAGCCTATTCTGATATGCGAGCCAAGAGAAGAATTTACATTTCGGTGGCGCCCAAGTTCTCCAAATGAGGTGCTCCATGTGCAAGGGGCTGAAACCGTCGTCTACTCTCCATGTTTGGTCAGCTTCCAAACAATAGAATCAGGCGTGCCTAGGGTGAGCTGAAATTTTCGTAGTCTGTTCCACTACTGGGTGAATTCAAATAATTGCATGCTAGATGATATGGCCACTATGTTGATATCTGCTACCTACATGTCGTTGGTTACTGCATCATTGATTGTTCTTCTTTTGTTCTTTGAGATTTTGTATATAGTTGGCGCTAGATTTTCGGCGCGACTCCTTGTAGCCATGCAGAATCCCAGAATCTTATTGTTTTCTTGTCACCTAGCGTGATGGTGGTGGCTGCCGCAAACAAGCAGCTATCCTTTTCATTGCACGGGATTGGCATGCCGACCCAAGGTTTGTGAGGTCCCTTCCATTCCTGCCACAACCAACAAAGCCGCAGAGCTTGAGCAAATTTCTTTAGTTTTAGGATTTCTAGCCCGTCCAGTCTTGTTGGTCTGCAAGCTCTAGGCCATGCAACCTTACACTTCCCTCCTGCAAATTGGTCTGTGCCGGTCTAGAGGAATCGTTTATGCCATCTATCGATTTCTTCAAGTACTTCTGCTGGTGCATTGAGGGCGGATAGGTAGTAAATAGGTTGTGATGATAAGACAGCTTTTACAAGGATTTTCCTTTCTACCGGGGTGAGCGGTTTCCCAATCCAGTTGGCTAGTGTTCCATTTGCTTTGTCAGAGAGGGGTTGGAAATCGACCTTCTTGAGTCCGCCCAAGAATAGCGGTAGTCCTAGGTATTTGATTGCGAAGGATGAGCTGGCTGCCGGGAAAGGCGCAAGGATCATGTCAAGGTTGATTCCATTGCAGGGAATCGGTGCAGCTGAACTCTTGTTAATGTTTGTATTCAAGCCCGTGACGCGACCAAATTTGTCCAGTAGTTCTTTGATGTTTGTAACATCCAAAGTCATCGGGTTGAGGAAGATCGCAGCATCATCCGCATAAAGAGATAGATGTAGCCGCGCGCATTTGCCCCTTAGCTTAGTTAGTGCCCTCTTTTCGGTTGCTAGTTCAAGCAGCTTCTGCAGTGGGTCGATTGCAAGGATGAATAGAAGAGGGGATAAAGGATCCCCCTGTCGTAGTCCTCTACCATGCTGAATGTCCTCTCCTGGGGCACCGTTCATTAAAATCCTGGATGTTGCGGAACTGAGGAGGGTTGTGATCCAGCTCCTCCATCTCGGTGGGAAACCACGGTGTCGTAGGAGGTCAATTAAGTAGTCCCATCGTACCAAGTTGAAGGCCTTGGAGATGTCAAGCTTTAGTAGTAGTATTGGAGTTCTGGATGTGTGAAACCGACGGGACGGGTGAGATTTTGTACATACATAAAGTTATCATGCATTGCTCTTGGTTTGATGAATGCGCTTTGGGTCTCTGATATCAACAGGTTCATGTGTGGCTGCAGTCGTAGGGCCATCATTTTTGTTATGATTTTCGCAATCGTATGGATGAGACTGATTGGACGAAAGTTTGCAATCGTGTCACCTTCCTCCTTCTTAAGTATGAGTACTATGTTAGCCGAGTTGAGGATGTCAAAGGAGTCGTGGCATTGGCTATGGAAGGCATGGATTAGGCTCATGAGCTCCGCTTTAATTGTCTCCCAACACTTGAGGAAGAAATTGATCGTGAAGCCGTCTGGCCTGGTGCTTTGTCCTTGGGCATAAGTTTCAGTGTCCTTTTGACTTCATCCTCAGTGAATTCATTGTCAAGGGTGGCGAGGTCATGCAACGGCCATGAAAAGAGTTCCTAGTTGAAGTCGAGGTCTCTATCCACAAAAGCTACTTTAGCTTCATGTGGTTTTCAAGGGTGGCGAGGTCATGCGATGGCCATGAAAAGAGTTCCCAGTTGAAGTCGAGGTCTCTGTCCGCAAAAGCTACTATAGCTTCACGTGGTTTTGCTATTATTTCAGGGAGTTACGAATAACTTTTATCTACAGTTCATTTAGGACCAGTAACAACTGATTAGTTGATTACACATGTGGCTGCTTTAAAATGGTCCTTGCATAATTGAGAATTGCTACTTGAATCATTGTTTTTCTCTCAAAATTGCAAAACCACTCCGTATTCTGCCTGGATTTTGAGATGCCACTGCAAATTTTAGGTACAAAAGTTTGTAAAAATCTACATCTTGTCATACCCTTACATCAGTTGGTATGTACCATATGACATTATAGATGAACATCAGCAGAGCATCAGTTACAAAAGTTTGTAAAAATCTACATCTTGTCATACCCTTACATCAGTTGGTATGTACCATATGACATTATAGATGAACATCAGCAGAGCATCAGTTCTGGCCGAAGTAGCCATCGTGCCAATCGGCAAGTTGCAAAGGATCTCCGCTATGGCAGGCACTAGTGGACGACGCAGGTGGAGACATATTTTTTTTTGTGGGGGGATGTGGGTTGTGCGGCGTTAGAGAAACTCCAAGAGTCTCTCCAAAAATTCTCCCCCAAAACTATGTATCGGGGGTTCTCCTAAAATTTTCTTTCCCCAAAATCATATCACCCCATAGCAGTTCACCAATACTAGCCTCCCCATTATTTTAAATCAAACCACATCAACATGATGGGCCCTCAGTTGGGCTGGCCTCCTATGGTTAATCACGTTTCCTGCCTCCTCACGCACCATCCCTCCTCTTCTTCCCTACACCGCTCCCCTCCATTTCCACCAAAACAAGCTCCGACCGCTGGCCAAATCCGCCAAGACGTAGTTCCGCAGCAGGCACTTCAACCGGTTCTGCTCCTTGTCCCCTGCAGTGCACCCACGATTCTTCCCCGCCACTGGCAGCTGCCCTGCACCCCCGTGGTCACCACCAGCTGTCCCTGCTTGCTTTCCTCCTTGGGGCGCTCATCCGCGCCCGCGCTCGATGAGGCCGACGCCGACACGCCACCCATCTCCGGCACCCGCCATATCTCCTTGTCGCTCATCTTCGCCTGCTGCTTTTCATGCTCCTGGTCCTACACCGCCATCTTCCTCATCCTCCTCTCTCTCCCCTCCAGGAATAGATCAAGATCTCCTACCTCCTACCACCACTCCTCCTTATACTCTTCCTGCTCGAGAAAAATCAAATGTTTGTGCACAACAGAAGGGATAGGCACAGAGCTGGGATAGGCACAGAGAAGGGATAGGCACAGAGCTGGGAAAAATCAAGATCTTCGCCTGCTGCTTTTCATGCTCCTTATACTCTTCCTCCGATGATGCTCTCCTCCTCGCCATGCCGGCACCACCCCCTTTCCGCCGCCGCCGCTGATTCCGGTGCCACCCCTTCTCTGCCGCCTCACTCGCCCAGCTCGCCGCCATAGCTAGAGCCACTGCCCCTGTTGCTGCTCCTTCCGCTGCTGGCCGCCCTTGCCCTATCCACGACTTTGGGCTTCGCCAAGGCGGCCACGATGCTGGAGTCGGGGCGGGAGGAGGCTGAGGCGTCATTGCCCCGGTCTTGTGCTGCTCATCCTGGTGCCGCAGGGCAACCTGGAAGACGCGAGGAAGGGCGTCCAGGCGGAGGGGAGGAGCGGGCAAAAAAAACTCGCGGGAAAGGAGTGCGGTGGGCGATTAGGGAAGGAGAGACTGCACGCAAATAAGCGGGGTGATGGGATCGCGATTGGGGTGGGCGAAAATATGCGAACGGTTTGGGGGAGCCATTGGAGCGCAGTTTTTTGCTTTTTCTTCCAAATTAAGCTATTAGGGGTAGTTTAGGGTGGCTTTTGGAGTTGCTCTTACAGACCTACTACTTGGCTAGTTGCCTGCTGACTTGACTTGGCTTAAGGGATTCTGGTACTTCACATGTGGGGCCGTGGGTGGGACATCGCACACTGATTACACCCGACCGGGCTTTCTCAAATAGGCAACGAAACCTAACATTGGATATGTGCCCTTTGAGCAAGTCTTTACCATGTAGTGGACTACATGCTGCACATACTATCCATAACAATTTCGTATGAATTTCCGTTGGAAAAACCAAGAAAAAGGAACATGGGAATTGTTATGACTGAAACTATTTTCTGGTTTCTACTTCCACACCATTATTTAAATAACATGTCGAGTCAGAAACACATGCGAAAGCCCAAAAAACATGCCAATGGTCGATTCTCTCAATTAGCACTCACGCGGCACATGGGAAAATGACATATATTTCGGCGGTATATATTTTCAGTTGTTCTTCTAGCTGATGCGAGCAAGTAGAAAAGGTGGATAAGCATAAAAGGTCACGTGGAATGGTACTGTTTGCATCATGCCACCATAATTACTTTAAGAAAACCCTCTCTTGATGGCTTTTCCCTAGTTTCATTCAACATCGTCGGTGCAAGGTTTCATTGCGTGATTTCCAAGAGTGTCAATATATATATGTCATATCATCTAATAATCATTGAGTTGATGAATGCAACTAAGTCCCTCAATGCAAAGCTTCATTTCACGATTTTATATGTTAGCATATCATTTAAATCTATCATCTAAGTGACCAATGGGAGTTGATGCATGTGTGGAGATGAAACTCAAATCCTTTTCAATAGATATTCCAGTTTCATAGCTCTTGGTAACTATGTACACCTTGTTTCATCCCCATGAACCTAATTCTTTTCTTTTCTCTTAAATTCCACCCATGTCATCACTTTTGCCTAGGAGGCATATCATTTAATGAGAATGAAACTCATATGAAACTTGCATTGTGAATGGCCTTAATGTAAAACCAATCCTATATTCAAAAACACTACTGCATTGGTAACAAAACATAATCTTCAATAATTATCAAAGAGTAGATACCTTTTTTATAGACAAAACTATATTAGTTTTTAAAATAAAAACTCTTATTGTTAATCCACAGTGGGTGGATAAACTGTTAAGGAACTAGCTAGTCATCGACCTTCCTACTGAACCTACTAGCTGTTGTGTTTTTCTCAGGTTATTGCCAAATTAAAAACTAGCACACGAATTCAACATTAGACTAGTTCCGTCTTCTCTAGCAAACACCAAAAACAGGAATAGGGAACGTGCTACAAGGATGGTTAATGCTAAAATATATGATGTGTTGCCAAGCTAAGATAGCTTGTTCTTGCAACTTTTGGATATTCGAAGCGACATTGCACGTTAGCTTTTTTGGTTGTGAACCTAGGTGATTTCAATCAACAATAAGCTGATGGTATTTCTCCGCATTTTCCATTATAATTTTCTTCGTAAGTATCCTCATATCCGTGAGATCATGAACATATGTATAGCTTGGTCATGAGTCTTCCAGGACTGAGAGTTGGTTTTCTTTATTAATCTCCTGTTCCAGTCCCATCAACTAGCTAGGGTTACTAGAACTAATTAAACCATTAAATTATCTATCCATTATCCTTAGACCTTAATTAAGAGCAACCAAAGCTACATATTTCAATGCTTAACTTCACAAGTCGAAACACGCAGCGATTATAATGGGAGCTTGACTTGACTTAACATGCAGTGGATCAATGGATATGCCCTTAAATGCAGGAGAGTGAATATGTGGATTTTTTTGGTTAGTCAGAAAAAATTGAGAGTTGAAGTAATATCTTTTTTTGCTGTCGTATTTTCTGTGAAACATGTCATCGGCAATTAGATCCTTCCTCTCTCGTGCCCCTCACGACAATCACAAGAAACACAGTAGGCACAAGATGTAAGTAGAGCTTTTCCTTATTCTTCAATCCATAAATTATACGGAGTGCGCCTCTTGGTTATATAGTATTGAACTACTGATGAGTTTGGTAAGAGCCCACATTCAACTGGTCGGGCTTGGAGAAAGAGTCCTCTTCTCTGTTGCTTCGTTTGGTCGGTCCTTAACCTGCGTTGTCCAAGCCAGCAGATACTTTCAATTCTGTGTATTAAAACAGTATTAAATTACTAGATTCAACCATGTTGTGAGAAATCTTTTAGCTTTCTAATTTTGGTTTCTGGCACTCAAGAACCAAATGAAAGATATTGACAATACTGGAACTTGGCAAGGATTTGATTGCTCAACTTTTTGTTTTTTGCGCTAGAAAATTTTTTGATTGCTCAATACTGGAACTTTTGTTTTTTGCGCTAGAAAATTTGTCAACACTAAATAAATGTTGCCAATACCTAGATCATTTTCAATGTGGATGCTTGGTAAACTTTCAATGTGACTCCATCTACAGGCAACGACGCTACGTGCTCATGCATGTTAGTTCTGTATGCGATGCTTAATATGCTCTCTAGTCTCCAAGAAATTAAGCTGCACAAAATATAATATCTCACGTGGCACTCAGTTGGTACTTGGTACTAACGTAACAAGCATGACGCCACCTGCCTGATGTCATGGTGAGCATGAAAGCTCCTGCAGGGAAAAGAAAGCCAAAACGTCGACACCGTGTGTAATGGAATCCGGGGGAAAGGTGGAGAAAAAGTCTTGGCCGTATGGAATCTGTTAAGTTAGAAATAGAGACTGCTTTTCGTCTAGAGGGTCGTGCTCAACTCCTTTGTAAGAGTCAAACTCAATAATGCATTCATGATAAATGGCAACTCGACCCCAACTTGGTCCAACAATAGTTACATGATGGTGCTTGGCATTTTTACTACCAAAGAACTTTGATTCTCTTTCTTGCGAGTAAAATGACTTTGATTCTTGACTTGGTGCTACAGAAAGACGTCCATTTATGGTCCTTCCCATTCCCACGTGAGCATGTGAGCACGCAAAAGCTCCACGTGTCGAGTTTAGAACTACAAGCAACAAAATCCCGAGGAAATATAAGACAACATAGACTTACGATGCAAGGGGCCGGACACCAATTATGGTCACTTGATGACGGTTGTCATCTGAATACGAAATGGCTTTGTTTCTTCACTTGGTTTTGCAAAAAGATGACCCTCTATGTCGTCGAGGGGTGACACGGTTTATCTGGCCCCTCCTTTTGCCCACGTTACGAACGCGCAAAAGCTTCACGCGTCACATTTACAACTGCGTAGCAGCGAAATCCCGAGAAAATTCAAGGGTTTTAATAATGGACGATACTCAATTGCTTAGCATTTGAGTATCCATATGACTTGGTATCTTGACTCGTGATATACTGCTGTGGAAGGATGGCTCTTTGTGTTATCGAAAGGTTGCGCGGGCTTTGTCCCTTTTTGTTTCTCAACAGACAAAAGCTTTGCGTGTAGAATTTAAACATAATACATCATTTTGTATGTAAAATGTTTGAACAGGATATACTAAGTCTTACAGAACTACAAAATAGCACGGTCATCTTGAAGTACTCTATTTATATTAGTAGGTTTGAAGTGTCAATCAATCAAAAAGACAACAAAACTATTTTTTCATATTTGTCCATTCTCTTCTCACGTGAGAAAATTGCTTGGCAAAGTACCAATTTAACTTTTTTAAGACCTGCTAGTCGCATATGGTACTATTACCCGGCAAGGACAGAGGAGGCCAGTGGTTTTTGCGAGCAAGCCAGGGAACCAAACCACACAAGCCTCGCCCGAGAACGCACGCAAAACCGAAGAGGCGAAGACGATGACTTTGTTCAAGTCAACGGCGTTCACAAAAGACTCCACGGATAATTGACGAGAGGCTCTCGCTGCGTCCTAATCGTCTGGCCCACCGCGGACAGCTCTCTCTTGTCTTCTTGTGCGAGGTCATGCACAAGCACAAGGTCACGCTGTACATGACATGAGTAGAGTACATGACAAAAGAAAGTAAAAAGTGAGGGAGAAAACTCTGGAGCTAACAATGATCGATGGAACACCAGGTGTTGCTGAGATTAACGGTGGGAGCTAACAACTTTCTTTGTCAAATCAGAAATATTTCTTTTATACCAGGTCAGTCTAGTCAAGCCAGATATTCTGTCAGGAAAACCTCTGATTAAAATAAAGCAACTACAGGAAAAACTATCGGCTCTAGCAGTCTTGCTCCCACCGGAAATGAAGAAGTGGTGCTACTTCATTATTATTATTTTTTTTTCACAACTCACATGATGTACTCTGTCTTGATTAGAACATAAGAATTTTATATTATCGGGTACAGGTCCTACACATAAATTTAGTAGGAATTCCATATGAATCGGCAAAAAATAATGCATTCTAATTCGAATCAGGCCAACTCCAATGTATTTGGCAAAACTAGCAGTGGGATCCGCAACAGATTTTCTTTAGTTGCGGAAAGAACCATAATGGTATGAAAGAGAAGGTCACAGATCATCTATCTCTACTTCTGGTTGGCTGAATCTGTACAGAAATAATTTTTAAACATCTGTGGGCTACCCATAGTACTATGGGTGTCTTTTATTATCTTTTTTTCTATGTACAACTTGCACAATGTTGCTAGGAGGCTGAATGTAATATTATAATAGCTATGGACTACTTTCCCACGATGTTGTGGTCACCATTGAGACAAATGAATTTAACGGAGCAGCGTGCGAGTATGTGAAATCACATTTCCTTTTTTTAAACAGAAGAACGACACCTCATGCCCACCACCGTACCCCATTTTTAGAATTGGAATAGTTTCGGACCTCTGCGACCACCATGTAACCCCTCTTCGTCACAAATATAAACGATCTTAGGATTTTTATAAAGATTAAGCTCATTAATAATACCTGACATAATTAATTAGATCAAAATACCTTGTATATCTGGCCGAATGAAGTGTTCAGCTAGCGTACACACACTAACAAGTGCACCTCTTCGACATGTGCAGAATAAAACTACATCTAAATCGACGATATATTTGGACTCAACAAGTGGAGTGCTATATCTGTGCTTCCACTACTGTACAAAGCTAAACAAGTCCTCAGCTCGGTTGGCTTGCTCGCCAGATGCGCGAGCGGCCGCGCGTGAGTTCCATCCCTGGGATCCACACTCGCGTGCCTCGTGGGGTTTTTCCCCTGTTACCGCCGGGATGGGTCCCGATCTAGATCTAGGGTACACACGCATGCGCGTTCAGTGGTACTGCGCGTTTCCCGCACATTGGAGGCTTAGAGCCTCCCAATCCTTCCTTGGTTTGTGTGAGGATGCGCACGCGTGTGTGTGAGTGTGGTGTGTGGTGGTTCGTGACGTCCTCGTTGTACCCTCTCAAAAAAAAGCAACACAATCGCTAGGGATAGGATACCTCTAGTGACATTTAGCGATCTTTGTTTTTCTCCTACATTTCCATGTGCAAATAGCTAAAGCACCCCGGACAGAATAATATACAGGGCAAGTTCTTTTTAGTTCCAACCACTCTTCATGCGCTGTAGGAATGCGAAACCAAAGCCAACCTTCCCTGGCATGAGCAACATGCACACCCATGTCACGACCCAAAAGTTAAAAATAAGATTAACATGTTAACAAGAGCATCATGAGCATCATTTATGCATAATTGAGTATCATGGCTATGCATTTGTTGAAGTTCATAAAATTGTTGTTTATTCTTGAAATTCATCTTTGTGAATAAACTCAAATTTCTGATATGCAACTATGCTCTCAGTTATTTTATTTAAATATTAGGTGCAATGTGATGATTTTACAGTATTTTTACTTAATTTTCCAGTGATGTTTTCTTGTGTTAAAAATTCACTTAAGTTTAAATTTTAGCTATTTTTCTTTGTCAATTGTGTGAAAACCTAAGCAGTTCTTGAGGTGATTCTTATGGCATTGCATTCTTTGTAATTTTATCTTTCAAATGAGTATTTTTGGAGGATTTGTGGGTGCCTGTAGCTGGGTCGTTTGAAGTGGAGAAGTTGAACGGTTTGAATTTCGTCAGGCCCACTCGTCAGCACCTCCTTCCTCCTCTCCCGCGCCTCCTTGCTTGCCGGTTGGGCAACAGAGATGGCGTCTGCTCAGCTGCTGCAAACAGACTGGCCATCGTGGCTTCGCCCACGCGAAATGCCTCCCTTGCCTTCGCTCCCCCTCACCTTTTTAAGCCCAACGTTGACCTCCCCGAAACCCAAACTCCCCAACCTCCATTGCCGTCGCCACCACCTCCAAGCTCCCCTCCATTGCCGGCCCGATTCACTACCGTTGGTGAGTCTCGACTCGATTCCTCTCAGCCACAGCACCCCCTAGAGCTCCCGCATCCATTTTGCCCCTCACCTTTCTTCCTCCCCCACCGTGCAGGGCGCTCGCCGGTGAGCTCCGTCCGCCGTTCCGCTACCACCCCTGGAGCTCCACTGTGCCGCCTCCTCTGTGCTACGGGGCTGCTGCTGGTGAGCCCCTGTGGCCTCAGGGCACCATGCCCTCGCGCTCCCTGCTGTGCAGCGCCGCACTCCCCAGTCGCCGACCAAGCCAAGGCCACGGCCGACCATGCGTCGCTGGCCTCGTGCCTATGTGCGTGGGTGTGTTTGGGTGAGAGAAGAAAGAGAAGGAGAGGGGGTATGGGGAAAGATCCAGGGACCCACGTGCAGGAGAAACAATAGATCTAAGGCTTTAGATGTGAAATGACCTCAGTTTTCTTTGTTTCCTAGACTTAAATGGCTGCAAACTTTGAAAACGCATAGAAATGTGTAGAAAAATGATAAAAATATGAATCTTATTTTTTTGTGTTATTTTTGGGATATAGTTTCATCCAAAAATGATTATATGCATGTTCCTGTTGTATATCTGGTGCTATAATTTATTTTGTTCTAAAATTGTTAAATGCTTTATAAATCATGTGATGCTCCAAAAATTATGAAACCAATTTTGTTAGCTTACATTTATCATTTATGCTCCATATATACAACTTTTATAAGTTGAATATATGGTTTTCATACTTTTTTAGATTTATTTATTGTTTGTTGTCTTAATTTTGTTATTCACATGATAAATAGCATAAAAAGATAAATTTTGAAACCACCTTCGTTAAGCCATGTTTTCTGTATATATTCTAGAAAAATTGTATTCATATTTTTCTGGATGATTTACGTGTCTTTTTTGATTTAATGTGCTTAATGATAGTTTATCTTGTTTATTGTATATCTCTATATGAAAATTGATTTTGATGTGAATCCAACTCTCATGGTTTTGTATTGTTTCCTTCTATCAGTGAAATTTATTTCTTAATTGTTGCTCAACAAATGATTTTAATCTTACAATTTCCTTCTTACTTGTGGCTTATCGATTAGCATAATCTCTCATAATGATCTTGTATGTTTGTTTACTATTTTTAGCTAGATTGTTCTGTTGTTAATTCATTCCTTACTATTTTATTAATTATCCATGCAATTCATGAGCATTTGCACTCATGGCATCATCTCTAATGCATGCACGCATTTCATTCATTTTAGAGAGCAGGTTGCCGGAGAACGAGTCAGTTGAGCCCGAAGCCGAGGCTAATGTAGAAGTGGTTGTTGAGCCCGAGGAAACCCAAGACAAGTAGCTATGCATACTTATCCTACTTTTCTAAATAAATTTGTTACTATGTATAGCTATGGGATGCATGTGGGTTATCTATCTTATTGCATTGTTAGAACCTATGTTGTTGATATTATGGCCTCCCTTGCTTTGTTATTATACACCTTGTCGCTCGAGTAGTATGGGTAATGTTAAATTAACCTTGTTAATTGCTTAGCCATGCTTAGACATAGAATGATCACTTTGGTAATAGAGTGGTTATAGATTAATCAACAACGATTCTAGTATGATTCTCTAATGTTGTTGATAAATGAACATGATGGTTAATTGGATAAAAGATTTGAGTGGTGCGTAGGGCCATGAGAATGGAGTCTCAGTGACATAGGCCGCTTGAGTCGATTAAGTCGATTAAGGACCGTCCGTTGTTGATGTTAGTTTGAGCACCTTTTTCGTGCTACCACATGTTCTCGAATGAGATGAATAAGCCTAATACCTTACTTGTCTCGCTCTATGAGGCATGACCCTAGATTGTGGTCCTTGGACTATGTAGAGGAGCCTAGGGGTGTCCTCGGTGGACCTAGGTAGTCCTCCACACAAGCTAAGCGTGTTACACTCATAGTTTGGGGTGGTTTGGAAACGGTTAGCATGAGTACCCCAAGTGCACCTTTGGCCGGGTGTGCGAGCCGCAAGGTCCTCGAGTCGTGTGGGTAAAGAGTACACCCTTATAAGGATAAATCAATTCGAATTGCCACACTCTCAGTTATGAGCAAGCTCAAATCCCATGAATTCATCGTAGAGTCATCGGATGCTTATGTATACTTGTTCATATAAGTATGCTCTATGTTACCATGTTGGTGTAATTGTTTTAACTAAAATTTGAAGTGGATTTTGGGCAAGATCAATAAAATTTTGCTAGCTATCCATAGGATGATATTCACGTGCTTATGGTCAAAAACTAAGGATAGGATGAGCTAGGCTTTTGCAAATTTACTTTACCTTAAAGTCTTACTCTTGTTTATCCCTTTGCATGCTCCTTGTTATATATTTGCATAATACTTGCGAGTATCTTTTTTACTCATGTTGCTATTGCTCACTAAGTTGGAGGTGAACCGGAGGCCGTGTTTGGTCACTTTTACCCCACCGATCCGAGGGTGGGTGATGAGTGACTAGAGCGATTGTTTGTTGCTTCGGTGGTGTTCTTGGGCAACGACACCATCGTTTCTTTTGTGTTATTCTATCGTATCCACTATGTAGTGGTGCTCTTTTCATGAGTTAGATGTTGGGTAAACTTGAACCATAATATTTAATCTCATGTTATTGTTGTCATGAGTCCAAGACTTGTATTTTGGAGCTCATTTATTAAATTTCAGATTTGAACTATGTATGTCACAAACTTATAATCTTAGTTGTTGAACTTGTGTAATATTTAAAATTGCTCTTTGTGGTTCATGTGATAATGTGCGATTTGTATGGTTGGTATTGCTCGATCTTAAGCATGTTGTGAAACACCTCTCGAGACCACCGGATTTATCTCTTGTTACGTTAAATTATACCGAATCTTGTATCTCTAGGTATGAGTAGTCACTGGATATGTCACACGACCGGTAAGTATTGACTCTTATTCTACTATTACATAACTGTCAATTCACTCAAATTGGGTGGTTCCAACGACCCCCGTCCGTGCAGATCGATCGATGCGTAAACGTGCGTGCGTACACACCTGATTGGCACCCGAGCGCACGCTCTTCGTTTGGTCGGATTCGCCCGCGCCGCTCCCCGACGCGGTCGGTCAGCCTCGTCCCGAGCACAGGGAGAAAAAGGAAATGACGCGCGCCGTGACGATAAATGCTGACGTCTCGGCCGGTGACGTCGGGGCGCTCTGGACGAACGGGAGGGGGACTCCACGACCACGGATCCGGAATCCAGGCCGCGCGTGGCTTCTCAGATTCCGACCGGTCAGCGGGTCGTGCTCGCGCCCCGCTTTTTCCACTCAGCTCCGTCACAATTTTCACGATCCAGCGGCCGCGCCCGCCCCGCCCCGGCCGATCGATCGATCCCTCACTCCCTCCACCCCTATATCTACCACGCCTTCCCGGCGGCAAGCATCCAAGTGTCCTGTTCCACAGCTCGTGCAACTCATACCTTCCGCAGCGGGGCTTGTTTACACAGGGAGACGCAGGCACCGATCGATGCTGCTCATGGACTCGGCGCGGCGCGCCGGCTGCTCCCCGGTCTGCTTGGACCTCAGCGTCGGCCTCTCGCCGTCGCCGCCCAAGATGGGCGCGGAAATGGCAGCCGAGCCTGAACGACCCGACCCCCACGCCGGCGGCTGCAGGATGGCGTCGTCCATGACCGACGAGCAGGTAACGGATCGATCGCTGCCCGTCTTCCTCGCCGCTTGCCTTCCTTGCTCTGCATGCCTCTGAATCCGTGGTCAAAATGTTGTTGACTCAGGCCAAGACCCTGGAGGCCAGGTTCACCCAGGTCAGCGAGGAGAACCGGCGGCTGAGCGAGATGATCGCCTACCTCTACGCCAGCCCGTTCGCCAGGCCGAGTCCCCCCGACGGCTCGGACTCGACGCGCGCCTCGCAAGCCGCGTCGCCGCCAACGCCGCCGGCGGTGAGCAGGAAGAGGAGCAGGGGCAGCCTGGAGCCGCCCTCGAATTCGGGCGACGCCAACAACGGCAGCGGCAACGCCGAGGCCGCGCACGCCGACGAGAGCCCCCTGAGCGACGGCTTCGAGGGCTCGTGCAGGCGGATCAAGGTCAGAAGGGTCTGCACCCGGATCGACCCCTCGGACACCACGCTCACCGTCAAGGACGGGTACCAGTGGCGGAAGTACGGCCAGAAGGTGACGCGCGACAACCCGTCCCCGAGAGCCTACTTCCGCTGCGCCTTCGCGCCCTCCTGCCCCGTCAAGAAGAAGGTGAATTTTCTACCATTTCCGCAGTGATCGTCACCTAATCGCCTCGTTTGAGCTGTGGCTAATGGCGGCTCTGTTTCTTTGGAGCAGGTGCAGAGGAGCGCGGAGGACAGCTCGATGCTGGTTGCCACGTACGAGGGCGAGCACAACCACCCGTGCCCGACGCGCGCCGCCGAGCTCCCCGGCAGCGCGGCGACGCGGACCGGGTCCGTGCCGTGCTCCATCTCCATCAACGCCTCCGGCCCGACCATCACGCTGGACCTCACCAAGAACGGGGCGGGCGGCGTGCGGGTGCTGGAGGCCGCCGAGTCGCCGGACGTCAAGAAGCTGTGCCAGGAGATCGCGTCGACGGAGTTCCGGACGGCGCTGGTGGAGGAGATGGCGAGCTCGCTGACCAGGGATTCCAAGTTCACCGACGCGCTCGCCGCCGCGATCCTCAAGCAACTGCCGGATTACTAGAGTCCAGTGTCCGAGTGTCGTAGTTCAGAGAGTTCCAGTCTGCAACAGTTTTTCTTCAGACAAAAGCCTGGTACGGATAGTGTACGGCTATTGAGATTAGGGAATAATCTCCTCAAGTTTACATGCACAATCAGAAGTTTCTTTGTTCTGTTTCAGGATCCAAACTATCAATAATATTGTACATTTCACAAGTCCATTCTTTGATCACGAATTTAAAATAAGGACCGTCCTCCAAGACAGCTGATAGTAGTTGAGAGTTTTGCTTTGGCTGTTTTTCCCTTTATCTGAATTTTATCTGTTCAGTAGTACTGTAAATTTCTAAGCTCAAATTGTTCACTGGAATTGAAATAATTTTTTTTTATCATGGGACTGACTTTATTCATTCAAAAAAAGTTACATCGTTTACCAGTTCATCTAAAATGCAGCTAGGGGCCTCATCGTCCCAAATACAGTTTTGTCTAATCATTCGAGCTCGCTGCGCTAAACTATGAGCCACTTGATTTGCTTCCCTACTGCAGTGCTCAATAGAAATCTCCTGGAAACCACTCCACATAATATTGCATTCATCATAAATGGGAGCTGCAGAATTCGCCGAGAAACCCCTATCCTGCATTATTTGCACTACCTCCATGCAATCCGATTGGATGATAAGCTTGTTGCACCCAATTCTTTGTGCTAACATCAGTCCCTCCTTGAGAGCATAAGCCTCTGCCATTGGTGCATCCACTAAGTGCGGCACAAAACTATGAGCAGCTGCCAGAAACCCTCCCGAGCAATCTCTTATCACCGAGCCAACACTTCCACAGCCACCGTTTTCATCAAAACCGGCGTCAACATTCACCATCACCTTCCCAACCGGAGGCTTCTTCCATCCTTGTCTCACCTTCACCACTTTTCTTGCTGCTAGCATATAATTTTTGGTGAGTGCCGCAATAGCCATGGCAGACCTTGGGATATTCTGAACGGTCTCCCCATGAACAAATTGCCGACGTTCCCACCAACTATACCATCCTGCCGTCAAAACCAGCTCTGCAAAGCCCACTCCCAACGCCTGAACTTGATCTTCATTTGTTATAACCTCTTCCAGAATCACAGAACCTGAACGATCGGTGTCTATTATCTGCTGAATTTTCTCTCCAAGACCCATCGACCTCCAGACTTCTTTCACTCTATCACATGTGAAGATGAGATGTTTAATATCTTCCGCTCCATGTTGACATACAGGACAACCTCCTGATTCTCCAATATGACGATTAGCAAGGATAGCCCGACATGGTAATTACCTGCCTTGTAATGATGTATAGTGATTACTGAAAATGATCTCTCAGGGTTCTGTGCTCCAAGAAAGAGAGAATTGGGCTGTATGTGACTGTCCAGGTCCACCGGGCCGGCCAATCCCCATCATATTTGTTAGCCCAAACATGCATGTCCAGCCCTCCCTGTTAAGGCCTACTTTCCTGGGGATTTTGGCCTCCTTCACAGCAGCAGGTGGTGTTTGAGATGCCCAGTAGCGCACGGCTGAAAAAATGAAACCAAGTTTCCCCATCCTCCTACTTGGTTTAATTTTTTTTCTCTCAAACTTGACTCCGTTTTTTAATCTGATTATAAACTATATTTTCTATAGAATTACTGTAACAAAATAGTAACATGCAGTTAGAATCCGCATGTTCCGATTACAGGCCGCTCTGATGGGTACGAACTCGGCAAATCCAGTTTTGCCCGTGCAATCAAAATTAAACTTGAATCATACTTCCTTTGTCCTAAATTCTAGATCGTTTTGGTTTTTTTAGGTGCATAATTTTTGCTATGCACTTAGATATAATATATATCTACATGCATAACAAAATCTATGAAACATAAAAATCAAAACGATCTACAATTTGTATAACAAAATCTATGAAACATAAAAATCAAAACGATCTACAATTTGAAATGAAGGGATTACCAATCCTAAACAGCTGAACAAACCGACGCTAAGAACCTATGTCAACTCAACGATCAGAATTCAGAATGCAGCTAGCTACTGTCTACTGCTCCCTTTTTTTTTAAATACAGATATACTTCTTTCGTCTTAAATTATAGTTGTTTTGGACTTTCGGTTGTAGTATAACAAAAGGAGTATATCTTGCAACAACTTAGCCCGAATGCTCCAGCTTTTAATTACCCCCGCTGCCCTCGCCGTGTTAGGCTTAGGCCAGACAATGGCAAGTCAAGGTAGTCATGTCCGTTCTTATATACAGACAACACCAGACAATGGCAGGTCAAGGTAGTCATGTCCGTTCTTATATACAGACAACACGTTTAAATTCAATATAAGGTGGTGTTTGGATCAGTAGTTCATGGACTAAATTTTAGCTTCTAAAATTTAGCCCCTAAAATTTAGTCCTGCTGGGCCGTTCGGATCCATGGACTAAAATCCATAAATGTTGTTGAAAAAGACACTATTACCCTCTTTGCTTGCCCCTGGCGTATACACCTTCTTTCCCAACCTTTGCACTCACCGCCCTTCTTCCTCCTCCAAATCTGCAGCGCGCACGGCGACCAGAAGCCACCGTCGCTGCCGATGGTCGCCCACCACACCCGACGCTGGGGTCGCGCAGCGAGATCCGAGGGCCGGCGCGCCATCGCCCTGCGGCGACGATCTCCGCGCGAGGCGAGGCGGAGGCAGAAGAGGAGGCGGCGGCTTGGGCTCGGTGGAGGCGGAGGAGGCGGGGGGCCGGCCGGAGGAGGCGGGGGGCCGGAGGCGGCGTGGCCGGCCGGAGGAGGCGGGCTCGGGCGGAGGCGGCAGGTGTGGGAGGCGGAGCAGAGAGGAAGTGCGGGAGGAGCAAGGCACCATGTGGAGGAGAGAGGAAAAGGGGCAGGGGTGGAATTTGTGGTCCTGGGAGCACTTTTAGCCTCTTTTAGGGCTTCTTTGGGGCTAAAATTTAGCTCCTAAAGTTTAGCTATTTGTCACTTTTAGCCCTCCTGTTTGAATCTAAGAACTAAATTTTAAGCTAGAAGTGAACTGTTGAATCGCCGGCTCGCTTTCCTGCACTTTCTGCTTCGCGCCTAACTCCATTCAGAAACTGAACATAGCAGGCTAGCAGCCGTTGTCACAGCCCAGTCTACTTTGGCGCGTCGCGTCTTTGCCAATAAACGAAAGATGCTCTATCACGAAGTAGAAGTAGAACGTAGAAGAGCCGGTTTTTAATTTTGGGTAAGAACGACATGGCAACAAGAAAGCAGTCCACAACCAGTCTGTACTACGCTGCAAGTTGCCATGCATGGCTCGGTCCAAACATAGCGCAGCCCACATCATAATACAAACAATTCTGGCATGTTTCATCAATTGGGCCCATTTTGACGTACCAAAAAGAAAGGATTTATACATGAGGGGGTGAAGGCAAAAAAATTGAGCCGGATAATAACATACTCTCCTTTTTGTCTTAAAAATACAACATTAATTTCGTCTTAAGTCAAATATTTTTTAAAAGTTTGACCGAATTTATAGACACCCAAAGGGTCAGCGGTCAAGCATCTTGTCGTTTAGACGCGTCTCGAGAGGGGGAAAAAAACTCTGAATGGCCAAAACAAGCTGTAGCACAGTAGTAGTACAGGAGGAGTGCGTTCGTGCAGCCCCCCGGCCGGTCGGTCGCGGCCATCCACGTTCCGCACTTTCACAGGTTCACTTCGCACAGCTGACGCTGATGGGTGCACTCTCGATCAGCAGCAGGGTACATACAGTGGGATACAGTGGATGGACGACACTCCACGTCCAGACAAGAAGCATAGCACTTTTACGTCTCGTCCTGCATCTATCTGCTCTGCTGCGAACAGAAATATGCCCGCCAACCCTACTAAGGCTACGGGCCTCCATTTCTTTCATGATCTGGATCGGGGTTGTAGCTAGGTAGCTACCTCTTCATTACTACTGCTACATTGTTTCTACTCTCTCTGAATTCGTGAAAAGAAACCGAAGCGGTTTATATCTTTGCACATCTAACGCTGACGCTGGCGTGCACGGCGTCGGCAAAGTCAGCTCGCTAGCGTTCGGCGTCGGACGGGTCGCTCGATCACGGGCGCACTGTGCATCCCTGGCTCGCTTTCGCTGCCTTATTTGCACGCCTAACTCCGCTCAGAGACGACCGGGCACGGGACAGCTCGATCGATCCTCGACTGGGCAAGTTTGGCGCAAGTACAGGCACTCAGGGAGGGACGGAAAGGGTCAAGGGACCTTCAGTTCGTTCGCAACGAACCCAAGATGCTCGCATCCGCTCTAATAATGTGTATCCTATAGGTCACGAGAATGGACTATATGCATCCTGTGTTTTAGTATGTGCATGGGCTAAGAGCGTGCCGATAAGGCCTCTACTGTGTGTGTTTCGTCGTTGCATCCATGCATTCGGCGACCAACCATGCAAGTTGACATATTCGATCTCCTCGCTCCCTGCCAAAGCTTTGGCACGGTTGACTTGTGACGCATCCATCCACCCAGGCACCACACCAGCCTAGCTAGGCCTAGCAGCTCAAGTCAGCCAATGATCATGTGTGCGCAGTAGCAAGGAGACACGGGCAACCTAGTTGCTTGCGGCCATAGAGTATGTGCTTATTGTTTTCCACGTTGGTTCGAGAGGATGTCGACCGCAGGAACGAACAATATAATGGAACAGGATCCCTTCGTTTTAGCTCGATCGGCCCTACCACTACCATGATATGGACAGGGATATATACGGGACAACCACAGGTACTAACTGCTCAGCCTAACTGCATGTCTGCATATGTGTCGGCTTATGTTCTCTAAATAAAAGTTAATTGTAGAATTAGCAGTCCTGCACATAAAGAAGGTTTTTAGCTGCCCGATCTGGACGAGGAGGCCGCGGACTGGACTGGACTGACGATGACTAGCTCGTCATTGATCGGATCGGATCAGCAGACTACACGGCTGCACTTGTTTTTTTTTTTCCAAGAAACCTCAGCTAACGCTGACCGGGTCACGCATCCGTGGTGACCAATGCTTTCGCTAAGAAAGATGCCTAGCTCTCGTTTGTTACAAGGTCATCAAATGCCACGTTGCTATAAGAAACAGCAGTCACACTCACACCCGTGTGCGCACTTCAGCTAGATCACTAGCTAGGCTGAGCTCCACAACCAGCAACGTTAACCTTGTGTCTGCGCCTCCCGGGCGGACACGCGTGCTAAATTTCTCCTTTTATTTGCAGTGCTACTAGATTGCCGACGTACCGCCAGCTGCCGTGCGGGCGAGGCGCGCGTAAAGAGAGACATTGCTACGCGGCCTATGGACAAGAGAAGCACCTTTCCTCTTTTTTCCTCTTTGTCTTGTTCCTCTCTCTCTCTATCTCTCTCTCTATATATATATATAGATTTTAATCTCACCGATTATTCAAAGCTATGTTATACATTCTCGTAGAGAATAAAGAGATACACCAACCAAAACAGGTGGCATTTACAATCTTCGCGTGGTACTCCCTTCCCTCCGTTCAAAAATCTATATATCTAGAAAACTCAAACTTTTCTAAAACGATATACATGTTAAAATAAAAGTAGTAGTATGCAATTTGTATAGAAACCTACATTCAATTGACATGAGCATAACATTTCAGCACCCATTCCGTTCGCAAAAAATAAGGGATGTCTCAAGGTTGTCTGAAATCAAGTTATTATAAACTTTGATTACAGATTGTCTCCATGCATTTATCTTAGGTAATTAAAAACAAACATGAGTACATACTTCTTGGAACAAGATTGTAGTGCTAAACTCAGGTTTTGTACTTTAGAATTCTATGGGGTAACTTAAGTTAGCTAGCTAAAGAAAACCAGGGAATAAGGTCCCATTTGGATACATCAACAGTTTCCATATCCAATTTGAAAATTTTCTGAAATTAAGTTACTATAGCAATTTGAAATTTTGTCCGACTTGAAATTTAATGCCCCCCAACTTGACTTGGGCATTGAGCAAGCCAATGCTTGGAATCAGGCCCTGTTTGGATACACCCTCCTAAAGATTCTTTAGGAATCCACTTTTAGGACACTTTTAGGACTTGTGCATCCAAACATGGGTCTTAAAAGTGCACTCCTAAACTTTAGGAGGGCCATTTTCATTAGGAGGGCGAAGGGGTACTAATGGATCCTATTTCTCCTAAAAGTGGTCTCCAAATCTCCCTTTACCCCTATTGCCCTCGCATGCATTAATGACGTGAACAGTGCAGGGGTAGTTTAGAGGAGTAATTGGGGGGTAAAAATGATATTTTCCCTCTAAGGTCCTAAAGATTAGCAGTCCATCCAAACAGTCCTTACTAAACTTTAGGACTAACAATTTGAGGATCCTAAAGTTTAATATACTACTAAATTTAGGAGTTTGGGTCCTGTTTTGTATCAAACAGGACCCAGTTGCACAGACTCCGACCTTTTTATAATCTGATCATGCAAAATATCTGGTCCAAAATCAAATGGGACGATCAATCTCTTTCTTATGCATTTATAAACATATTTCAATCAAGGCAGGCACTCGGTTCATATCTCCATGCATATACGGAGGTAGCAGGTGCAGAGGCGCTTCTGTCAGTGGCGTAGCCAAAAGGGGGTGGGGCCAGCATAGGGGCCAAGCTCCCCCCTCCCCCCCCCAAACACTATTGGGGTCCCACTTACATGGTAAAATTTGAGTAGCCAGCTCCACCACTGCCTCTAGTCGTACCTTTAATTTGCTTGTATTCTACAAGTGCATATACTAGTCAGTTTAGTGTTGTCAACTGCAAATTAAATTGTACCGAAGAGGTTCTGTGTTTGGTTATGAAATTGATAAGGGAAGTTCCTGGGTATACTTGTCTGCTGCCTTTTAGGAAATTCAAGCGTATGCCCACTATCAAAGATTACTATGCCCATCTCTTCCATTTCCCACTTCCCAGCATATGCTTGCGCAACTCAGTTGATGGTTTGAATAAGTTAAGTGTTCAGGTAGCACAGTAGCACCAAATTAACATGCACTTGAACAGGATTGGGGGATGTCATCTTTGATTTATCTTAGTTGTTGTGGTAAACTGCACGGAACCAGGATTTGTGGGCTTCTCATTCCGTTAACATTTAAAGACTACAATGTAACACCAGTGACATTTGTCCAGTTTTTTTGCTGATATATCTTAGTTTGTTATCAGTCACTTAATCTTTTCTCAGTCAGATTTTGGTTTATGCTCTTTTCTTTTCTAAAAAAAAGATAAATGCTTACGTGTGTCACAACTTGATTCGTTAAAGATGTGGCCGAAATCAAGTTATAAAATCAGCCGGTTGTTGAGTAGCAAGTCCCGTGGTTTAACAATACGTAGTTAGTCTGCACAGAGGCTCAAGAATAGGGTCTGCACAGAAGATCCACCCACCATATCAGGATGACCACTGTCAACCACATGAGTAGGTGCAAGTTGCGGTCATTTTGCTCAACGCTGAATCAAACAATTGATTAGTGTTCTTCGAAAAGAAGAACACACTGATTAGTCACACACTAGTCATAGCCGTCTCACAGCCTAGAGCAGCTGATTATCATCCATTCCATTCTGTTCCGTTCCATCCGGTGGGAGTAGTAGTAAAACAAATAGCCGCCGCCCCCGTTATAAATAGCCGGCGACACCAACCCGGCGTGCTCCTGGTTCTCTTTCTCTTCTCCCTTGGAGCCACCAACCTTTCCTCAGCTTGGCTAGCCAGCCAGCTTCCTTGTAACCCTAGCCGCCCGACCGGCTCGTAAACCCTAGCGACCAGCAAGGGATGCAGCCCACGACGCGGGAAATGCAGGCCATGGCCGCCGCCGGCCAGATCTCCCTCGACGACCTCCGCGCGGCCGCCGGCAGCGCGGGCGGCGTGCACGACGACTTCCTCGACCAGATGCTGGGAGGCCTGCCGCCGTCGGCCTGGCCGGAGCTGGCGTCCGCCGCCGGGGCGAAGGTGCCGGAGGGTGGCGCGCAGGCGGAGGGGATGCAGCAGCACCAGCACCAGCAGTTCGGCGGGGGATTGTACGACGAGTCCGCGCTGCTGGCGTCGCGGCTCCGGCAGCACCAAATCAGCGGCGGTCCTGGCGGCGCGGAGTCCGCGGCGGCGGCGAAGCAGATGGTGCTGCAGCAGCTGGCCGATCTGAGGCAGGGCCACCACATGCTGCTCCAGGGCATGGGCCGCTCGACGGGCGGCGGCGGGGACGGCGGCCTGCTCCTCCCGCTCTCCCTCGGCAGCGGCGGATCGGGCGGCGACGTGCAGGCGCTACTCAAAGCCGCCGCCAATTCCGCCGTACTGATCCATCGCCTTCTTCCCTCAAATCCACTTGCTGCCTTTTTTCCCCCCGCCAAGAATCTAGAATCTTTTGCAAAAAAGTTCGCGTTTTTATTCGGTGTGTTCGTTCCAGGGTGGAGAAGCCGGCGGCGTCTTCGGCGGCGCCTTCGCCGGATCGCTACAGCAGCAGCAACATCAACATTTCCAGCAGCATCCACAGGTTCGCAGTATCAACAAACCACAAGCGTACTTGGCATGCTTCAAAACGCATGGTCGTTCACTCTTCGAAATCTCTACTAATAAGCACTGCTCTTGATTCTCGCTCGCAGCAAACGGCGCCGTTGCCGGGCCAGGGCTTCGGTGGAGGAGGCGGTGGCGGAGGCGGTGGCGCATCCGCCGGCGCGTCACAGCCTCAGGCCGGTGCATCGGGCGGGGGCGCGGCGGCGCCACCCAGGCAGCGCGTGCGGGCGCGGCGCGGCCAGGCCACCGACCCCCACAGCATCGCGGAGCGGGTGAGCTACGCGACGACGACGCTCCTCCTCCCGCTCCCTAATTGCCACCGCTCCGCGTTTCCTATTAGTCACGTCGACGGGCGGTAGTTAAATTCTCAATTGGGGCGAATAAATCCGCGGCGGGCAGTTGCTAATCAGCCCCCGTGTCCGTTCCGATGACTGTCTGTTGTTGTTTCCTGGATTTTGGATTCTTCTCCCCCCGTTCCGGCTCCCCAACCCAAACCACTGCTATTCCTTTGTCCGTTTCTTCGTTCCCATATTCGCCCTCACCATGCTGCACACATGTTTTCCTGACCTGCTGTTCCAATCGTTTTGCAGCTCCGGAGGGAGAGGATCGCGGAGAGGATGAAGGCCCTGCAGGAGCTGGTGCCCAACGCCAACAAGGTGAGCTAGCATAAAGCTGAATTGCAGACTACTACACGCTTTGAGAGAAGAGAGAGGGATGGAGATTGCAGAGGCCTAGGGTTTTGGTTGTTGGGAGATGATGCACTTGATGCTGGCAATAAAGGTTCCCCCAATCACTCGTAGCGAGTTTGTGCCGAGGAAAATGGGGAAGATTAAACAATGGAGAAGACGGCAGCTTTACTAGAGTTCAACGCCATGCCCGGGTGCGCATGGATGGTTGTAGGACGGAGTCGTCAAATATTCAGATTGAGCTAGCTGTGGCTGTGCGGAGGTGTGGCTGGTGGTGGGTGCGCGCGTGCGGGGCACATTTACCCGCACGTTGGCCTACTTGACCAGCACCGTGCTCCCTCGGCGACCGCGCGGGGACGAAGAGGGAGGGCATGGCATGGCTTTTTCTCCGCCTAGAATTCCTGGCCATGTCGCGCGGGGGCGCCGCTTCCGAAGGAGGGCGAGAGGCGCTCGCTTTAGCGCCCTCTTTTCAGCTGCCCATCCTCTTTTTGTTCTTTGCGCTTGGCTTGCATTGCATACTCCTACTCACACTCACCGAGCCGTCTTTGCTTTGCAGACGGACAAGGCGTCGATGCTGGACGAGATCATCGACTACGTCAAGTTCCTGCAGCTCCAAGTCAAGGCAAGCTAAGCATGAAATGTTGTAGTACTAGTAGTGTGGCACCACGGATTGGATGATGTTGTTGATGGAGGTGCTGACATGTATGTGTAATCTTTGCGTTTACCAACCCACGCAGGTGCTGAGCATGAGCCGGCTAGGTGGCGCCGCTGCCGTCGCGCCGCTCGTGGCCGACATGTCCTCGGAGGTAGACTCTCCTCTCTCTCTCTCTCTAGCAGTCGAGTCGATGGAGTACCAATAGCATGCAGCTTCTCTCTCTAGCTTTCTCCTACTGCCCAGCTTCATCTCTCTCCTCCCCCTCCAACTTTTCCCGCACTCGAAAGAATCAGCGGGATGTCAACAAACTTTTCAGCGCCACGGCTGATGGCTACTGCCATTGCCACTACAGTGCCTCGCGTGCCGCCGCGCGAAATGACGCGGCTGCCCCCGCCAGGCGGGGCTTCGTATTCGTACAGGCGTGCCTGAACCTCGGGGCCACGTGTTCTGTGTGTGTGCAGGGTCGAGGCGGCGCGCCGGCCGCGGCGGGGAGTGACGGCCTGGCGGTGACGGAGCAGCAGGTGGCCAAGCTGATGGAGGAGGACATGGGCACCGCCATGCAGTACCTGCAGGGGAAGGGCCTGTGCCTCATGCCCGTCTCCCTCGCCACCGCCATCTCCTCCGCGACGTGCCACATGCGCCCGCCGGTGGGGGCAGCGGGGCCGGCGGGGCTCGGGGTCGCCGCAGCAGCGCACCACATGGCCGCCATGCGCCTGCCGCCGGGCATGAACGGCAGCGGCGGCGCCGAGTCGGCGGCTGCCGTGCCGGCCTCCCCGAGCATGTCCGTGCTCACGGCGCAGTCGGCCATGGCCAACGGCGCCGGCGGGGCCGACGGCGAGGGCTCGCACTCCCAGCAGCAGCAGCAGCATCCCAAGGACGCCGCGTCCGTGTCCAAGCCGTGATCCCCTCGAGAACGAGAAGATGACGGGCGGCCGCCGTTTCACTAACGTCGAAAACCCTGTCACTCTCCTGACCTGATGACGGCGTCGGCCTCCACTTTCGGGCTTCCCTATCCGCGGGTCTCGCTCGGCTTGGACTCCTCGGAACCGTGGGCTCCCTGACGGGGCCATCCGCGCCGCTGCGGGCCCACGGGCTCCCAGCACACTGCCGCTGTGCAGCAGCAGCAGCCGCCCTCAGACTCGCCTTTTCCTTTTCTTTTACTTTCTTCCTAGTCTTACCATTATTTTCTTTTCTGTTTAATATTATTCCCTGTATGCCGTTGTTTTTTCCAGTAAATATTAATTAATTAATCCAGGTCTGGTTCTCCTGCTGCTGGCTTTATGCCAGCTTTACCTTCTCCTTTTCCCGCCATCGGCATCAACTTTTTTCCCTCCTTTTCTGTTTCCTGCCGTAGCTTTGCCTGGCCCCACTCTCTGTTTAATTTACGCACAAGTTTGTCCTTTGCGGTTGGACGGGGAATTTGGTCTCCCAGCTTTGGCTACTAACCCATTCTTTTCCAATTTTGCTATGCTTTTTTATTCCCAAGTGTATCTTGTTATATTTTCTCTGGCCCCACCAGTGAGGAACAAAATGTGCTGGTATTCTAGCTTGGTAGTGACTTGAATGGATGGATGGATGGATATATCGAGAGGTGATGCTTGGAATCTTAGGTTGGGGATTAATTGTTTGTTTAAGTGATCGTTCATTCATGGCTTAATCCCAAAAGTCATTTCGGCTCGGAACGTTCTGGAAAGCACCTATGGGATGAGCAAGAATCAATAAACAAGAGGGAGAAGATTTGCAGCTGACTGCTGAGATACGGTAATTTGCTGACTCAAAGTCACGCCACCAGTGGCAATAGTCCAGTAATAACGGTGACTAAGAGTTAACGTACCTACTACGGCCTGAACCACAGCTCTAGAAACTACTCCTTTCCTTCGGTCGTTTTAGTTTTTCTAGATTTATAGTTTTCTATGATATAGTGTAAGTCTAGATGAATATCATGATCCTAAAAAATCAAAACGACCTACAATTTCGGAAGGACATATCATTAGAACTTGTAATGCCTCTCCGTTATTACAAAGCTACTAGTAATTGGAACTTTAGTTTCTATAAATAACATGTACACTCTTTATAGCAAAAGCTATCTTAGGATATCATCTCGTCAGACAGTAGAGTACGTGCACGCGTGAGGAAGTGGAATCCAAATGTTCATCATCCTCGATCCATCCGGATCGATCAATTTCAGATCGGATACAGCATCACGTGTTCTGACGAATAATCCGAGATCGGACTCGATCGATACATGACTGTTGACGAGACGCTTATCTCGTTGACGTTTTTCTTCCGGCAAACAAATATCCTGCAGGTTGACTCCGGGAGCCAGCCAGCGTTTTCTAGCTTGATTCACATGCCGCACCAGCTTTCTACGTTGAAATTCATTCACACGACGACACAAACAGCGCACTAACGCGCGGCTAGGCAGGTAAATAAAGCTACCGACTGAGACGTGTGGTACGATCGACAGCGCCCAAGTCAATTACATGCATGATACGCCTGCACGTACGTGGTGCCGAGCCTGGGGCGCAATGTACGCAAAAAGAAGACAGGCATTTGTCTTAAGGTTTGTTTACGCCTGCACGTAAGTCAACTATTTTTGTTTGCGCTAACTTAAAAATCTTGCTATCCTCCAGTCACTCAACAAATTAGTATTCATTTCTCTTAAGGTTTTCTATTGTAATGTATTTACAAAGCCTATGAAGTAATATAACGGAGTATTTAATCTACCAAAAAGGGTATTTATAGACAAAATTCAGAGAATTCATTTGCAGTACTGCGATGCAACATTTTCTTTTCAATAGGACAAACTAGAGGCATTCCAGTGGTTTTATGATGAAGACGAACCTCGAAATTAAAAAAGTTGAAGCCATATAATCACACAATTACCAGGTTCTCACTGATGGCAAAATACCAGTGATCCCTAACCTAGCATGACTCAGCACACAAATACTCTTGAGAATTTGCAAAACGATTTGACCATGTAGGGCAATTTAATGAACGTCACCATTATGCCTCACACAAAAATAATTCAGCTCAAACAACTTATAGTATAAAGATAAATATGAGACAAATGCACATTCTAAATTCAGATCTTACCATGTTGTGATTTCTTTAAATGCCTCCTCGATCTTCTTGTTTTTTCCTGCTCAAGCCGCTGTTTGGGTTGAAATTTTGTAGTAGAATGCTTGGTGATTTTTTAGGTAACGGATGAAGTGTAACTTCCGGGCTTTGCACTAATCAAGGATTGCGCACGACCATTAGACTCACAAAAATGTACGGGGCACTACGATTTGAAATCCCATTGGGTAGAGTCGTGCATGCACCCCCACGACTTTACCACCACAGTGCTTTTTCATAGAATGCTCCATGCTAAAACATTTGTTTCAACCAAAAAAATGTCTATAACCACTTTTAATTATTTGTATAGTGAACTACTCCTATAAAACATGGCAGCACGGACGGAGAGCACTAGATATTTTCCTTGTAGACCCGAGCAGTTCCCTTCTCCCGAAGTGTTCAGTTTAGAGTATAGTAAGCCCTGTTCCTGCACGCTGACCAACCCACTTAGAACCAGCCAACCACCATGGGCACAGAAGATCACCGGCCAAAGCTGCCATTGTCAAAGGCTGTAATCATGGCACTATGGAGTGCGGAGAAAGTCAATCGTCAGGTCGGCTCCGTTAGATCGATAGTGGGGGGTTGAGTAACCCGTACTACTGTCCAAACAACACCTTAATCGCGCGCCAACGCAAGATGTTGATTGATTAACTTCACTAAGCCAGTCTCAGCCATATCATATTTTTTTGATATTTTTAATGAAATGAAACTTTTTCACTCTCATTGTACAGTTTCATTGCACAATTTCATAGATAACTTGGATCATTAATTTTCGCATGGAGTTATCATTAAATGTATCTTGCGATGCAACTATAACATTCTCGGTGCAAGTTTCATTAGGTTTCATAGACTTGGTAACTGTGCCAGCAGGATTTCATGGGGATGAAATTCCCTCTCCTCTCTCCTCATAATTAGATTGCCAAGCCAGCAAAACTGTTGATGTGGCATAGAATTTAATGCCATATGAAACCCACTGAGACTATCCTAACAAATCTTGTTAACCACATACACATGGAGTGATTATACTACCCAAGTAAGCAAGTACGCTCCTGGCCGCCTTCTTAATTGCCGATGACGTCGACGGGCATTGTTCTTGTATTTTTCCAAAAGGCTTCGTCGATGATGCATGCGAAGAGAGTCAACCCGCCGCCGGTAACGCGCATTTGCTCAGCTAATCAATTCGTTATTAACAAAGTGTTTCACCGATCCTGGAGATCAAGGAGCGAGGACGAGGACGAGGACGTCGAGGACCGCGATTGACAGGCTAATAATGCAGGCCGGGGGGGCGTGTGATCGATCACCTTTGGTCGACGTCGCTACCAGCGCGATCGCAGTCGCAGGCGCAGGGCCTGATGAGAGAGAGAGGCTTTTCTGGGAGGAATGATGATGGCGACGGCCGGCGAGCGAGGACGTGTGCGACAGCTTTCAGGCTCTCATCAGATGGATCAGCCCCCATTTCTGCCCCGTTAATTTGCTTGGCTAATCTTTTTTCCAACTCCTACCCCGCCTCCTCGCCGAATCTTTTCTCTCGATCACGCGCGAGCGCGAGAGAGATCTGCCGCGGCGCCGGCGTGCCAACACCTGGACCACGAATTGCACTCAGGAGGCGAGCTGATGAGGTTGGTGAAGTGAGTGGTTTCACACTGCTTTTATTTTCTGCTACCCTCATTTTTTGACTCTATGGGCTTGTGAAAGATCGATGAGATCAACATAGGATCAGCATCGACCGACCGGCTCGATTACTAAATTATTGTGCATATAGGCCAAGTCAATCTTGAGTTCTTGACTTGGATTGTGATCTTGTACGTACGTGCAACTTTACTTGGCCTGCGCATGCTTAGCTGGTTTGTTTTGTAGTCAGCTATAGGATTTGTTTAGAGATGACAACAAAGGTCAACCTAGTTAGCTACCAGTATAGCCCGATCCAGTAGGCAATTTGTTAGCTCCAGCTATGGTTGAGCACCACTAGGGCTAGGACCCTAGCTCTCCACGCCAGAGCGAGTCCAGTCAGCTCGCAATACTGCATGCGTGTGCAGGCCACCGGGTGTGACGGTGTGCAGTGATTTCTTTTTGCCTAGTCAATACCTCTATACTAAAGCTGGGTGTCTGACATGTAGGGCCCACCGTAAAAAGCAATGTCGCCCTTCTGGAGTTCTCCAGCGGTTTCCTTCACCTCGGCCCACGCCGCCGTGCCTCGACC
The DNA here is from genome assembly GCF_000263155.2 of Setaria italica. Lineage (NCBI taxonomy): Eukaryota > Viridiplantae > Streptophyta > Magnoliopsida > Poales > Poaceae > Setaria > Setaria italica. The sequence goes on along the minus strand of NC_028451.1, from coordinate 30,714,674 downwards.
CGGCGCCGTCGCCTCCCCTGCACCGCTTCTGCTCCGCGCGCGCCGTCGCCTCCTCCTGCGCATCGCTGGTGCCGGCGATCCCAGTACGGTACCCGCGCCGTTGATGAGGCGGTGACTGCCCCGACTCCCCTTCCTCCGTTCCCCTCACAGGTGCTGCTGTACATGCATGGCACCGGCACGGAGTTCGAGCTACCACCCGCGCTAAAGCCCTGTCACCTGCTCCCCGAGCCCCGCCGCCGCCGCCGCAGCCAGTACAGGCTCAGGACGGCGTCGCGGATCCAATTCGCCCGTTCCCTAGCAGCGGGAGGCCACAACAGCTCCACCACTGTCTGATGCGACCACCACCATTGTCTGATGCGACCACCGCCACCTGCAACGTCTATGACCCGTTGAGCAACGCCGGTTGCCTTTGCGACGATATCATCGAGTAGTTTTGCCAATTGCCATAAGTCAAGCCCTTACTGACTCTCATAATGGTAAAAGGATTGTTTATGCGACTCAAGTTTTTTCTAAACAAATGCAACTGTGAGTAGAGCATTGTTATTTTGTTCATCCCGTACTTTGATTTATGCGAGTAATCATATGGTTTTGTCATGCAACACCACCTGTAGAAATAAAATGGCACATTATATTAAAAAATCATTAACTAAAGTAATTTTACCTAATGCGAATTGTGTAGTATAATTGCCTATAGCAGTAACTGTTGGTAACATGCCAGTAGTTATCTGAAAGTAGTGTTTTCTACAATTTTAATGCTTAAATAGTCGATATATGTATCCTACCAATATTTTATCTAATAATCATTATTGCAGTTATCATAAGTGGAAGCCATTTTGTTCTTGTGAGTAATTTTATAAGTTATTGGATCTCTGAATCCGCCACACTGACCAAAGGGATGAGCACCGCTGAGCTCAGCCATCCCATTATGATTCTTCCAGTTCTTCCTATTATATGTTCCCGTTGATGCCAATTTTTAACCAGGGTCAACAACTAAAGATAAGGTTTCAAGAGCCAATACAAGATGAAAGAGTCAAAGATGAGTATGGATGTCTCCACAAATAAGGGAAAACATGGAGGTCTATTTTTAGATATTTTAGAATAAATGTAACGGATCAGGTATCGTGACTGATTAGGATTGGATTGTTGTGTGCCCCAGGGTGTAATCAAGAATAATCATCAATCAATCAATACAATTTTTCTTCAACGCCACGAAACTCTAGGAGTAGTTTTACAGTAGTTTTTAACAAGTTCGTTCTAGCAAGCTGGGCTGCATCGGCTTCAACCTCCAGCAAGTTAGTAAGTACCATCATTATCGATCTTTGTGTTATTTGTATCAGAACATTCTCGATTAGGTTCGATATTTTGATCCTCTTAAATACAAGACTAGTTATCGAGTTCTGTTTGATTTAATTAACTTAACTCACATCAACCTTTTGACTGTTTCAAAGGCTCACCAATTATCTTATTCTACCGGCTAGTTTGTTGTTGTGCATGCTGCCATGCTTTAATGTTATATATTTACTAGATCTGATAAATTCTTACCCGCCCCTCGTGTCACCAGTTGTCAGAACTTTAGAGTTCTGTGAGCCAATGTTGTCTCAGTTAAGTCCGATCCATCTATTGCTACAGTAGTTTGATATTATCGATCCGGTAGCTTGCTGCGCGAGGTCTTGCCATTACGTTCTATTCTTTAGAATTAAAAGATTAAGTTATTGCCCTGCGGAGTCAATACTGCCTCGGTTAAGTCCGATCTCTCGGCCATTACAACAATTTAATTCTTTTAGTGCAAATGACTCGCACGTGATAGACAAGTTATCTTTAATGGCCGTTTTATTAATCTTAGATCTATTACAAACTATCGGCTCATATAGCTGATGGCGCATGCCATTAAATCTATTATTCCAATTGCTTACATCTTTCTCACTTGAAATCACATGCATGTCGAACCCCAGCCGATGTGACATCATCCGTGAGCTTCTCGAGCTCCCAGTCAATTGGCTAAAAAATTAAACATTTACCTCGTCAATTTTAGGTCAAATTTACTGGCAAGTCTAGCACTCTCGCAAGCCGTTGGATCCTACACTGTAGTGAAGCAGATCTCTCAAGTCCTCGCATGTTCACGAAGCATGATCTGAAGACTAGATTTTGCGTCAACAGTTCCTATTCTTAAGTTAACTTTATTCACTGTTAATTCCACCAGCCACGATGCCCAACCTAGCTCAAATTTCCTAGTCTCAGGTAAGCTTTTTCCCCTTTTAGTGTTATAACTTATGAGTTCAGCAATATGACTCTCATTTCTCCCATAATATTTCTTTTTTTTACTAAGAACCAATTGTTCGGAGTAATTGAGTGCTAAACTCTTACAACCCAGGTTTGCCTGTGATTGTCAGTTTGTTCTGTATACATGACTTATGAGTTCACCAATATGACTCTCATTTCTCCCATAATGTTTCTTTTTTGTACTAACCACCAATTGTTCAAAGTAATTGTGTGTTAAACTCTTACAACCCAAGTTCGCCTGTGATCTGTCAATTTGTTCTGTTGCATAGATGGTATTGGGCAATGAACAATTCAGCTACCATTTCTCTGTTGTCATGTATACTTAACTACGAATCATACATTTCTTAAATGTTTAGCCTAAACTATTTTAGTCATGCCGTTTTTGTTTATCTGAGAGATTTGACTGTGTAGAAAAGACAAAATAGAAGATATTTGTTGTTTTTTCATCATTTTGCACATTTGTACTTAATACCCAAAATTAATATGGATGCATACAAGTAGTGCACAATATATTGATCTTGTTGTAACAACCTAGCCTAATTAAACCATGTTTAATCTTAAGTACATTCATTAGAGTGTAAAGAAGAACAATTGTCAGTTGTGAAGACAAGTAAAAAGACACTTTTATCCTCACAAGATAAACAACTGTTTAAACCATAACTCAAATTTTTGCTTAAGAACTTAAAAATCTGTCCAACTAAGAGTTGTAGAACTCAACTTCCCTAATAACTCTTATTTTTGGTATTTTGTTTGAATCTGAGCAAAAAAACCTTCAAAAACTCAAAGTTCAAAACTGTGTCAATTTAAGAAAAACAGATAAAGTCCCAACTTTGGAGCTCTTTATCAAAAAATTTCCAAAATAAACTCAAGCTGAAATCTATACAAAAGTTTTAGAGCTTCAATCCCTTAACAACTTTGACTAAGGAGTAAGGTTGAAATCCGTACAGAAGGCTTTCAAAACCCAGGTCAAAGTCGGTCAGTTTAGTCAACCCAGCCCCGATTTGCAATCTAGACTCAGTCTGGATTCAGTTTAACCATGCATCTTGGCCTGAGCTTATCTTACGAAACTTGAACAGAATGTCAGCAAAACCCTGTGTAAGAGTTGGAGAGCTAAGTTCATACAACAACTTCATATTTTAAACCCTGGTCAAATTCACCTCAGAAGCTTTTCAAAACAGGAGCTCAAGTCAGTCAAAAATCTTGAAAACAGCCAAACAGCTTAATTCTTCTAAGTCTGAGAAATCAGGCATTCCTTCAAACTTTGAAGCTTTGTAACTTCAAATATGCTGCGATTTGAACTCGGTTCAATTAAAAAAGTTGAATTTGAATCTGAAGACTACAATTTTTGTAAAGGGAGTTAAGGTCGCGTAGTTCAAAAATCTGGAGTTAATTACGCTTGAAGATCGGCCCAGCGAAGCGATCCCGTGGATCCCTCATCCAGAGCGCGCCAGAGCGCGTGCGCGCCGCGCTCTGCTCGCCACCCGCCCCGTGCCGTGCGTCCACCGGCGCCGCTCCTTCTCCCCGTCCCCACCACGACAGGACGCAACTCCCTGCACGCCCGCGACCATCCAGCTCCCCTGCCTTGCCTGCAGCACTGCCCCGTCGAGTCGCCCCTTGCCGCTGCTTTGTCCGCACGCGCTCCCGCAACATTCTGGCACGCCACCGCCGCCGTGCTCGCCAACTCGCACCCGGGACAAGACGCAGCAGCGCCTCGGCCTCGCTTGCGGTGCCCTGATGAAGCCGTTCAACCATGCACGCTTGCCTCGCCTGTCGCGCCTTGCCCGCACGCCTGCCGCATCGCCCGCCGGCGCCAATGGCCGCCGCCGCGGCCGGTCCACGCGGGCCTCGCGCCCCGCTCCCCCTCCAGGCCCACCGGCCAGCCACGTGCTCCGCCACCGCCTATAAGAGCCCCGCCCGCACCGCCGTGCTCCCCTTCGCCACTCCCCGCACCCGCACCACTCCCACCACCGCAACACCCGCCTCAGCGTGCGGTCGCCCAAGCTCGCCGCGGAGAGCCACCTCCGCCGCATGCCGTCCCTCGCCAACGCCACCGCCAGCCTCGCCGCTGTCCCTTGAAGCCCAGGCGACCGCCCGTCACCTCCACCCAGTCCCAGCCGCACCGGAAGCCCCGCCGCCCGACACCGTCCCTGCCGCTCGCCGCCCGCCGCCATGTTCCGTCCCCGTCGGACTTCCCCACCACCCGCAACCGCCTAAATTTGATCGCAGGTGAGCCCCCGCGCCTCCCCAGCCCCTTTCCGCCCAAAGCCCGCCGGCGCTTCACCGGAATTCCGGCCGGCCGCCACCGCACGCACGCCCGGGGACCCAATTGAGTTGCGAAATGTGAGTTAGGGGTCTCCGTGCAAGTTTGTAGGACCTGAGAGAGGCAACGTGAGGACTTGGTTGTAAGTTCACGAGGGCATGGTTGTGATGTTTAAAAAGTTTAGGAGGGCTTGGATGCAAAGCTATTTCGGTTTAATGTTTAAACCGGCAAAAGAATGTGTTTAACTTGGAAAATTCACCAAAACTCATAGAAAATTCAAAAAAATGACAAATCAATTTATCTAGACTCATTATAAAGTATAGTTTCTGATAAAAATACTTTTGGCACAAGTCTCTACTAGGATTAATGTTATATGTTTTAATCCTTGTTTAAGCTATTTAAATCGTTGTAAATCAAGGAAAAATGCTAAAAAGATAAATCCAAATCTGCAGTGTGTGTTTCTGAGTATAGAAGCTTGGACAAATGAATTGGAGCCAAACTCAGATAGTTAAGTCACTGTTTTAGTATTAATTGAAATCTGCAGGAAGATTTTTCTTTTTGCATCATGATTAAATCAGAGATGATAAAATGTGAAACAAATTGGAATAGGTCAGTGGTGTAGCGTAGTTTGTAGGAAAAATATAAAACCTGATCAGAAGCGGAAAGAAAACTATTTTCCTTTTTGGGAAAAAATAATTAGGGTAAATGTATGGAAAAGATGCCCTTCACTAAAAATTATGAAAAATTAACCAAATGCTCTATTTCACCTCTGGAACCTACTATTAAAATTTCATACCCAGATTCGTTATGGCTTCTATCTTAAAAATAGTTAAGCACACACTACCTTATCATAATGAAACATTTTTAGTTATTTTTGTGCAACTCTAATGAGCCTCAAATTTGTGCAGTAGCTTAATCATGTCAAGGTTAGGTTGCTGGTAAAGTTTCAACTTCATAGTGGAGATGGTGACCATTGAGTAGGAGGTGGCCAACACCTCGATGTTGCTGACGCGGTCGAGCCATGCGGGTCCAACCGGTTCCTAGCAGGGAACAGGCCGATGGGGTCTAGGGTGACCTCCAGCGGGTGCAGTTGACAGAATTGAGTGAGGAGCTGCAGAGCAGCTGACTCCCAGGTGTCTTCCAGTGTGTGGCCGTATGCTGAGATTCCAAACTGGGGCCAGTCGGGCCGCACAGGAGGGGGAGGTACTACTGCCTGCACGTTGCATCTTTGGACGCCTCGCTCCAGGTACAACCATCTCGCATACAAAGGTGGAGACTGGTACCCGAACCACTTCAAGGTGTCCCACAAGATAGCGGGAAAACCCTCGAAGTGCAGACACGTCGAATGGGAGGTGCCATCTGCGCCATACAGGATATGTCCGGGGGCAGCCATCTGGAACCAAGAACCAAAACAACGTGAGATGAACTCTAAAGGCCAGGGGTCGGACAGAAAAAGCATTCGGATTTTAATCGAGAACAAGTTGGAAGAAACTAGAATTTCTTAGAACCGAAGAAGAGCTTTTCCGAGCAAGGTTGCTTTTGAGGAGGGTGACTTTACAGATTCTTAGCTGATGTCGCATGCACGGCCTACCTCGTTCTTAACCAAAACAACTGCCAAAACTTGGTCTTACGCGGTTAGTGCTGGTGGCAAGGCAACCAGTACGTCTCTCCCTATAATAACTAGTCGGTTCTATCAACGTTTCCTAAGCGATCGCGGTTAGTGTACCTGCAGAAAACACAACCACATGAACCTTTCGTGCCAGCACCCACGAAAGCGTTCCCAAACATTACCGTTCACTATAGGAACGACACCCATGCGTTCAAGGTTGCATGGACAGCACTCAACCGTGGAAATAGGTCCCCTTGGAATGGAACCGTATAACCCTTCGCATACTCGTGATGCGGAATCAGTGCACGTATAATAGACGTGGCGAACAACCGTGATGATAGGCTCGTTGGAATCGAACCATACCAACCTTCGTATGGATTAACATACGAAACCTGCGCACGTATGATAAACGTGGGCGAAACAACCGCGATGATAGGGTCCTTTGAATAGAACTCCCTATCAACCCTCGCATACTTGTGATGCGGAACTCGGCACGCGTATGATAAACGTGGCGAAGTGCTGGAAGGGTTAGCAAGATAACCAATTAGATATTAGCCACCTAAAAACAACCCCAAAATCCCCTAGGGCCTCTCGTACTAAAGTCATCCTTAACGATCATACAAGATTTTTCAAAGAGTTGCTTGCAACTTTTATCTTTTAAAGAAGTGATTAGGGCCTATTGTGTTCTCTGTCTTGCTAAACCGGCTCTGGTACCAGCTGTGGCGGATCCACTTCGGATTTCCTTGATTAGTCATGATTAAGCCGCCTGATACGCGACGCTCATGCCTTAACCAAGTAAACACGAAGTGCCGTCGGATTTCATCCGATTTAACCACTTGAACAGGACCGAATAGCAAACCCACACGAAGGTGAGCAGTTCCAGAGAATACAACAAGTCCACTGAGTTAACAAACTAACCATTTAGTTTGGCCATAAAACAACATCAGAGTTTACAAGGTTCAGAAAAAAAACAACAGAAGGTAAAACAACTAGCGGAAGCTAACTCGTCGGGGTCGGACATCCCTGGTGAGGCCAACCGGGACATCAGTGATCCCTCTCCTCGCCGTCCGAGGAGGGATCCCACTCAACCGTCCAACCCGGAGGGAGTTGGGGCGGCCAAGTGCCAGCAGAGGGAGGCTCACAGGCAGCAACTTCACCTGAAAAAGAAGAGCCACAACAAGGCTGAGCTACTAAGCTCAACAAGACTTAACCGACAGGGAGTACGCTACTCCACCACTTCTAGACATGCAAGGCTTTTTGGCTGAGGGGTTCGTTTGCCAAAAGCGCTAGGCGTATCACTACTTTCAAGTTTTAGCTCAGGTTCTAAGTTCATTATCCGGTCTAAGTGTGCAACCTATTATAAACAGATATAGAACCAACCAAAGGTATATACATCATCATCCAGACCATGTCATCATCAGATTCCTTTAATTACTCAGGGTGACATAGCGATCAAGCAATCCCAAACTGTGAGAGGCAGACGAATCGATTCGGGTTTCTTAACCATGCATGGCGAACCTAATCTCATGACATTCGCGGACCACAAAGGTCGCTTCCTGTGTCGGCCGTCCCCATTAATTCCCAGGCGTGTGTCAGGTCCAAACTTCCCTTGGCATGCAATGCTCCACAGTCCCGGTCTCTACCAAACTGTGACCGCACTTGCACCCACATGATGCACCATGAGAACCTCGTTCCAGGGACAGCAGGGGTATAAGCCACGCCCTAGTTCAATCAGGTACTAGGCTTCCCCATCCCATACTAGGTATGAGATTAGTACTTTCAAACACTTGATCACGAACACCACCACTGTCGGGCCTTAGCAAGTTTTATAGACAGACGGGGCGATCACCCGACCACCAAAGAGTTACCCAAACCCTGCCCCGTCCATCGTCCTTATAGTTGTAACAGAAGAGGAACAACCAACTCCTACAACTCGCGAGTGACAGGAAATCACTCGGCTTTTACCGTTTCCTATTTAAGCAAAGCATCTACTCGGTCCAACAGCTAGTGTTCAGATCAAGGGAGCTAAGTTATGCATCTATGGTTCCAAACAACTCCTATACGTAAATGCACATGTTAAAGAAGGCATGCGCAAGTTTGGTAAAACATAGGGGATTCATACATCCGGGGCTTGCCTTCGAGCAAGGAGGAGGGAAGCTGCTCGTCTGCTTGGGCGGCTTCGGCTTCGGGAGGCAGGAGCTCGGCTACACCTTCGTCTTCTGGTGCCGGGTGCAGCTCGTAGAAGCCGTCGGCGAGACGCAGCTCTACACGAATGCAATGCATTGGTTAGCATTTAGACGGTTATTTTCAATAGCAACACTTGCAAGTTTGAGCCCAGAAACTTGCGGCAAGTTACAGGAGGGTGGAGAGGTTCGATTGAGTTGGTGGAGATCAAGATATAAGGGTCGGATGGGGAGGAACTTATGATCTGACCCTTAATCTAGAGGAATAGATGTGCTAGGGGTCCTCAGACGTAACGCTGAAAAGTCCCCAAGTGTTACACATACACCCTCGGTTCAAGGAAAAAGATACAGCCGAGCCCTCGGGCGAGGTGGAGAAAGGTCGGCGGAACAGACAGGGTCGGGCGAGACGGAACCGGGGTCGGGCGGATAGGAGGGGTCGGACGAGGCGAACAAGGGTCGGTAGCTTACCTTCGTCTTACAGATGAGGCTTGGGGTCGGGAAAGAACAGGCTTGGGCGGAAAGACTAAGGCTTGGGATAGCGGCGAGGATGTCCGGTGGTACTCCGGCGGCGGCGGTGCCTCTTGTGGATCACAAGCAAGCTCTTGTGCAGCACGGGAAGCAGTGGTTGGTGGATTGGGGAAGGTGGTGTTTGAGCGGAGAGGAGAGTCCCTCAAACTTAGGCGGTGGTGCTGTGAGCACAAACAGGGAGAAAACGGGAGGGCAGCGATGGCAAAGGGGAACTCCAGCGGGGCTCCGGCATTCCCTTTTTATAGCTGCGTGGAGAGAGAAGGGGGAGCGGCGCGAAGGCCGGGGAAGAGGGATGGAGTGCTCTGTCGGGGCGACGATTGAGCGACGAGGGCGGTGGAGCAGGACTTAGGGGATGACACCGGCGGTCATTGGGCACCGATGATAGGGCGGCGCAGGCGCGGGTTTGCGGGTGGTTGAGATTTGGCGGAGGTGGGCGTCGTCGTGCGGTGGATCTGATGGAAGTGACCGGGGAAACGGCGCTAGAAACGAGGGTGCACAGGTGAGAAGACAGGCGGCTGCGGTCGCGGGGGCGAGCGCGGAGCAACAGATTGTCGGGGCGGAGCTTCTGACAAGGCGGAAAAGGAGTTGTCGCTGCCGCGGTCTGGGTTAGCGGAGGAGGAATCGTCGCGTAGCGAGGACCGGGGCGGCGCGACTGTGGAGGGGTGACGGAAAAGACGGGTGGCATCGGGCTCTGCAGCCGGGATCTGGCGATGTGATGATGGGCGCGGGCGGCGAGGTGCTGCAAAAAGGGTAGCAGAGGAGCTTCCGCCGCGATTGGGGAAGGGGGCGCGAGAATCCATCCGGTCGTGGTCGGCGACGAGGCAGAGCGGCGGGCGTCGGAGGAGTTGAGCCACGCGGCTAGGGAACTCTAAAGCGGGCATGCAACTGGTGTGCGCCTGTCGTGGGAGATCCGGGAGAAAGATCTCGTGGGTCCATCGGTCAGTCTCGGTGGTCCACGGCTCAAATTGAAGGGAGCCGTTGTGGGAAGACTTAGAAAGATCCGACGGTGGGTTGGGGGTCGGCGGGGTCGGAACTGGGGGAAACACGGCGAGGGGTCGGATCACAGGGGGTCGGGAGATCTGGAGGTTGAGCACTTAGGCTTGGTAAACTGAGACAGGTGATCAGGGACTCGGATTAAGACTAACACGAAGGATTTTAACCGAGGTCGTTACATGTAGTCTACTAGTTTGATACTGTTGCAAGTATAGGTTCATATTTTGGTTTCCAATGTTACTCAACTTCATATGCATTAGTATTCACGGATATACATAGCCTATAGTTTGTATTTATGCTTGAGATTTTGCTTTGACTTTAGTTGCTTGGGTCCTCTGCTATTTGTTGGCATTTTGTTTTGCATGTACCTCTATCACATTCCTATGAGTTGAAACTGGAACTATAGTGATAAATGATTACACAAATAATTCATTCATCTACAAAGAGAGAGATATAACCACACAACACATTAGGAAAATAGACAAAGTTACTGATATTTTTAAAAGTTTCACTCAATATATCTTCACGCACCACATGCCAAGTTTAGATATCATTTTCAACGAGGAAGCAGGTTTGCTGGAGGTCCTCTGGTCACCTTTAGGCTTAGAGGGCTGCAGAGCAAGCTAGCTAGAAGAAGTACAAGATAGAAGGGTTGGAGGGATATGGTAGGGCAGCGGTTATCATGTTATTAGTGTGGCAATCTAAGATGGCTGAGAATTAGGAGATGGGAGCACCGTTGAAGATGCAGGTGGGTGGTTGAAGAGGGGCAACGGAGAAGGAAACCGAGGGGCGTTTAGTTAGAGTTCAACATATTGGTGCGCTGGGTATAGTCCAACTATAAGGTTGATCACTTTTCCCACACATTTTGTAAATGTGCCCAACAATTTTTAGTACATTTTGTTAGCTAGCTACAAAATCATGGATAATTAATTTGTGGAGATTATATTATTAAAGAATTGCTAGAATTGTGAGGAATGCTAGAAACAGAACTGTCGATCACTCCACTGAAATAATAAAATACTAATGGGCAAGTACTTGTAAACAATATTACTCCCTCCATTTTTATTTATAAAGTGCACACGCATATCAAGATTCAAACTTTGCAATCTTTGAACAATAATTTAACTATTTTTTTATTTTTATATGTAAACTTTATATGGTTGGATTCGTAATCAAATATACTCTACAATGATTATAAGTTTATAACCACAAACAATATAATTTAAGATAAGTGATTGGTCAAAGTGTTATTTGGAAGATCGTGCCAAGTCATCTCATGCTTTATAAACATAGACGGAGGGAGTAGAAAAAGATGAAAATCCTCGTTGTGAGGCACGTCTAACAAAGAGAGGGAAAAAACTACAGATAGTAGCATCGGGATAGTAGCATCGGTATCTATAGATGACCCCGTTTGCTTGTGCTGTTGTAGCAGGTACATAACTTCAATGAATCTGATGGTCTGGTCCGCTCCCTACCACTGGTATCCATACCCTCTTCCTAAATCCACACCCACTTCAAATGGGAAGAGTATGGATAGAAAATTATATATCCATTATAAATGTGGAGGGTAAGGCATGGAGAGGGTATAATTAATCAATTGGATATATATGTGTGTAGCATAAAATTAATTATCCATCGGATATGGGTGGAATTGGGGAGGATAAATAGTAGATAATAATTATTTGGATTTAGGTGTGAACAAGTGTAGGTTTGCCTATACTCTCCTAGTGGCCAGACCTAGATCCGCACCGTTTTGCAGGGTCTGGCTGGCTTTGCGTCCGCCGCCCAATGCAAGAAAACCTAGCGCGCGGTCGCGGGAAGTGATCACTGCCTTCGTGGGCTCGTGGCGTGTGGTGACACGGCGAGAAACACGCCGCCGGCCACCACCGTCCATCTACCATCTCTGCGCTGCGCATTGACCTCCCGCCTCCCGTGCACCGTCCTAGCCCTAGTACGTACTGGGCGGGTCGCGGCCGCCATCCCCTGTAGCACAGCTCCGCGTTGATGAGGAGGCCTGCCAAGCGCCAAGCACAGCACAGGGCTCGTCCCAAAAGTGGTTGGGGATGGTGCGGAGTGGTGGTTTGGCTCGGTTCGCACGGCACACGGCATGGTCGAGCGCCGAGTCGCGGATGGTGCTTGGACAGCGCGTGTACGCTGTCGATGTGACCCGATGGAAATCATCCAGTTGAACGGCGTGAGACCTGCGGACTGGAGGCCCAAAGCGACAATCCACACCCCAGCCCGGCATGGCTTCTCAGATTTGTTGACCCAGCACAAGATAGATCATTCCCATTTATTTGCGTGGGCCGCCTGTAGTTTTGTGGCTCAGCCCAATATCTTCCCATTTCATTGAGTGGCCGCTTTGTGACTCTTCTTGCTGGTTTCCTCCTCTAGTCCATGATAATTGTCAGGTTGGGTTTTTCAAAAAAAAAATCATCAGGTTGACACAGCTGCAGAGGGGGCTGGAGCAGTGGGTCTAGTTGCTCTGAATGATTTGTTGTGTGGAAGGTCACGGGGACGAATCCGCAGCGCTGAATTAGGGAACCCTATGTTGGGTAGCGAGAAACTGAACCCTACGCTTGGAGGCTTGGAGGCAGTGTGATGTGTCCGCATAGATCGTGATTATGCTAAAGTTTCAAGTGCCTCAAAATATCTTTTTAGTGTGGTATTATAATTTTCTTTCAAACATGGGCCTAGGTAAGACGCTCATGCACATGTATAGAAGCATGTCCCAATAGGTGTTAAAGTTCTACTGCATGTATGGCAAAAAAAATACATAAAGGCAACATAACCCAAAATGCCGTCAACAGTTCGGCCACAACGTACGGCCGCGTGAGCCAGGACCAGGACAATTCAGAACGGGCAGGATAGGACGCGCTGGGGGCCTGGGCCGTGGCCACCTGCGGGACCTTGGCCTTGCGCGGTTACGCTTCCCCCTCTTCCGTCGATCCGCTTGCCGGCTTGCCCCTTTGCCCCAAGTCCCCCGCAATCCGGCGTCGCAGCGCAGGGTCCAAAAATTCGGAATCCCGGGGGAAGATGGCTGCCTCTTGCTCCTTCCGCTCCGTCGTCCGGGCGCCTCCGCTCTCCCGGAGGCTCGCCAGGAGCGCCGTGCGCTGCCGCAGCGCCGCCCCGCCTGATGCCGGTGGTACCGCCCCCACCTCCAAGGTAACCAACCAACCCAGTGCGCCCGCAGGCACCACGCTGCCCTGGCCTCTTGACATTTCGAAGATTTCCCGATCCCACTCTGCTGAGCTGATTGGTGCCTCGTCACACGCTACCTCGAGCCATCAGCATTCAGCAGTGGGATGTGTAACTGAGACTATCGGTTGACTTGTTTACCTTGCGTTGGTTTCTCTTGCTTCGCGTGTGAAGCTTGTCGTGGAGGTGAAGGAACGGCTGGCGAGGGAGCACCCCGGCCTCCCCACGGGCAGGAACGGGAGGGACGATGACGACATGATCCTCTGGTTCTTGAAGGACCGCAAGTTCTCCGTCGACGAATCTGTCTCCAAGCTCACCAAGGCCATTGTATCCTATAAATTATGTTCAGCAGAAACATCTATGGTTCTCTTTCATTACATTCTCATCTTAGCTTTTCTCTGCACTTGAAGAGATGTCTGCTAAAGCCATTATCCATACTAGGTGCTAGGTACTGAAAGTGTAGTACAATTTTCTGTAGATGATTCCTTTAGTTAGTAGCAGCTTGTAACATATCAACAAAAGCAACTGATTAACTGGGGGCAGGCTTTCCCAAACTACTTCAATAAATTCAAATTCGAATCATTGTGCAAACGTTATGCTGTTTGTTACTTTTGGAGTCATTAGTGCATCTTGAGCTGTGCCGAGTGCGACGGTCAATTCACTGATAGTAGTATTGAGTTCTGGACTAAATTGGGCATAAGAATGACACAGCTGAACTATAATTATTTCTTCCATTCTAGGATTCATTACAACCTAGGAAAATGGAAAGCACTGGAACTAGCAAAGGATAGGAACTAGATTGGAATGTAGGAGAAAAACAAAGAAACGAAATAAAGTAGGAAAAATATAGGAATGGCGTGTTTGGATAATTTGTAGAGGTACACAGAGAAATTGAGAGGTTGGTATGTATTTGAGAGAGAAAAAAGAAGAGCAGGTTACAATTTCCCAAGCCCAATTACCATCTTCCTTACACAAAGATAGGAAAGAAACTAGGCACACATCTTCCTCTCCTACTTACACGGACTTAACTGGGCAATTTTTCATATTCATGTTCCAATTTATTTGCATGTTATCACTTATTTTTTTTAGCAGGTTTCTCATGTTACCTTTGAACCTGGATTATGTTCCAATATGCAATGTTGCTCTGAAATGATACAGTTGACACCTCGAGTTTTATGTTTTGCAATGTCATGGAAAGCCTAGCAATTTACTCATTAAATTCCTGACACTGAAGAATTTATATGTGTATGTGTACCTTAAGGATTTACCTGCATTAGAAATGGCGTCAAGATTTTGGTGTATCAGAATTATCAGAAGAATCGGTGAAAGACCTGTATCAAACTGGCAAGGCATATATACATGATTCATTGGACATTTATGGCAGACCTGTGCTAGTTGTAGTAGCAGCCAAACATTTTCCTTCGGTACACTTCTTTTGTTCTCAATCTTGATTTAGAAATGTTCAACAAGGATAGTGGCTGCACAGTGTTTCCAATTGTTAAATAGCACAAAGAACAATGCACAGCGGTATGCTTATGGCAAACTATCAGGATTTTTTCAGAGCAGCTCCAAAACCACATGGCTTTTAGCTAGCTTTAGTATCTTCTGACTTGTAACTTACTGATATTTCGTATATCTTACATGCATTTTGTTCTTAATAATGTTGTTAATCCATGTATAATATGCTACCGCAGACACAAGATCCAGTTGAAAACGAGAAGCTATGTGCCTATTTGGTCGAGAAGGCAATAAACAGACTTCCCTCGGGGGCAGAGAATATACTTGGAATCTTTGATCTGCGAGGCTTCCGTGTTGAAAATGGTGACCTCCAGTTCTTAAAGTTTTTGGTAAGTTGATACTCCCTCCGTCCCAAATTATAAGTCATTTTGGGTTTTCTAGGTTCATACCTTTTACTATGCATCTAGACATAATATATATATATATATATATATATATATATATATATATATATATATAAAGCCAAAACTTATGAATCTAAAAAAGCCAAAACGACTTATAATTTGGGACGGAGGGAGTAGCTTATAGACATAAATAAGCATCTCTGATTACTTTTTGTGCTGTTTGGACTTGTTACACATGTGTACTTTGATTTGTGATGATACAAAAGGTTGTCAAAAGGCCGCAGTAGTGCCGTATTAGTGATTCATTTCATGTATATACATCTGTTGCAAGAAGTATCCTGATGAATAAATAGGAAACTTTTCTGCATATAAAAAGTGTGATGAGACATCAGTTCAGAAAGATATAAATGATGTGTTCATGCTCTCAAAGGGAAAACACCAAGTTTATCTAATGGAGTAACTTGCAGATTGATCTCTTGCAGTCTGCTGCAGCTAATGTGTAGTACATGAAAACAAGATTTTGTTTTGTGTCCACGCATCGCAATTAACTCTGCCCCATTCCCAGATTGACGTTTTCTACTATTACTATCCGAAGCGGCTTGGCCAAGTTCTTTTTGTCGATGCTCCATTTGTTTTCCAACCAATGTGGCAGATTGTTAAACCTCTGTTGAAATCATATGCCTCCCTGGTATGCTCTCTCATGTGCTCTCACACAGGTTAGTGCTTCACCAAATGGTAATCTTACCCTCCATTGTTATTGTTGTCCCTGCGCATCAGGTGAGATTTTGCGATTCTGAGACTGTGAGAAAAGAATACTTCACAGAAGAAACCGTACCTCATGATTTCCGCAGTTAGGTGCCTTGATTATTTCTTCAGTAAGACTGTTATCCAGGAACGGCTCTGGCAGATCTTAGTTGCAGGTCAGTGCTGATTTTCTCTGACCCTGCTTTGTTCAAAAGTGATGTTTATCAGTTGAAAGTTGAGTACTGAACTGTGCACAGAATATTTTTAGTACTCTCAATCTCTCCAAAAATCAAAGCTGCAGAAATATGATTGGTGGTTGCAGAAATATGGCCTTCTGTACTTGTTTGAGTGGCACATGAAGCACCTCCATTCCTCCACTCCAATTAGGAAATGTCAAGAGACTCCATCAGATTTTTGGCCTCGTCACTTTGTGCCCAGGAAATAGAAGACGCAACTGAATCTTTGTGAAGACAGATTACAGGAACTGGTGAAAGAATGTCTTGGATGAAGCCAATCCTCGGTTGGCAAAGAACAGAACGTTTTACCAGCAGTTCAAGTTCTAGAGACGAGGTCATGTGCTGTACTGCTGTTTGCCTTGCTTGCAGTTGTCCTCCTATGACATGTTATATAAGTATATAAACACATTTTCTTGGGCATCTTTTTGGTGTCAATAAAGCATAAAGATGATTTTTCTCTGGTGAAAAAAGGAAAATGAAGATGGGAAAATGAAGATGGTTTCAGAGGTGCTCCATTCTTTTTTTATTTTTTTGAAAAGATGAGGTGCTCCATTCTGAACGAGCAGGTAAAATGTTTCATTTTCCGATGCTGACCAATTCTTCCTCCTTTTCTGTTAACGGAGCAACTTTATCCTTTGATAATGATGTACTTCGTATCTTTTCCCCAATGCACTTGTGTTGTTCTCGAGCACATGTTCAGGCCTTGGTTACTCTATTCTGACGTCTTCTGTTGATTCTGTTACGAAGCCATTCTCCGTGTAGAATTCAGCCTGTCATATGGTAGCACGGTATCTTTTATTCTCTTGCTTAGCTTGTACTACATAACTTTAGCTACCTTGTTAGCTATATATGCACTCTAATTTTTCTTCATGAATTTGAAGTACTTATGTGTCTCAACATCACTATTCCGTGCGACAGCATGTTACGGTACGCTAGCATACATCTAACAATGACGTGAGTTTCAAAAAAAAAAAAAAAAAAAAACAATGACGTGCATGAGAGCACGTGGTCCTAGAAAGGGGAAAACCAATTCGCGGCACTCGACTGCTCTGCACGCCGGTAAATAATACGGCTGGTTGACGGGAGGAGCCACAGGTTTGCGG
This sequence comes from Setaria italica, assembly GCF_000263155.2. NCBI lineage: Eukaryota > Viridiplantae > Streptophyta > Magnoliopsida > Poales > Poaceae > Setaria > Setaria italica. The sequence continues at coordinate 30,697,678 of NC_028451.1, read as the reverse complement.
CAGAAGATATCGTGTCCCCCCGACTCATCATCAGCCGGAGCAATGAGCGCTCGCGGCTGTTGGCTTTCCTCCTCTCCTCTCCCGGCCGCGCCCGCGCGTCTCCCCCATTTCCAACAGCAAGTCAGCAACCCACGCCGGGAGAAGCAAGCTTGCCAGAAAGCGGCAAAGCAGGTGCCGATCGATGGGATGCGAGGGTCGAGGTGGAATGGAACCGTGGAAAGGGTGCACGCGCGCATACTAGCATTCTGAGTTTCTGATGCGCACGCTCGACCGGCCTTCCAGCCCGGCAGTATGGGCAGGCGTAAAAGGCCCTTCCCGTTCTGTGCATAATGATTAATGAATCTGCGAGGACTGCAGGACTGATGAGCTTCGGCATCGCAGCTAGCTAACACACATGAATGCCGTTCGTGTACAATGTGGTTGAGATCTGAGTTAATTAAGCCAGCGCATAAGGACCGAGCTACAGCAACACTAGTTCTGCTTAGAGCGCGAACCCTTGACCCGGACGAGCTAGGCACGCGAGGGTCAGATCATTGGCCAAACAAGGAACGCACAAACCGGTGGCTGTCCCGGCTAGCTTGCCGCGGCTGTGGATTTAGGCTCGGCTGGCAACCACCGTGTTCTTGTCTAGGAATAGGTCTCCACTGTCCACATGCTTTGCCTTACTTCGGCGCAGACAAAACTGGTCTAATGCAGTTTTCCTTTCCCGCACGCACGTACCGACGTACGTACACTTCATAAGACGTCCGTTGAGGACCTTCGTTCGCTCCCCCATCCCATCCTCGGCGTCGGCGGCGGCGTACGGTACGACGACGGTGCTACGTCGGCTTCTCGCCGTACGCACGCTGTCTGCTGACGCGCTACTGATCAACAGGCTGGCACGATGGCATCCCAAGTGTCGTCAGGCGATGGCGTCCGATAGCTACAGCGCGATTCTGCTGGCGCACTTCCTTCAGAGACTGTGATTTCTACACGCAGGCGTCCGCTACTACCCGCTAGCGCCAAAGCACGTAGGGGCGGAGCCACGGTGTAAATTTTAGGTGCGGGGTGCGAGAAAAATTTCAAAATCAGCTATACCTTATAAATTTTCACTTTTTTAGTTTCTTCTGGTAAGGCTTCGGCTCCTCTTTGAACGGGAAGGAGTGAGGAGCTAAATTTTTTTTTCTCTGACTTCTTCATGTAAAATGGTTTCGATTGGTCTAGTGCTTCAGAGGTGGAACTGTTTTTGATAAAACTATTTGTTAGGGTTTTAGTTGAAGCCGCAGGAGAAGCCGAAGTTAGAGTCCTACAAAAAGATCTTCGTTGAACATCGTGCATATGTTATGAGCCGTAGTTTTTCTCTAGCTTCGTTCCTGAAAGCACGTGTTTTACCCGCGGGCCGACCAAAAGGCGCCGACCGGATGCTGGCGCCAGGCGGCAGCGCACCACGCCGGGGACCGGGCGATCGACAGTTCGACACCTGCAGGCGTAGGGGACGGCGAAGACACGACGACGAATCGGCGATCCCTTCTCCTCGCCCGTGCCCGTGCGCGGTCGACAAACAGTGAATACGCACACCAAGATTCCAAGAATCGTGGCCTGCCTCACGCACTCCCACTCAGCTCCTACGATCGTGGCCAAAGAATGATACTGGTACCGCGACGGGCACATGCCGGTAGAGGTGTCCCCGGCTGGCCCCCGTCCTGCGAGCAGGCTTGGATCGGCGCTAGCTCCCGTCCCCTCGCGGCGTCGCCCAAGATGGCAAGATTCCCACGCTCCCGACGACACCCCGAGCGCCCCGACCGGCGGCTCCACCGCTACTGCCCACCAACCGCACCGACCGCACGGCCGATCGGCAACGAGAAAAGCCTACGCTCTATTTACGTGCCTGCCGCGATCCATGATTGCGCGCGCAGCTAGCTCCCGGCCCGGTCGGCCGGCCCCGTCCGCACCTACGGCCCTACGTGTACAACCAGGATGTCCCATCCCATCCCGATCGCGAGCTCGAGACTAGAGCGAGCGAGGGCGCAGATCTTTTACTGGCGTCCACCACGATCTGCCGGGCACAGCCGCACAGGGGAGGGACAACGAACTCCATGCTCTAAGGCTCAGACCTGCCGGAGATCAGGCCGCTGTGCGCTGCGCTCTTCTGTTCATGCCCTGTCCGGAGGCTGTACGTTTAACCTTGGTTCGATCCAGTTCCGATCCCAAAGGTACTGGGTCAGCAAGCACAACTGCTGGTGTTTGGTGTCTTCACACTGCCAACTGAGAACACTGTATTGTGGTATTAGCACGTCTGCACCGGTGTTTTTCAATAGAATACAGCTCCGTGCTAGGTAGTACTACGTCATGTTCAGCAGTTCAGGTTTTATAATAAAGATCTTTTCCACGCTACGCACGCATTATACTATTGTTATTATGGAGGAATGGACTAATGGTAATGGGGGGTGTCGATTTGGTGGCACGCAGGACCATGTGAGTGTGGCAGTGCGGAATAGTAGGAGGAAGCATGGCCCGTCGTGGCAGGCCGGCCGGCCGCGGCTGGGCGATACTACGGGCCTGTTCGCTTCAGCTTATTCAGCCGGCTTATCAGCCACCAAACAGTGTTTTTCTCTCACAACAAATCAGCCGTTGCAGCTTTTCAGCCGGCTTATAAGCTGAAGCGAACAGGTCCTACATTATTACCCGTCAATTGCATTGCGACAGCATCTTCTTCCTCCTTTCTGTGTGTGTTGCCTCTCTGGTCCCGTCGTCGAGGCTAGCTGACGCTGACGCTACCCGATCACCCACCACCCCTTCAATTATCCGAGACCGACCACCCCACCACATGATGATCACTACTCGCTCGCTCCTACTCCTAGCTAGCTATTAAGAACGAGAGCATGGGGCGAGAGCGTGTGTATTGTAGTATGCGCGTGTCTTCTTCTGTTTGGCAACAGTGTTTTGACAACTCCAGATTAACCGACCGACTTGGTTTATGAGTCTCACCGTACCGTACTACCGGTCGAATGAATGTTGCCGAATAATCATGTGTCATAGAGAGATCGCTGGTTTCGTACTTGCATTGGTGCATGGAATTCTTCGGATCAGTAGGTACGAATAGGATTATTGTTCCACAGAATTTTTACTAGGTCCATATTAATGCACCTTCTCTACGGAGTAACATTGGTCTAGATGAGTTAACTGCACAAGATTGCAGAAATAGTGAGCTGACCAAAACATCATGTTCTGAAACCACAACGAACCAGGTTTGGTTGGAGATCCTATGATACACATACACTCAAGTCCTGTGTGGCTTACACGTCTGTCCAACGACCCTCGAGCCTAAAAGTGTACAAAGTTAGAATTCTTCAACTTTAGTTTAAAAAAAAAAGAATTCTTCAACTTGAACCAGGTGTGTTCAAAATAAACTAGGTGCAAGGTGCACCAAAAGATTAAATCTGATGCAAAGTAGCAAGAGGTTGTTTAGGGTAAGCGGCAGTTGCCATCATGATAACGGTCTGAGGCTTCAACCTTAAAATGCACAACGCAGCACATGAAGAAAGCTGAAACAGGGAAACCATTTTCAGGTCGGCAAAGACGAAAAGATGAATGAGCCAGCACTAAAATTTAAAATATGAACTTCTACATCCTCTTTCTAGTTCTTCTAAAACCCTCCACTACCCTATCACACACTCCAACACGAGAACATGTGCACACATCTAAAAGAGTAGCCCTGACACAATGACCACTAGATGTAGTATGACTAAACTACTTAACCTATTCCCATATACAAAAGCGGAAGAAGAACAATCGAAGCGATTAACAAAACGAGAAAGCGATTAGGAGAACATCTCAAAGCCAGCTCCTGTCTGTCGTCTGAATTTGACCCGGTCGATCCATCCATGCACGTGGTCTCCATCAGCAGGCACGAGGAAAAGGGCGACGAGCAAGCGAGCAGCCGATAAACAAGTGCTTAGATTAGCTCATCTTTCTAATCACTCCTCCGCTCCGCAGGCACTCCAAAGATTCCCGGTCTCCGACGCATGCAATGGAATGCAGTGCAGAGTGCAGCAAAGTCTCCTCCTCATCACTCTCCTGGCCTCTTCCCTGCTGCAAAAAAAAAAAGGGCAGGTTCAGAGGGAATTTTTTACTGTCTGGACCATCATCAGGCAGTACCAGCTCAGCAGGAGATAGAATAATCGCTAGCATAAACTATTCCATGGTTTCCAGAGCTGGCTTGCAGGAGAAAGAAACAGGGGTACTGACAGTGGATTAGTTGTAACTTTGTCTTTCAAACTCCAAAGCGAGGGTAATGATGACCTGTCTCCAGCTTTTGGGTAGGGACGACAACAATGGCTTGGCCTAAACTGTTGGGGCTCGAGCTTTGCTTTGCCACAAAGCAACAAAGCTGCTGTTAATGGCCATGGCAACCCCCAAGGTCGAGGCAAAGCGAGGCGCTGACCGATGCCGAGGAGGAGATGAAGAATAGAGAGCTTCTTGACCTTCTTCCAAACCGGTTTCCAAGGTGGGAAATGGCTTATGTTGCAGTTTAGGACAGTTCCAAAACTAAACTCTTCTAATGGTTGTTGTACTTGCTGGTAGTGGGCTAGTGGCAGAGTGGTCAAAGATTAAATAAACTGAGAAAAATGTGTTTGGTGGGTTTTAAGAAAATGTGTTTGCAAGGGACAAATGAAAATTTCCATGGCTGATTACACTGTTTGTTTAGTAGCAGCCTTTTGTGAGACAGTGAGACAATTATTCAGTAAGTGACTGTAATGACAGACAAAATGCTGGATCAGTGTTGATATGGTAGTTGAGCGATCAACTGAATATGCAACGAAAATGCTCAGATGCGGTGTTGCTCAAGGTACTGTCGTTGTGCAGTTGTGAAGAGACGGGGCATCAGGGCAATGGCTTGTTTACCTGAGTTTTCTGTTCCGGTGGGAGCTTGGCAATGGCATGGTCTCCTAGAACGGCAGGCTCTTGGAGGTTGAGGACGCCGTGAGCGCCTTGAGGCTCTCGGCCGACGCCGGCGCGAGGTCCTGCGGCAGCCGCGCGCGGCGCACGATGCGCCGCATGTTGCTCTGCAGGCTCTGCTGCACCAGCTGCCTCACGGCGCGCTTCTCCGCGCTCATGCAGGCGTCCGCGGGTTCCCCGTCGAGCGCCTCCTCCCCGCCGCGGCACCCGCGCTCCTGCGGCGCCGACACCGTCGCCACGACGCCCGATGCGTCGTCGGCCACCTGCTTGCCCTTGTCGGCCCGGAGGATCTCCAGGATCCTGGACGCGCGCTTCTGCGCCAGCGCCGTGCCCACGAGCGTGAGCTCCAGCAGAGCGGACGTGGCGCCGGCCTCGGCCATGGCCGCGCGGTCGCCGTAGCTCCGGTGCGCCAGGACCATCAACACGTAGGCCGCCTTCTCCTGGCACCCGGGCTCGTCGGCCCAGTTGAGCACGTCGACGAGGGACGGCACCGCGTCGGGGGCGCGGCTCACCGCGCGGCGGCCCTCGGGACAGGCCGCCACGAGGTTGCAGAGCGCGGCGAGCGCACGGTCCGTCACTGGCGCGTCCCCGACGGACGCCACCAGCGCTGGCGCGAGCCCGGCCGCCAGCAGGTACGGCGCGTTGGCGGGCGCGATGGAGAGGTTCAGGAGCGCGCGCAGCGCGTCGTGGCGCGCCTGCTCGGTGGAGGACGCGCCCTGGAACGCGCTGACGAGGAATGGCGCCGCGCCGGACGCGCCGATGACGAGCTTGTTCGCGTCGAGCGCGCTGAGGCAGAGGAAGTTGGCGACCACGGCCTCCGTGAGCGCGGAGGACGCGCCGCCCTCCGCAATGCGGAGCATCTTGTGCACGGCGCCGGCCTGCACGATCGCCGCCTTGTTCCTGGGAATGGCAGCAAGCAACTCAACGAATCAGACACCAACCGAACTCCCAGATCTGATCACGAAGCAGAGGAAACAGAGGAGAACATGAGAGCGCAGAAAAAACTCACGTGTCGTTGCCGATCCCCAAGTTGAGCAGCGCGTACAGCGCGGGGGCCGTGACCTCCTGCCCGCCGTCGCCGCCCTCGTCCAGCATCGCGACGAGCGGCGGGATGGCGCCGAGCATCGCGAGCATCTCCCTCGCGGCGGCTTCGTCCTTGGCCTTCCTCCGCACGGCCATCGCCGCCTCGACGCGGGACATGCACGGCTCGCCCCCGCCTGCCTGCAGCGCCGCCACCACGCCCTTCAGCTCCTCGAGCGCCTCCACCTTCCTGGCCGCCGCGTCCGCCGCCTCGTCGTCGTCGTCGCCGCCGCCACCGCATTCGGACGGCTCCTCCGCCCTGAGCAGCTCCGCGAGCCTGTCCGACCGCGGGCGCGGCCTCGGCATCCGCTGCGGCGACCGGTACGCCGTCCGCCCGCGGCAGGATCCCCCTCCATCCCCGCCGCCGCCGCCGCACGTGAGGACCTCGAGCACCTTCCTCCGCAGCGTGGCGGCCGAGAAGATCGGCCAGAGGCGGAACCCGCCGGCGTCGGCGTGCGCGCACCTCGCCACCATCGATCGCGTTCCACTGCAAGCGAGCCTCGTCGGCGAGTCACATTGGCCGGCCGGCCGGAGGCGGGCGAGACACCTGGCTGCGCTAGGCCGCTGGCGACTGGCGTCCGGAGGAAGCCGTGGCGCGGCAGTGTGGGTGGGGTTTATACGCGTGGACGGACGGACGCCGGCACGCAGCCAGTCGGCCTGCGACCGAGCCGGTGGGGTCTTGCGGTCAGCGGGATGGGCTGGTTTTTTTAGAAGAATATAAAATAATGGGCAATAAATGGTGTTAGATTTGAGCCGAGTACCTCGAGCGGTTGTTAATGGCGTGCTTCACTGGATTGGCTTGTTTATGGTTGTGGGCATATGGTCACAGTTGGATCTTGCAGGGAAGGAAGACGAACGGGGAGCCTGATAAAATAAAATATTGAGGGCAGCGCTGTCAACTTGGCTGCACCAGGTCAGCGAATGACGTTTTGTGCCTAGTTAGTAGTTAAGACCTTGCCTGCGACGCTCCAACCTGAATCTGATGGATGACGGAGTGGCGTTCCATTTTTGACTTTGTTTACAGGTTGCATTTCCGTTCATGAACCATGGGGCCATGATCTGTCCGCTTCAGTTTATAAGCTGACTGAAAAGCTGAAACGGTTGATTTGTTGTGAGAGGAAAATACTGTTTGGTGACTGATAAGCCGGCTGAATAAGCTGAAGCAAACGTTCACGCATGGCAGTGTCAAATTAGCAAAGGCTAGTTTGACCGTAGTCAACATAATCATCACTAATTTTCGATTTTCGACGTGATCGCCTGGTAGAGCATGAGAGCTGCGCACCGTCGATCGTTGATCCAACAGGCCTACCATGCCTGAAGCGGAAAACAGATGGATTTAGCACGCCATAGCCCATAGCAGTAGCGCTGGTGAGTGGTGACGGAATTCCCCCAGGATCACAGTTCACAAATCCTGTTCCCCCGATTGGCGACGCCGGTGCCCAATTGATGCATAAAGATTTGCTTACGGAGCTCTCCCGAGTTGCGACACAAATGACGGGCCTCCCAGGACCCAGGGGAATTCGTCATGCTTGCTGTATTGTGAGCTCCTGCTTTCCTCGTACCAACCAACTGGGCACCGATGCGCTGCTGAGATTAGCCCTGATCATCCCGGCACGGCGTGACAAAGGGGCACGTGCTGCGTGCTGACGACCGTCGACCGCTCACGGAAGTGATGGATCTCACGAGGCGCGCATACGCCCGTGCCGGCCGCCCCTGGTTACCTCCATCGTCGGAGAGCTCGGAAGCTTGCGATCACAAGGAGGCATGGCAGCCACCTGGTCTCCATTGATGGAGGTGGCTCAGAAGCTCGCGGTAAGTAATAAGGAAAGGAGGCATGGCGGGCCATGGTTCATGGTTTTCGACTTTCAAGCGTACACAGTGCCACTTTTGACTGCAGGCTTATGGGGCGGGCACTAAAGGCGGCAGCACTATTTTCAGTACTGCAACTCTGAAATGGCAGGGATTTTTAAAATCTTTCTCGCCCTACAGAAAATACAGTTGTACTACTGGTTTACTGGTTAGAAGAACTTGTGCCGTGCCAAGGTCTAGAGGTCAACGCAAGGAGCAGCGCAGGCAGTCAGGCACTGCATCAGCAGCAGTATGCCGCTCCGAACGGCACGCGCCCGCCACCGACGCAAGTCATCTCCAGTCAATGGCCGTACACATCAAAACCCTAAACCAGGAACGGCAATTCTCCTGCAGTCCTGCTACATCGGTTTTGGGAAGAACTCTGGAGCAGCGTCAGCCGTCGTACTCCCGTCCAGGTCGTCGCCGGGAGGACCGGTGCCTGCAGTTTCTGCACTGGCCGATACTGCCCCATCTAGCGTGATCGTATCGTACGGCGGATCGGCTTTTTGACTCGGGGAGGCAGCCACCAGCCAAGCCAGCCGGAGCAGCAGGAGAGCGCGCAGCTGGCGCCGATCGCTGGCTGGGTGTGAAGCGGCCGTACCGGCCCGCGGCCGCCACCGCCACCGACGCTCGCAGCATTAAAGCGGCGGTCGGTGCTCCGCATGTGCCGAGCCGAGCGGCACGAGGCTGGCGCGAGGCGAGGGGGAGTACGATACTCAGCGCGCACGACGTGAGTGATACGTCTCCCGCGTGCGGCGACGAGCCAGAAAGATACACCACACCGGTGCGTTGCGTAGGGCTTTGTCATCACATCATGAGGGTTCCTGTCCAAAATCATTGGAGAGCCCGACGGGGCCTGGCCATCGTATGATTCGTATGGGATGCATGGCTGCTCCACCGCGGCCCGTCATACTACGACGTCGTCGATCGGTTCGCCGTCCCCGTCAGGGCGTCGCCCCGCGGCCGGGGGGCGAGCACGGCAGGCGCGGGCGGGGTGAACGTGGCGTCGTTCCCAGGAGCCGGAGCGGACGCCGGACGGGGTATTGAATTGGTCGGCGTACGTGAGGGATGGCGTTGGCGGCCTTAAATTGGCTGATGGCTGGAGCGGAGCGGCACAACGAAGCCACCGGGTCGTCCGATCGAGACAACCCAGCGGAGGGAGCCGGACGACGGGACGAGAGCGACGCGGCCAGTCGTGGGCAGCGATGAAAATGGTGTCAAAGGATCAGAAACGGTCTGAGATCTTTTCCAAGTTCATAGTTGTTTCTCGAAAACGAACTTTCGTCGCGTACCACAATGGCAAATGGTCTGGATACGGCAAGTTGTCAATATTTCGCAAATCATATTTGATACTCTCTTCGTCCATCAACATAATGCTGGCTTCGGAGGGAGCAACTCGGGTTTGAATCATGTCAGGCGTGCATTCGCTAGAGTTGCAGTTGCAGAACCGAATGAAGCTTATTCATCTCTGGTGAGCCCCGCACCATAGCTAAAAGTTTCAGGTCCAAAGAAAAACGAAGAAACTTCGAACCAACAAGAGAGAATGTCCCGGGATGTTAGGGGCCGGGTGGCGAGCGCACAGGATGAGGGAGACGAACAGGAGATGCAGAGCTCGGAGCCGAGCAGAGGAAGTTTATCTCTCCTCTACTAATCCTTTGAGTCCTTGAGCACGCCCGAAAAAGTCCGAAGGAATGGGCAACTCCTGCCCTCCGCTGCGTATTGGACTTTCTGACGTACCAGTACGCCAAGCGTAGTCTGCAGTCGCGTCGGCGTCGGCGTCGCACGTCGAGCACGGATCGTACGGTGGATCGCCGTCTTCACTCCGGTCACGCCCTCGCTCACGCAGTAGCAGACCTGGCAGCGGCGGGCGGGAGCGGAAGGGGAGAAGAGCTACTGGCATCGCACCACCACCGCCACCGACACTTGGCGGACGACGGTCCCCGGCAGTTAACAGCACCAGCGAATGCTCTGCTCTGGGTCTTGTCCATGTGCCGGCATCGAGCGCATGGATGACACGAGTGCGTACGGAGAAGAAGGCGAGGCGACCGGTACCAAAAGTATGTCCCCGCGGTTAGTAGGAGGAGCGCCCCGTCCGTCCTGAGATCTTGATGAGGTCATGAGAGTTTTTGGTATCCCAAATCATTGGGGGCGCGTGACCACCGAGTCACCGACCATCGCGTCGCACGACCCATCCATGCCCGCGCGGCGGAGAGCGACGCCCAGCGGCCAGCGGTGCAGGGACGGGGAGCGGAGCGGGTGGCTGGCGCGGACGGCCAGGCGCGGGTAATGGCTAGCGTGACGCCGGGCGCCGGTGACTCTCCTCCGCGGATGGGGAGGCGGGTCAGGAGCATCGGCAATTCGGCACAACAAATGCTCGATGGAGAGAGCCAGCTGTGTCGACAGATCCACGAGTCAGACGAGAAGAGAAGCATAGGCATTCGACCGATCATTTCCGTTGGTCGAGAGATAGCTTTGGTGGGCGTGTGGATCTACGGCAGGCTGTCAAATGCATTTGTGTGAAGCTCTTAACGTGGCACCCCCAACCATCTCACGCTCCTATAGTCATTGAATCACAAAGCGTGACTCCGCATCGGCATTGAACCGAGAAAACAAATCGCACCTCACCGAGAAGGTCACCACCATGCGGGAACTTTCGTCGTAGCGTCACTGCAACATCACACTCCACCCGATAGAGTGAGATCACCAGATTCGGACCTCTCGCAGACTGCCTCGCAGTCGCCACCACGAAAACACAATGCACCGGAGCCTCACCATATCTATCTTTGGACTCCACCTCATTCTCATCGCCTCGACTCCACCTCATTCTCATCGCCTCCTAGGAACACTGCGTGGTTCCCCGTTTTGGCTGATACGTCCCGGGACTCAGGGATGGGATGCATCATGTGAACACACAGTCACGAAACAAACGGGAACAGCAAGGACGTGAGCAGTCGACACGGGAACGGGATCATAGTAACATGATCGATGGGAGGCTAGTTTAACTTGCAGGCAGACCCCGAGAAACAAGGGGATCAGACCTGGCGCGTAACCTCAACAGGAAGAGTCATATCGTTGCCATCTGATGATCGGACGACAGCTGCTCAGCTTCTCCACCAGATGGGTAGCCGGCGGCAGGCGGCCAACAGAATTACAGCACAAGGGCGGCGCGGCGTGAGCATGGACGGAGGAGAATAGGAGGAGATGCTGCTGCCTCGCTGGTCGGTCGGCAGCTGCTCAGCTTCTCCACCAAGCCATGGCGGCCCAGCTCCTGTGGGCCGAGTAGCTGGCCCAGCAGCTGGTTGCTGCAGTAATCAAACTCACTCAGTTTGACTGATAGACGTCGACCCGAGTGAATGTTTTACACCACCAGATGTTTTACGCTTGGATAACGACACGAGTGATCAGCACAGGTGTTTCAAAGGAGATACTGTACCAGAAAGACATGCGGACCAAGTGTAGCAAAGGTTTCAGGATAACTGAACACAAAAGACCGGGTGCTATGTAGCAAAGGTTTCCTAGTGACTGACCATTAGATCGCTGATCTCCATTTCTATTGTTTCTCACCACTTCAGAACAACGAAACAATAGTACTTGACGTAAAAACTCTGCTGTAAAACAAGGCCAGGACTAGAAAAACGTTTCGAGTAGCGTCATTCATCCACATCTCACAGTATGCCGTACAGGTAAATACTAGCTCAATTGACATGATCTATGAAATGTTTGGAAAAGTGAAGCTTTTAATTTCAATAGTAATCGATCTAAAACTGATAAGGTATGCATCACGAGAAGATTCATTTCAGACAGTAAAACTGACTTTACCCTGTAAACAGGTGGTACCTGCCAACAAATAAACGCAATCTTCTGATTTACAATATACTGATAATGGTGAGCTCAGGGAAAATGACAGATCAGCAATGCCATCATAGCAGCAAAACCATACAGAAAGCTACATATTCACACATACTCATGAAACAGTTCTTTTTTTTTCTTTTTTTATTGCGAGGATGATGTAACAATGTTTCAGGATGTACTCAACCATATCTAGAAAAGGGAAAAAAAAAGTGACAACATGAGGTTTAGTAGAAAGAACAAATAAACCCCGTAGCAGCACTAGCACAGCAGTGTAGGAAAAGACGGTCCAATACTTGTTCAAGAAAAGCAAACAGAATGGTGAACTGATCACCAGTGATCTTATAGAGCATAGTAAAATCAAACACAATCAGCTTGTTCGGTAAAGATGGCTGCGAGATGTGCTGCAGCAGCCAGTAAACAGCTGCAGCCAACCATTAGCAATTGCAGCCACACATCAGAAGGCAAAGCTTACGGGCACTTGGGCAGCCATTCGGCTAGCTGTAGCTTGGATGCTTGAGCCTGCAGCTGCAGCTGAAGCGCTGCAAAAAATCAGAAGCGAACACTCCAATTCGAAAATCAGAAGCAAACACTCCAATTCAAAACCAGTTCGAAAAGAATTCACATTGAAGTTAGAGAAGGATTTCCTTTGACCAATTTCTGAGATCATACCAAAAGCCTACATACAGTCCCCATCTAACAAGTACAGAACCAGTTTTACAATTGATATGAACCAGCACCACCTCCACATGCAACGAATGTTACTATATATAATATTTGGATTGAGTTGATTATTGGTTGATATCAGGATTTTTCACCTGATAAGGATAGCACTGTTTAGATCAACTCACTGTTATTTGAACCAGCATTCTTTTGATCGCTGGAGCTCCCAAAATGATGCACAACAATACCCAATAGATGCAGTGCAGTGCAATATGTTAAATAATGTGGGAACTATAAAATTGCATATAAATACCATCAAAGTCAAGTGAAAAAATAAAGTTCTATTAAAGAGTACATGTGAATTGAAGCTCCATCCAAAATTTGATGTGATTTCGTGGACAAACAGGTTACAAGTGACACTACAACACTGAAATGTCTTCACCCTTTGGGTGTAGAAGTGATAATAGTGTCTTCATATACCAATCTTCAGGGTTGCTCCAAAACCACGTAAACCTAGATTCGATAAGACTCATAGACGAAGTGACTGTTTCTTTTGCTATTGAAAAATGTCACTGCAACAGTTAATTGGTGCAAAGTATTACCACCAAATTAACCCAGTGCATTCCATCACATTCACAAAGTAAAATCAGATAGCTGACACTCTCACACCTAGTCTAAATACGACTTTTAGGGGTAACCACAATTGAGGGAGATGACGATTACTTTTTGGTGGCAAGCAAAAGGAAGCCATCAAATACACAAGCATCAAATATTGTTCTCTAGTATTTATAAATAATTAAATTTTTATTCAGCAATCCATTGTCCAGGAACACAGGTAATATCAGTTCAAATTAAGTGAAGCATAGATCAGAGGACTACTGCAGTAAAGCTTTTGAAACGTATTAAGGGAACTGACATCTAAACAATAAGGCAGAAATCAAAAGAAGATTCAAGTCAGGCAGAAAAAAAAATGATTCTCCATGGATTATATGCAGTAAAGAGGTGGCAACCGCTAAATATACCAAAATAGAAGGTTAACAAATTGGCAATACCAACAAAACTACAGAGGGCATACTGATTAAGCAACAGCTCTTATAACAGTCATAATCAAGTAATGATTTAACCATATGAGCACTGACCATGACCATGATGCATTCATCATAGTTAAAATAGAAACGGAATGTTGGCAGCAAATGATGAGATCTACTACGATGGACAACATGTCCCTATAATGAAATTTAAACTTTTACGGTACACAATCAGCAGGCAAGACAGTACTGCATGTTTTAGGGAAAAAGAAAATAGAACACGGTGAATTGGTTGTCTGCAGCATAAATATTAGAGGATTCAGATAAACCTTTTTCAAGATGTCCAAACTGAAACTTTCAAATGCATTTTTTATGAGTAATCTAACACTATGTGATGTCATGGAGTCCCTTGTCACCTTATGTGAAATACACTTTGCCATTGGCACTGTTTAGTTAAGTTTACTGTTATTTGATATTGACCAGTGGAATCCTAAACTGATGGGTAGTTCAATTCACTAGTCGGGTTGTGTTTTTTGCCCACTGAACTCCCAAAATTATGCAAAACAACAGAGGTGCATAGGGCATTGTGTTAAAACTGCAGACATATAACCTCCATAAAAAAGAGAATGTAAATTTTGCCGTCAAATTGATTGCAATCAACATGTCCATCATATAATGTCTTGCCTGTTATAAAAGGGTACAAAAATCAGAACAGTGCCTGCAGGCATCCACAATTCAAGGGTAACTCCAGAAACCATGTAACTGATAGGCTTTATATATTGAAGGACAAGTTAAGTGCTCCTTGTTTTTGGAAACAAGTTAGGTGTTCTTTTTGCTACTGAACAATGTTTTGACACTGCAGATGATGACTTGATGTACTTGATTACCATCAGACTTTGATAATGTTTGAGTTTTCAGTTGGTGAATTGGTGATTAATGTGGTATTATACACCTCAAAGAGCAGTCAACAACACATTCCATCAAACCACCAAAGCTAAATCATACAGCACAAACCACCTTAGCAGCCTAGCTGAAGGTAACTTGCAGGGGTAATAACAATCAAGTGAAAAGCCATACCTATTCCAGGGCAAGCAAAAGGAAATCATCAGACAAAGTCACCAAACAGATTTCTCCATTCTCATAAATAGTTCATCTTTTATTTAACTATCCATTACTCAGTGAGCAGAGGTGGTCTCCCCACCCTCAAAGCCAAGCCCATACAACACACCGGCATATTTCTCGGTTAGCCCGTTGAAGTATGCCTCCTTGAGCTTCTTGAAGGAAAGCGCGGTCAGAAGCGAGTCGGACCCTGCCTGGTGGCAGATCCCAACCCGCGCTACGTCGAGCAGCTCAGCAAGCTTGTTCAGCCCACCATGGAGGCTATTGCAGAACCTCATCAGGTGTTTGATATCATAGATAACAGGGAAGTAGATCTTGATGAGATCGAAGAATCCCGACATCGTGTCAGGCAGGTTTGTGCCGGTAAGCAGCTTGAGCAAGTAGCCGAAGTCGTAACCACTGTGGAAGGTTACCCAACGCACATCGGAGTTCATTACGACGCCGGAGGACATGAGCAGCTCAGCGAAGCGGCGAGCGTCGGCCCCATCCGCACCGTGGCGGGCGAAGTCGATCCCACTGCGTCGGAGCAGATCGATGGAGTCCGCGGCGGCGACGTCGGTCCGCGGGTCGAACCCTCGGAAGTTGAACTGCCAGACGCAGGGTCGGCCGCCTGGGCCGAGCGCCGGCAGCCCTCCATGCTCGTCGGAGAAGGTGAGCCCAAGCTGGATAAGCTTAAGCATGTCGACGTTGGCCTTGAGCGTGGCGTAGTTGAACTCGGCCGCGGACTTGTAGGTGCCGAGCGGGCGGCACACCACGCCGGGGAACTCCGTGTCCATGGCGACGTAGGGGTAGTCGTCCACGATGTCGCGGATCACGGCGAACTCGGCCTCGAGGTTGTCCGCCCAGACCTCGCGGATCTCCACATCGTCGGGCTTCTCTGCGGCGGGCGTCGCCATCGGCTCGGGCGCATCCAAGATTCGAGCTTTATTCCCCTCTCCTCTTCGGTCGCCGGAGCTCTTCCGGCAACAGCAGCTAGGGTTCGCGTGGTGGAGCGGGGGCGGGGCGGGGCCGGGAGCGGGAGCGGGAGGGCGGAGGAGGGGGCGGTGGAGCCCACGGGTCAGCGGCGAGCGGTGGGGGCTCCCATGGGCGGGGTGGATGGCTAAATCCGCT
>NC_028451.1:30655256-30681943 GCF_000263155.2 Setaria italica | reverse complement strand
GGATGGTGAGATCCGGCAAGGAGAGGGGAGTCCGATTGGGGAATTCGGGGGGAAGAAGAAGAGCGTAGACTCGATGAATGGGGGAAAGTGGGTGCCGTGCGCCGCCGGGGCACGATTGGTGCCACGTGGCGGGGCCCGTGTTGCGGGACCCGCGGGCATGATTGCCGGCCGGGGCCGCCGGGCGTGCCGACGTGGGGCCTGACCAGTGGGCCCTCCCGGCATCTAGGACTGTGAGACTTGGGCTGAGGAGCGAGCCCGGGCCGGGCGCACCCGACCGGTTGGTTGACCACGCCACCCGACCTGACGCCTCTCCCTCGCCAACACATCGGCGCCGCATCGTGCTCGGGCACGCACCAACCACCCCTTCCGCCCGTCCTCTCCCCAACCCGTCCCTCCCACCGATTCGCTCGGTCGCCGCCCGCCCACCCGCCCGCCCGCGCGCGCGCGAGATCCAGACCAGACGCCGCCGACGCGCGCCGACGGGATCTCTGTCCACCCGACGGGACGAACCGGTAGGACGGCGCCGAAGAGGAGGAGGAGGAGGAGGAGGAGGAAGCGGGGGCCATGGAGGCGTCTTCCTGGGACGCCCTTCGCAAGCAGGTGACCCGTCCCTCGAATCCCACGCGCGCGCTCTTTCCCTCTGCAGTCCCGTGGATCCTTTCGGTCCCGCTCTTGCGGCTGCGCAGCCCCGCGTGTGCCTCTCTCTACCTGGGATCTGGCTCCTGTCAATTCCGAGATGGGGGTTGGGATCCATGTGCGCAGAAGTGAGGAGGGACTAGTTAGAGGAGGCTGCTCTGTTAGTCGTTGAATCCGTAGGCTATTCGTGCATGGTGCGAATGCTGAGCCCCCAAAAGTTGAATTGGATTTAGTATTTCTGTTTCTACAATCCGCTAGTCTAGCTGTTCGCTTGTAACGTCATTTAGCATTTTCCCCCCTAAGTGAAGGGTCAATCTGTAGCAATATGGACTGATTGAATACTATACTGTCTAGATTTTGTGTCATGCAGTGCTAAAATGAACCAGTTATTTACTTGCTCCAGCTTCATGACGAAACTATGCAATTTACTGGTGATATGATTGTAGAGGAGTTCAATCAGTTTACCTGCAGTGGCCTGTTTTTTTTTTTCCAGTTCTATGTTTTTATTGCCTTTGCATTGGAATTCTTTGATTTTCTGGTTTAAGACTGTCAATGCTGCTGTAGCCCATGATTCTGTACTGTATTAGCTAAATTTATTCTTTCATGGTTTTATGATGCTGTAGGCGAAATCCAGTTTCTCTTGACATGTCTGGTTCTTAGTGTGTAAGGTTTACTGTGTTTTTAAATGGTATATCTCCCATTTCAGGCAAGGAGGTTGGAGGCTCAGTTAGATGACCAAATGATTGCATATCGTAAATTGGTTTCTATGAAATCAGATGGTTCAGAGAACGATATTGAGTCAGATATAGAAAGATCGCTCAAGCAATTACAGCAAGTAAATTCGCAAATGCAAACTTGGGTATCATCAGGAGGTTCTGAAGTTCTTTCTCATACTCTGACTCGTCATATGGAGATTTTGCAAGACCTGACTCAGGTCCTGGTTGCCTCTTAGACTACCTACTAACATTCATCATAACTACTTTCAGTGTACTATTTAAGAAAGCACCGCATGTGACATGACTGGACTTCCATTGTGACACCATGATTTGTTTCTTCCTCTATAGGAATTCTATCGGCTTCGATCAAGCCTCAGAGTGAAACAACAACATGCTTCTCTTCTTGACTTGAGAGATTTTGATAGAGCAAAGTTTGATGTTGAAGAGGCATCAGACTCAGCTGATCAAGCTCTTCTCAGGGAGCAAGCTGCAATTAGTAGGAGCACCGGACAGGTATGAATCCTCCTGGTAAAGCATCCTTCAATTGTTTGTCCGATCTCTTCTTGAGAGAACAATATGGAAAGCCACTCCTTTTTATAAAAAAACACACTTTAATATGAGTTTTCAAACTTTTGGACTAGAACTTGCATTACCCTTCGTTTTGGGAGATTATTTCATGCCAATGATCAAATAAAGGAAGTCACTAAATAAAGTTGAAGAACCAGGCACTACCAGCTGCCAGTTTTGGAGAGTGGTAGAAATGGGCCCATGCCCCCGCACCATGCTACCGTGCCAATACTGCCTTGTACACCTATGATGAACAATGCATGCTTTTTAGCAAACTTGTTTGCCATATCAATATATTTGTTGGTGCCAAGTAATTCTTCAACCTGACTATATATGCCCTTTTTTTCTTTGTCGAATTTGTTTTGCATCCAACTATCGTCATATGTGATAGTTTTGTGCTTTAGTGAAAAACTTCAGAATCTCTATATTATTGTTGAGAGGAAAACACCTAGGAGTTTCTACCTAGTTTCTGGACATACCTGAAATGACTGGAGCAAAATGGTATGATTTGCCAGTTGGACCCACTTGTTAGCTTAAAAGGCTGATTGATCATTGTCCAATATAAGTTTCTAGTTTAACGAGTTCTCAGGTTAGGACGTAGGAGATTGACCCAGCTTTGTGCTCAGGTCAGGATATAGGAGATCAATGATTTTAACTAACAACTAGCAAGCATAAAATAGCTTAACTCATGACACCTAGCTATGAAGCATATTTTGACGGGAGTTGAAGCACAAAGAATCTTCATGTTATAAAACTATATTTATATCAGCTCCTGCATACTAATTCTTTTGTGAGAAGCTGACAACCAAATGCCACAGGTCCATACCATTAATATTTCCTATCTAAAATTACACAGCCAACAGGAATTCAAGAATGTTTGAACTGATGACGCTATAATTGGGCTGGAATATGATTCAAATATGCTTTTCTGTTCTCTTCGAGGCTGAAACTGCCACAGGAAATGTTCTGATGTGGAAGCTTTGAAGGATAATTGAAGTTGCATGCCATGTGTTGTGGGTAGTAGGAGCTAAGCCACCATTGAAATCTGTCTGAACATGAACAGCCTACCAGCCAAATACAAAGATTCTGCACACTTGGCTTACAGCTTGCTATTAATATATTTAATGATGTTGTTTATCAAGTCCATATGGATCCCATGCTGCACATAGTTGGACTATTAGGAGTTCTGCCCAATAGGAGGCACAGGGTTTTCTGCAGTTCTGCTTGCAAAAATTTGCTAATGCTAGATCAACAAACGCTCCTTGTTGCACTACTCATTAGTGGCAGGTAGAGGGTACTCCCAACCCCTGTGCCAGCCAATCAGGCTCAAACTTTTGTGCGAGTTGCTTCTTAAACTCTGTATCCCGCACGTTGCAGTGGGACTTGCAATGCCCAGAAACAAATGTGCATTATGATACTAGGCTACAATTTACAAAAGTTTTAGTTTTCAAGGGACCTGACAATTGTATGGTTAAGATGCAAAAAGTGAAGTAATCAAGCAACTATTCCCTCCGTTCCAAATTATAGGTCGTTTTATATTTTCTAAGTTCATAGCTCTTGCTATGTATCTAGATATACGCTGTGTCTAGGTGCAAAGCAAGGTCTATGAACCTTAAAATACCAAAACGACCTATAATTTGGGACGAGAAGGGAGTATAAAATTTGTGGGTGATGTGGGAAGGCTAGAGAGTTGGGAATCAATTGTCTATTGATGCACAAGATTTTGTTTGTTTTCACATTGAAGTTGCTAGTCTCCAGTATGCGACCAAAAGGCTTTACTGTTATGTTACATTTATTGACCTTACTAATCTCCTCTTTACTTATTAATAACACTCTTACCACATCTAATTAACTTATTTGACAAATTACTCTGTTATACAAGTGACAAGTAAACCCAAAACCACAGGTTATATACTTTTCGAATAACAGTCAAAAGGCACAAATTGGCCTGAAACAATTGTGTCAGTAGTTAAGTTCATGTGCTACTATAGTACTATGTTACTATCAGTTCAGTACCATGTTACAACTTCTGAATGGTGAATGCTATCATTTGTGTGCCTAAAAGTTATATTTAATGATATCAGATGGATAACGTGATATCACAAGCTCAAGCAACGCTAGGCTCTCTGATGACCCAACGGTCAACATTTGGTGGCATCACTTCAAAGATAAGCAATGTCAGCAGCCGGCTTCCTACGGTCTGTATCACATATCCTATTACCAAACAGCTCAATTTGTATTGTCTAATGACGATGTACATCTCACAAATTTCCACTCAACCTGGCAGATCAACCACGTCCTCTCGTCCATTAGAAGGAAGAAATCCATGGACACCATCATTCTTTCCCTCGTCGCGTCGGTCTGCGCATTCCTCATCTTCATCTACTGGCTGTCTAAGTAGTTTTTGCCAGAGCACAAAGGTATTACAGTGTTGTACGTTTTGGGATCACACTACCGGTACAGATAATCTTGATTGGTGTTTGTACAATATTGGTTGATTCAATGATGATATTACGATTCGGCGTGCTGTAGCCACCATGTCTCCAGCCGTGCGTAGTCCGAACTGATCCTAGCCTCGTGTGCTTCTTCGTAACATAGCTGGCGTTGCTTAGCTAGTCCCATGTTGGTCAGATCCGGGCTTAAAGGTGGATCTGACCTGTGGCTACTGGCCGCTTTAGTTCGACGGTGTTATTGAACAGAAAAGCTTGAAAATGGGGTCTTGCAGTGAGCAAACTATTTTCAGATTGGATCTTCGAACAAGACACGGGAACACCTCGTTTCCCAACCTGGCCTGCAGTCTTTTGTCCGGAAAAGCCAAGGTCAGCTCAGTCTGATTCCCATCAAACAACCTACACCGTATCGCTGTTTGTTTCAACAAGAACTTCCAGGTTTGTCTACACACTTCCCTGCGGACGGTGATGATCGACGAGAGAGCTCAGCTCGGAACTAGTAGTAGCTAGCTAGGCCACGCCAGGAACGTGGAAGCGTTCGTTCGCAAGAGGCCAAAGCGGTTTTAGCAAAACGAGAGACTAGACTCGTCGACGACGGCCGGCAGGCCCGGCACCACGGGGCCCCGTCCACATGCGGCGTCCCGGTGCCCTCCCATCCGGCCGTGCGCTTTGGGGGCTGGGGCACACGGGTTCCAGGCTTCCATTCCAGCTCGCGCCCACGGGGAAGACACCGCGCGCGAGTGAGATGACGGCCGCGTCCCCTCCCTGCCGGACCGCAGATCCGATCCCGCCGCCAGCGTCGGCGTGGGTGCTGACTGCTGCTGAGGGCACTGGACACGAGTATGATCGCTGGGGAAGGGAACCGCAGGCTACCGTTCGTTGTGTGGGTGATGACTGATGAGGGGTGCTGGGTTTTTTTTTTCTGATAAAGATGAGGGCTGCTGATTGTTCCCTTGTATAACACCGACGGGAGCAATCGAGACCATGTGACCCAACAGTCCTGAATCCGTTCAGCTGTCCCGACCTGCCGCGGCGGATCGCCGGCCCTCCTTGTTCGAGCTTAAAGAAAAACGTGTGGTCGACACTTCGGAGTTTGGACGTACGCGTGCTTCCAGCTACAGCCGCAGACGCTCGCTCGGTTTCCTTCCACCAGAGCCGCATGCGAAGGGAGATGAATTTGAGGAGCGGCTGCTTCGGTGACAGCCACACGATGCTCGCTTGCTTCCAGAACACTAATGCTAGCAGCCTGCTCGCACTAACCACAGCTGCCTGCTACGGAGAATATGGCGCCTGATCCCGCGATCCGGGTCAACCATTGCGTGCTGGGATCGGCGAGGACGAGGTGCCGTGGGACGCCGACCCGGGGGGTGGGTTTGCCGTAAACGATGCGTGTTGCCGTGCTCCATCGTCGCACGAGCGGGTGCGCTGATCCGGAAATGGGAGAACCGGTCGCGGGTCAAAGAGAGTGAGAGATAACTGGTCAGATTTCAGTAGAGTGGCTTGGCTTGCACCGGTCCATGCCTCCATGGCTCTTCCCTCCCTTGCAAGGCGCCAACCGCCAAGGCTCTCCACGTCGTCGTCCAGCTGGGTTCCAACTTCCAAGCTCCTTGCAAATTGCAATTGTGGCAACTCTGAGGTATTTCCTGACGCTGAAGTTTCTCTACTTGGAATAACCATACAAGCCTGATTGCCTGAATCTGGGCTACTGCTAGTTAAAGTCCTAGTCTTCTCAGCTTCGGCTACTAGTACTTAAAAAGGGGGAAAAAAAGGGGGTCTGAATCTGAGCAGCTGCTCCATCTTCTGCATTTGTTTCTCTTGCAGCACATCGACAGTGAAGCATCACTTTGTATTATTAACAGGAGAGGAAATGTCATGTTTAAGCTTGCTTCAATATCATTAACCTCTTCCTATGGAGGATTCATCAAACCCTCTTCAAAGTCCTTTCAACCAAACGCTTCAACCGGGTAGAGAATGTTCGGCGTCAACTCACTTTCGTCGGGTCTTCATCACAAAATCGAAAGCACGGCATTTGGTGATATTTTTCGCAAAAAGGAAGTGGGGAGCCGTCAGCGCAATTCCCTCGGTTTAAATTGACACCAGGACCCCAACCTCCACTACGAGCGCATTTCAAAATACCATCGGCCAATTTGCTGATGCCGCATGACAGCCTACCAAGCATCGCATCGATATACACTGTTTTGGCTGCAGCACTCATGGGATGATGGCAAGCCCCCACTGAATTGTCATTGTTTAAGCAAGGCCTTAACCACCAGCCTGAGCCACTTAAGCAAGAGAACAACTGACAACCACAATCCCAGCGAGGCAGCAGCATGTGAACGTCGCGATCCAAACAACCCGGCTTTTGTCACCTATCAGCCCATGATTGGGGATTAAGCTCGACGATTGCCAATAATAGCCGAGCAATCCAATCTTTTCCAGCAAGTGGTACGGGAGACATGGAGAACAAAGCGTAGCAGCTGGCTATTCTAACACAGGAGGAGATCTAGTCATTCAACCACTATAGCTAATCACTTATTTAACCCTACAAGATACTATTCGAAGCCCACAATGCACTACCTAATGAAGAGAACGACGCAATGATCTGTAGAATTCAAAAGAGAACGAACCAATGATCTGTCGAATTTTAGCGATTTGCCACCTAATTTGGATGGACCATTGATCACACAGTATGGTAGAAGCTCATTTCTCCGGTTGTCAATGGAGAATTGTAAAAAATGGTATGGTCAGTGGAGCGAGCACTCAAAACTGCACAAGAACATTGCTCGGTAAACAATTGCAACTTACAACAATGGGAAGAGAAATCCTCACTGAATCGAGAACCAATCATCAATCGAAACAATGCCGGCGAGCCGCTTCTGCCGCCGCCGCTAGCCCATCACACTAGCTCTTCCAGGCGTAGACAAGGAGGGAGAAGCCGTCGCCGCTCTGCAACTCGGCATCCTCCGGGCTGCCCCAGTCCATGACTGTCGAGCCACTTGCCCATGACGCGGAGGACGACGCCACTGACGCCGACGAGGAGGAGCTCGCCTTGGCCAGCCTGCGGGCCTGCCCCCTCTTCCTCCGCTTCTCGCCATTGCTGCTGCTCTCGCTCCAGTCACCTCTCCCCCACCTGCCAACGTAGCCCGCCCAGCCGCCTCTCCCAGCCTTGTCGAGCAGCTCCTTCTCCTTGGCGTCAGCCGATTCACGCTCCTCGCCGTTGCCGCCGCCCGCGAGCTCGAATCGGAAGACGAAGACGGCGTGCGCGGGCGGGGTGGCGGCCGCGGCGAGCGCTGCGGCGGCTGCGGAGGCGTCGGGTGGCGAGGTGTCGCGCGCGGGGAAGAGCCAGTTGTGGAGGTCCCAGGAGACGAGGACGCGGTCACCGCCGCCGAGGTCCACCTTCTCGGATCCGCGGAACTTCCATCGCAGGCGGCGGACGTGGAGCACGCGCTCGCCATCGACGGAGACCGACATGCCGACCTCAGCCCTGTCCCTGTCCCGCTGCTCCTTCGCCTGCCCCTGCCCCTGGCCCTGGCCGCGCGCGACGAGATCCACCGAGATCTCCCGCTCCTTGCCGCGGACGATGACGCAGGTCCGGTGCCCCCGGCCGCCGCCGCCGCCCGCGTCGCGCATGGACACGTGCTCGCGCCGCGAGACGAGGACGGGGCCCGGCCCCGGCGGGCGGCGCGCCTTGGTCTTCCTGTACGCCTCCTCCGCCATGTCCCCCGCCACGACCGCCATCTGGCCGTCCACCACGACGGCGACGAAGTACCCCGACGAGGGCTCCGGGGAGCCCGAGGGCGGGAACCGCGCCCGCGACAGGTCCCACGCCAGGTCCACCCGGCGGTCCCGCACGCGGAACCGCTTGGACCCGCGCCGCCGCCACAGCAGCCACGGGCGCACGCGCACGGCCACGGTCGCCTCCTCCTCCTCCTCGTCGTAGTCCTCGGCGGCCCCGTACTCCACCCCACCGCCGTCGTCGTCGCACCCGTAGTCAGAGGACGACGAGGGACCCGCGGCGACGCGGAGCACGGCGCGGAGGCTGAGCCCGAGCGCGGCGCGCGACCAGGACAGCGCGGCCAGGCCGAGGCGCGTCTCGTAGACGGACGTGGCGAGGCTGGTCCCCGCCCCGCCCGAGGCGGACCCGGACCCCGACGACGCCGAGGCCCGGCCGCCGGGCGCCGCGGCGCCGCGGAAGCATGCCGGTATCGCGTCGGGCATCGCTTCGCCTCTCCCTCCTCTCTTCTCCCCCCTTGTTGTTGGCCGTTGGGGGGAATGGAAATGAAATGAACGGGTGAATCGCAACGAAAACCACGAGATTTTGGGCTGGAAACGCAGGCGTTTCGGTGTTTTTTCCGGCACGGCCCCCCCTCGCGCAGGCGGCAGCAGGTTGGACTTGGACCAGGATCCGGCGCGAGGAGGGAGCGTTACATATAACTCTGACGCGGTGGGGCACGGCCGCGTTGGACTGGACTGGACCCAGCTGGGGTGCGAGCGCGACACCTGCGGCGCGGTGCCACCACCACCACCACCGCCGGCGCTTGGACCCGACCGGGGGCCGCTTCTTCTTGTTCTTCTTTTTCTTCCGACGCTGGTTGTCTCGTGGCCTCGTGGGTTTTGAGCTCGTTTCTCTTCGTTGTTAATTTTGATTTTTTTTTACAAGGGCGCGAATAAAGCCGTGTTCATATTACTGGGGCGGTGCTCGATGTTCAAGTTCAACAACGCATTGTTCACGAAGGGGAGCCTCGTCAGTTCGTGCTGGATTCGTGGTCTAGTATTGATTATCGATGTGAATGCACCAGTTTTCTCAAACGTCGATGGCAACGGTATTGTTTGTTTATTCGGGTTGTTTGCGACTGGCGAGTTATTCAATCAACTGTTGGGCCGAGTCTAGGTCTGAGCTTACAGAAAAGGTTATAGAGCTCAATCTGAGAACTTAAACATTGCACGTTGCTAAGCATAGCTTATCCGTGGATTTGACGTGCAAAGATCGTCCCTTTCTACGTATCATCCGATTTTACAAAAATTAAAGATAATGTTAAGGTCAATGGATTGGATTGAGAACTCGAAACTAAAGAAATTGAATTGGACGAATGTAGCTATCAGATGCATCGCAGAATTTGAATACCGTTAGGTATTTTCCAAAAAAGATAGAAAATGATCAATTTTTTAAACATCGATAAGGCCACGTAGAAGACTAAACAACTATAGCCTTACGTCATGAGGCATAATAGTACCCGAGGGTTGGAGGAAGACGACAAGTATAGGCTCACGTGTGGAGTGCATATGGTATGGCCACATCTCATTGCGCCGCACCAGCATTAAAGTTGTGATATAAAAATTGTGCACCAAACTCACGGCAAGAAAATTGATGGAGAACCATCAATAAATAGTCTGCGTAACTTTTTGTGGCGTGCCAAAACCTTTATACAACCAAACGGTAACCTAACTTTCTGTTGTGTGCCAAGGGTGCGGCGTGGTGAGAGGTAAAGTTGTGGAATGAAACACACATGTATTCTTTCTTTGCTTTGTAGAACATATATGGAGAGCTTTTTCTTTAAAAAGAAAAAAGAAACATGTATGGAGGCAAAATTCATGTGCTTTTTTGTTGTGTCATTGGAAAATTGAACATGAATCTTATCTTGTTCTGAAATTCAACTTGAGTGAATCATTAGCTTCCAGTACTGTCGGACTAACTTACAAAAACATAATCAGCCGGCTTATCAGCTACCGAACAGTGTTTTTCTCTCACAACAAATCAGCCGTTTCAGCTTTTCAGCCGGCTTATAAGTCCAGCTGAACAGCCCCAATAAGAACGGCATATGTTGATTGGTGAATGTTTTTGCCGTTTTGGGGTACGAGTGGCTCGAGCCTGACGAAGCCATATTCTTCTACTAGTTAGGTCAACTTCCAGTACTGTCGGACTAAACTACATCGAGTATTAACCCCCTGAACATGACGGAGGCGTGCGAGTGTTTTTTTTTTCCCTGCTCGAGCTCGGCAACAATGACTTGCTGCCGCTGAAGCTCCGTTTTACGGGTCAGAGCACACGCGTCCATTGCATCTGCTGCCATTTCTTTGAGCATCCTCGTTGCACGTTGATTTTGTCGAAGGCACGTACGACTTCGCTGTGACTTCGCAAGCTCCATCTCAAAGCCGGGAACTTTGCGCACCTACTCCCTGCACTCGGCGGGCCGGCGTGCACCATTTGAAAGGGCGCTCCTTTTCACTTGCCGGGGCCTAATCATGAGGTGAGACCTCATCATGCGACACGGTACGCACGCACGGTCAGCCGGCCGGACCCAGGACCCTCGGTCCGTTCGTGCTGGATGCACAATACACTTGTGACTCGTGGGATCCGATCGCACGCATGTCGGTCGCGACATGCAGGGAGCGCACGGTCGGGGCGAGCCGAAAAAGATGAGCCGAGCCAACTGGAAGTCTCATAAAAAAGGGCGGAAAAGACGCGATCGTGCTGCGCAGGCGCAGCGGAGGTGCGGCGAAATGAGCCGTGCCTCGACGTCGTCGTCCACCGGTAGAGCTAGAGCACGTGAGATCGTGGAGCTCGTTTGACGCCACGCTAATTCAGCGCTGATTCTTCGGCGCCGGGGCAAACGAACGGTCAACCCGCCCGCCGGCGGGTGGCCGACCCACCCGCTCGGAGAGGCGAGGACTCGCGCCCGCCTGCCGCGCAGCCGTGCGCGGCGCGGCAGTGCCGGTGGCGGCCCGACCGTGCGCGTGGACGGAACCAAGTAGCCCGGGCCGGCTTGGCTACAGGAGAGCGAGGGCCATCGCCATCGGGCGGTGCAGCTGGTTTCCCTCATCACCCGTCGATTTGACCGTCGATCGCCGCGTCCCATCCGTGGTTTCTCCGATGAATAGCGTGGTTCGGATGCTGCAGGCGTCTTGTGGTTGAATGTTGGACCGAGCCGGATTGTCAGCCCGGGGCCCGGGCCATTGATGACTTGGACCGCGTCAAGTTCGTTCTTCCCTCACGGTACGGTCGCCGTTCCACAACCGGAAGTCGGCCTCGGCCAAGCCGTACGCGCACGAGCTCCCTCCCTCCGCTTCACCGCTCGTTCTCGTCGTCCACCCGCTTTAATTTATGATGGAGCCGACGACTACTATACGTGTTTAAAAAGAAGAAGCTCCAGCGCGTCGTCCCCACTGTTCCATCATCTGAAACTGCCGGAATGAATGCCATGCCATATCGCGATGCACGGCCGCTACTCGGCTCGCCCAGCACGGACGACGGACAGCAGACAAGCAGTCGCCAAGTACAGCGCCGCCAGCCTGTACCCGCGCGGCCCGCCGCGCTTTGCCGCGACAGGAGCCCCACGGTGCCATGCCACCGCCGGGGCAACCCCCATGTCGCGGACAGCGACCGGGGAAAGGGAACCGACGTGCCGTCCGCCGCGTCGTCGATCGAAGGCCTTCGGAAGCTCGATCGGAACCCAAGGAGAAGTGGCGCCATCGATGGCCCCGCGGCTCGGGTGCCGGGTGCCAGTGTGCGACCAGCTGCCGGCAGGGGCGTAGCGTTAAACGCCCGGGGCGCTGCCCGCTCGCCGGTGCCCGGCCCCAGACGATGCCGCCCGAGCCGGCAGCCGTCGTGCGCGCGCGATGTGCGTGATGCCGCGTGCGTGCTCTCCCCGGGCCCCCCCCGGCAGAGAAGTGATCGATGAGATCGTGGTTCGTGAAGATCTGCAAGAGCCCGGATCCATCTGGGTTAGTCTAAAGCTGCTGTCGATACGGACTTTGAACATGCGTTGGACTTGCGCCGGTCACGATCAGATCCGCTGGAAGCAGATCATGTTACCATGGTCATGCGCCAGGCGTCTGGGTTTGGCACTCTCACCGGATGCCGTAGACTACTGCTCGGGGCGACGGGGACATGCATAACGGCTCCCCCTCCTCCTTTGTACATGTTCTACTGTTTGACAAAGCGACGAGTCGTGGCAGCAGCAGCATCAATCAACAAGATCCTTTTTTTCCTCCTGGTTCAGGAAACCTATGTGATGGATTTGCGACAGCATTTGAGTATCTGCAAAAGTATTATCGACTGTTAAGCTCGAGATTCAGCTAGAAACAAAGTAACTAAACGGGAACCTAGAATCGTGAGGGTTAGGTACAGGTGGCACACGATCATCAGTCATCAGTACCGCATCTTCACTCTGAAAATCCATGCAGTCAAAGCACAAATGACGGTTGATGCGCACATTGAAGATGCATTTATGCAATTTATATGGAAGCATCAAATTCGCATCACATGCAAATAAAAACGTCAATCAATAAGCTAGTGAGAATTTGTGCCATGGTACTGCTGCATGCACACATGATATTTTCGTGTAATACTTCCTCCATTTCAAATTGTAGGTTGTTTTGATATTTTTCTAGATACATAATTTTTATTATGTATTTAGACAAAGTATATCTAGATGTATAAGCAAAAACTATGAATAAAACACCAAAACAACCTACAATTTGAAACGGAAGGAGTAACTCGTACACACACATAGAGAGAGAGATACGTCACATGGATATGGAAATAAAATGTCAAATCAATAAGCTAGTGAGCAGGGATGATACTACAGATGCTCCGACTCTCACCGTGGGCACCATCGGTAGTACTCTATTGCAAAAATTTAACAGATACAGTATAATCAGATAATTAGAAAAGCGGACCATCGTTCCCTTGCTAACAGCGAGCCATCGGACCCACATGTCATCTCTACCAATGGGGCCTAGGGATGGCAACGGAGCCCCAATCCCCGATTCCCTACGAGGAATTCCCTCATTAGGACTAATTTGGGAGCACCAATCCCCGTCGGGATCCCTGTTTTCCCTAAGCTGGACCACCGCGTGGAAAGCTGAGCACGGGTCAAATTTCTCCACCTTTTGGAAGCCCACGCTACAGGGAAGGGCGACCCGACATTCGTGTTTTCCCTGGGGCGGCTCTTCCCTACCTTGAGGGTCCACTCACGGCTTCCCCATCCCACTTCGCGAATCGCGAGCAACACGAGGCGAGCACTGCCCCGTCGCTGCTCCACCACCCCCGTACAAGCACCGCCTCTCCCCCTTCCCGTCCACGAGCCCTTCTCCACTATGCGTCCAAACTCCATCCTGTTATCTCCCCCGTCCAGGTACCCATCTTCGATGCGTCGTCTCCGCCTAGCGTCGCTACTCGCCTAGATGCCGACACCCTCCGTCCAGACGTTGCCTCGAGCCCCTGCATCCCCATCTCACTCGACTCGGTGGCGCGGGGGTGGCCGACGAGGGGACTGGAGCTGGGCGCGGCCACGGAAACCCGGGACGGTGCGAGGTCCGGGAGCGCACCTTGCCGTAGTAGCGAGGCTGCGATGGGACTGACAAGGTCCCGGCGCGGGGCAGCTGGGATCGGCAGCAAGATCGGGGCGCAGCTGACGAGGCCCCTGGCACGCAGAGTCGCGGCCTCCAGCTCGCTTGCACCATGGCCACGGGGCATAAGATGAGCAGCTCCATGGACGGGACCACCTCGCATGGGCCTGCTAAGAAGCTCACCAAGCTTGCGCTGCTCAACCCCAAGCAGGTGGCCCCGCGGCTAGCGTGCCGACGGCTCGATTCTTGACGCCGCTTCACGTCCTCCATATCCGGTGAGGGGCGCCAATGTAGCCGCCCGAGGGGCTCTGTTGCACGGCCACCGGCGCCGCCGTTCGTGCTCTAGGAGCGGTGCTGCGAGGCCACTTGCATCGACGCACGGGCCCTGGGGACGCTGCTGTGCGACTGTGCGGCCACAGAGCTTCGCTGTGCTGACAAATTATTATTTACTTCTATGATCTCCGAGATTTCTCTCCCTTCACTCCCAAATAGCAGCAAAGGAACAGGGTTTACCACCCAAGAAATTGACGGGAGAAAGAATTCCCGCAAAAATTCCCATCCGAGGCGTACCTCTCTGGATTAGCTCCGCATGTTCCCAAATTAGGCCTTAGGGGACAGGGATGGTAGTATTTTTATCCCCACAGGAATGAAAACGGGGTTAATTCCTCCCCCGTCAGGGCTGGCGGGGCCGGGTTGATCCCCTATCCCCCGTCCCTGTTCCCCATAAGACCCCGATTATCTAGACCATGTATAAGCACCGAAGTCAAGCAATGCCCAACTGGCCCATCTTGTTCCCCACGTCCCATCTGACCATTCTGACCATTCGTCCGCCACTAGCCAACATCTATCCATCAATTCTCCGATATGTAGTGCTGCCGCAACATTCCAACCCTAATCTTCTCAAGGTTTCCGAGTCACAACACCGCCACCGGTACACACCGGCGGCACGGCAAGAGCGCATCCCTGACCGCCTTCCTCCCTGCCGCATTCCTACGCGCTATGCTCCCGGCTCCCACCCATAGCCCCAAGAAGCCAAGTGTGGCACTCTCTTTCACGCACGCGACGGACAAGAATAGAAAAAGGTCAAAGGAGCTGGTGAGTGGGCGGACGATTGACGTGATCATGAACTCATGATGCTAAGCATTGGAGATTAGTTCCCTTTCCTGGCCTCTCGTGTCTCTTGTTTGATCTTTTTTTCTCTCTCTGTATTTTCTCTCTTGTATTTCTTTGGATTTAATGAGATGAGAATGTTTCTTGGCCGTGAGAAGGTGAATAATCTTTGTTGATCTATGTGTTGCTGATCTGATCCCCGTCAATGTTTCTTAGCCATCGCTTTAACTCTTTGCACGGATGACATTTTTGTAATGGCCTGTTGCCGACGGCAATGGCGATTTACCTCCTATGGTGATATTTTGTTGGACAGTTTGCGGGGACGGGGACCCCGCGGTAAATTATTCCCCGCGCGGGAACGGGGATGGGAGGAAAATATCCCCGTGAGCATTGACGGGGATGGGGATTTCTTCTCACCGCGGGGATGGGGATGGGGAGCCGTTCCCCGATGGGGTCCCCATTGCCATCCTAAGGCTTAATTTGGCAGCAAACTAACCCACGGAAGAAAACCCTTGTGGGGAATTTCTGTGGACAACAGAATCCTGCTGGGGAAGATACCCCTGCGGGGGAAGTTGCCCCTCTGTTATTCGGAAGCCCCGTTGGTGTTTGCTTGGCATACGAGGATTTCTGTTGGCTGGTGTTCATTTGCCTAGATTTTTGTGTTGGGTGACGTGTGGCAATAGAGAAATTGCAGATAGTATTTGTACTAATACATATAGGCAACATTTAATCAGAAGATAAATAGAACAACAATATAATCGTCGAGTTGCCTTCGGAATACAAGGATATCCTGTCCGTAAACTTAATGGCCACAGGATGTCGTATGTTATACAAGTCCATATAGGCTTAATGCATATATTATCAAGGTATCCAAAGTAGCAGAATATTACTCCATGGTCCTCGGGGGTAACAGGCACATGCTATTACATATAAACTTAACCCTTCTCGACCAGCACCAACATACTCAAAATGAGAAGACCCGCTAAAATGATTCAACAACTCCTATGTTACACAACATACTCAAAAAATTTCAGAACTGCTATCGTGGCACAATACCACGCACTTCAACATATAAAGAACACATGTGCAAGCATCAAGGACCGGTAAACTGGCATGTCAATTCAGCACAAATCGGTTCATTTTTCTCGGATCATGTATTGCTTCCACCAAGAACTCTGCATGTAAATAAAAAAGAGTCAAAATTGTGAAATAATTCAGCCATATCAGTAGTAGAAGGTGGCAAACTGGCAGCACACAAAGCAAGAGTGTAAATATCTAGCACAAGTTTGCAAAGACCAGAGAGACAATGCCGCTGCAGTGTGTAAATATCTAGCACAAGTTTGCAAACATCAGAGAGACAACATTGCTGCAGTTTCCTACTAGACAAGACAAGATCAAAATATAACTTAAGCTTAAGCTCGAAAATACAACCAAATAGATTAGCTCACAATAATTTTGCTATGACAATGCAAATAAAATCTTGCAGCAAATATACTTATCCAGAATTACTTACACAAGGTTCACAACAATCTGTCACAAAAAGACAGCCAAAAGAAAATCTATCACGAGATCTTTTAGGAAGCTTATGTAACAAGATCCTCATTGTCAAGAAGCAAGCAAACTCAGGGCATGACTTTTCTTATATGCATTGTGCCTAACTTTTAGGAAGTTTATGTAGAACTAGCAATCCAATCTGTCCAGATTAAAAATGTCATAAATAACTAGAAATCTTCATGCACAGTCACTTATATATTCGAGTTTCGGTCTTTTAGATACTCATTATTTAGTGATCTTGACGATCCACATGATGCTAGGATCATGTAGTGCTTACACTAAGGGCACTGCAGTTAATAAAAGAATAAAAATTTTGAAATAATTCAGCCATGTTAGCAGCAGAAGATTCACATAAAGCAAGAGTGTAATATCCAGCACAAGTTGATTAATAGTAACTTCTTGTACCAACCAATGATCAATGGAACAAATCAAGGATTAGCAAATAAGTTGGTCTATGACAAGTTCAGAAACAATGAACTAATCATTTTAGTAAACATGGAGCAAATTGTAGCAAAACTGACATGACGGAAAAGCTATGATACTTAACATGAAAGAAATAACACATAAGCTACCTTTGGGATCTTGGTGACTGACTCTAAAATCATGTAGTGCTTCCCATAAGGGCTCTGCAATTAAACAAAAAAATTAAAATAATTTAGCCATGTCAGCAGCTCAGCAAAAGATTCACACAAAGCAAAATTTTACATGGTTAGACATGATCAGACAAGTAAGTTTTTTATGAACCATACACTGAGCATATTAAAGAGACATACCTGATTTTTTGCTTTAGCTAAAGTAATCAAACATTAGGATTCTTGGATGTAATGAATGTCTTCCTGAGTGTCTCAGATTCAAAGAGATCCAAAGGATATGACTTCTCCTCATCGGTTAATTCAACCTTAGCATTCACTTGATCAACACACTTTTTAACTGAAAATTCTTCCTCATGCCTTTTCTTTTCTTCAAGAGCTTCCAAAGTTTTGCTGGTTTGGCTCTTTTTATACTCCACATATCCCTCAAGAGCAGATCCAATATGAATTTGCTTACGCTTTTTTCCACCTTCTCCCTGCCTTGAATCTTGATTTGATGAGGCAGATTGAGCTTCATTGTTTTCATTACGTGCACTCGAGGTCTCTTTGGACATCAAAACTGGAGGCAAAGGGAATTTGTACCATAGAGACTGAGATCATCATGAAGGCTTTGTTCAGAATTACTTCTTTCAACAGGAGCTTGAGGAGGGAGAGCAGGAGCTGGAGGTGGGAGAGTAGGAGCTTGAGGAGGGAGATCAGGTGTAGGTGCAAGAGTAGGAGCAGAAGGTGCAGGTGCAAATGACGTATGCACCTGACGTAAAGTTTAGGTTTCCTGTAGCAACACTTCCTGTTCACAGATACAATTGGAACTTAGATTAGATGAGTTTCAAAGAACCAATAAATTATTTGATGTTGAAAGTAACAAATTAAGATATGCAAGTGAGGGATTCCAATTGGTAAAAGAGGGGAAATAGCTTTTTGAAAAACTTTGCTATTCTTGGGTGATTCTATTGAATGTAACAAAAAAGCATAATTAGTTAACAACAATAACTTAGCTACTTCTTAGCATATTTTATATAGAGTCCAAATGGCTTACCACAATTAGCTTCTCCCATACTTTTAGTTCCGTTAGTATCATACACAAAAATTCATTCCAACCGTTACCATTATCTCTTTTAGCATCTCTTAGTGCCTTGTAATTAGCTTTGAGCTCCTTCTCCTTCTCCTGCACATGTTTCTTTGTGAAATGAGCTACGGGAAACTTCTCATTGAACTTGCTGGTGATAATCCTCCCACCCTCCGATACCCAACCATTTTGACCTTTATATTTAGGGTTATCTTTATAGTCATGTAATATTTCAACAAGACCTTTCTCATAAGCGGAGTTTCAAGCAGCTCTATTAGCTTCTCCTACCATGGCTGCATAAATGGTTAATTGAAAACTATGTTTTATTGAAAAATATAAGAAATTTATGTTTGATTGCCTAGGTTGTTGTCATGACGCACGCATATGGAAACCGATCTGGAGTACGTTATGTCACAAATGGTTTCAAGGTTGATTATGTACCATAGAGACCATTCCTGATGCAGAATACATTTGCCTACGTTATTCTTGACATTTCCAGTTGTAAGAACCATTATTATACGTGAGAGGATTTCTGTCATGCACGGACATCAGGCTTTTTCAACATTGTGTCATGAAGCGTTGATGCATGCTAGGATGATGGGGTACAAAGTTGTCTTCACAGATCACTCACTTTATGGTTTTGCTGATGTTGGAAGCATTCACATGAATAAGGTGCTGCAGTTTACTCTTGCAGATATTGACCAGGCAATATGTGTTTCTCATACAAGCAAAGAGAATACTGTCTTGAGGTCTGGGATATCTCCGGAGAAAGTTTTTATGAATCCTAATGCCGTGGATGCTGCAATGTTTACTCCCTCCCCAGAGCGCCTAAGCTGTGATGAAATAGTTATTGCTGTGATCAGTAGGTTAGTGTACCGAAAAGGTGCAGACCTTCTTGTGGAAGTAATTCCAGAAGTGTATCGTCTATTTCCAAAGGTGAGTTGGAGCTACATCACTCTGAATCAAAATCACATAGGTTAGTGCATGCATATACTAGGGGAGAAGCCTGTGTTATGGAGCATATAAACATAGACTGTCTTGATATTACAAATTTGTTGATTTTGCATCATAAAACCAAGTATATGACAGTACAGATTCATTGGGCGTTAGTGTCCAGCTGTTTTCATCTAGTCATCCTGCACCATTACTTTCTTGAAGTATACGATGTGTTGTATCTGATCCGTTGGCTGTATTTTTTATATAAACAACTCTATGGACCCAGGTTCGCTTTATTGTCGGAGGTCATGGTCCAAAACGTGTGCGACTTGAAGAGATGAGGGAGAAGTTCTCCCTTCAGGATAGAGTTGAAATGTTAGGAGCTGTACCTCATGCTCAAGTACGGTCAGTTCTGATCTCTGGTCATATATTTTTAAACAGGTAAATTTTCATCATGCCCTGTTAATATATGGTTTCTAGATTTGTAGTGCGTTTGTCCCTCATTTTCTCATTGGAGGTCTTGAACCATTTTGAATATAGGATATCTTTTGTGCACTTGCAGTAGAATTTTGACATCCTTATATCAGATTAATGAAGTGCTCTTGTGAACATGTGGGCTGCCAACATATATTTGACATAGGATTTAGTGTATAGATTGGTTCATAGATATTATGGGAAGTTTTTTCTTTCTGGAGTTTTGAATGTACTTAAATGGATCAGGGGTAAACAGAAGTACAGAGTTCTTTTCCTCATCCGTTATATTCTAACCTCTCGTAGAGAATAGATTGTTCGTTCACGTGCCACAAATGAGTGTGCAACCTGTATGTGGATAAAGCACAGTAATACTGAAACATAGCATTTTTTTTTCTTTTACTTTTAGTTCACTTACGGAGGCATTTTGCATCGCCATTTTAGAAGCAGCTAGCTGTGCACTGTTGACAGTAAGCACTAGAGTCGAGGTGTCCCAGAGGTATGTGCTTTATGATACTCCCTTCGTTTTAGTTAATTAGCTTGTCCTAAACGTCAAAAATTTAAAAACTGAGGGAGTAGTAAGTTTCTCTTTTAAGTTTTATAGAGAATGACTTTAGTCAGATGATTTCAGAGTTTCCTGCTAACCATTCTTTCTTTTTTAGGTTCTTCCAGATGACATGATAGTACTTGCAAAACCAGCACCAGAAGATATGGTCAGAGCTGTTAAGAAAGCTATTGACATGCTACCTGGCATAAATCCTCAAGTTATGCACCTTCAGGTGAAGTTTAACTCTCAAATTTCTACACCTTGCATGAACTCAGCATTGAACCATGACACTTGTGGGCATTTTACATGAGCCTTTTAAGTCAGAGATCACTATGCAAGTTTTCTGGTGTTCATTCAGTTGTCTCTAATGTGAATTCTAGATGAAAAAACTTTATAGTTGGGATGATGTGGCCAAAAGAACAGAGATTGTTTATGATCGTGCAGTACAATCCTTGGCAACAAATTTGCTAGACCGCCTTCCCGGTGAGTAAACACAAACTGTCAAAAACTCATCTTGTTGACTACAGCAAAATTAATTATCAATATCTGCTGTCCCAGTGCTAAATCCTGCCAGATAGTATTTGGTTTTAGAGCTAGGCAATGTCGCCACAATTTTGCATTGATACCAACCACATTCATGCGCCTCTGTAATGGTGTAGATATCTCACTTGTGGATCTTGGGTGGGAAAATTGTTTTGCCTGGTTATGATCGTCAATTACCTACTGTGGTGCCTTCTAGAATTCTTACAGGTAATTGTGTATCCACACTTTTTTCTTCCTTTTGAGATTTGAAGGAATCCTTATGCGAGTTTGCCTCCACAGCCTTCTGAAGGTATTGAAGAAGTTCCAGATATAGGACCACTACGTGCTCCTTTAGATTCAAGAGATGATTTATGAAGTTTGGAGATAGTGAATTTAGAAGCAAGATATGATTTAGAACTTTTCATATGGCCAGGTTGCAGTCATGGTATGTTCTGCACTTACAGGACCCTTATGATGTGATCCTACTCAGAAATTTCTTTCAATGTTTCTTAAAGAGATGGGCACCCCTCATTTTGGGAAATTTTTTCCATGTTAGAGCCTTAGAGGCAGGCATATCTGAATGTATAGTTTGGTTGGCGTCTTTGATTTTTAGTTAACTACTTCACTCTACCAGCAAAGCATGAGCACGAGTTGGAACTGTGTCTGAAGTTCAATGCAGCATTGTCAACTCGGTTCACCAGTTGTGCATTGCAGTGTTGAAATGACCAACATCATGTAGGGGTGCAATTTCTCATTTACAGGTAAGTCCTATCCACCAATTGCAACAGGGAACTAATGCTAAACTATCTATTGGCGGATATGATCTTTGCCTGTAATTGTCTAGCAAGCTTTTCCATATTTTTGGCCACTGAAGTTAAATAGAAAGCCAAGGATTTTAATTGCTGATATCTTCAATGACAAGATATTGCAGTGCTATTAAGTATTATCGTATATGTAGAATCCTATGTTGTCACCTAATAGAAGACCCGCAAAAAAAAAAGACAGAAATTCAGTCGTGTAAACATGCCACCTCAAGAAATATTTTAATTTTTAACTATATTTCAGTCATGAACAAAAACAGAGAGAGCTCCATGATATTAAAAATGGCCACTTGGCCTTTTCTACTAAAACAGTAAATATGCATTTTGTTAAATCTATTCGCCATTGGTATACTGACATGCTCCTCTGGTTAGAACGAGTTGGAAACGTGAGTTTACATGTAAGAACTGAATTGAGCACGAATAACATCAACCTTGAATTGTGTGGATGGAACTTAACCATCTCATGCAATTTAAGAGCGATCTAGGGGGTATCACTTTGCTGTACCTCAACAAGAGATCGCAAGAACCAAGGGCTCGTAAGTTCACACTACGAAAGAAATTTATATGGTTATCCCAAACAACGTAGGGCGTGAAATTGTGGAGAACCAAAGGGTAATGCCAACGTCCTCGCTTAAGAGAACCTATATCAGCCGTGGTCTGGTATATGGAGGAGGCAGCGGCAGCCGCGGCGTGGTGTTCAGCAGAATGGCACCGGTGGTGGCGGGGCATAAACCATAACTCATGCCACGGCTCAGGATTCAAAATCAAGTGACAGTCAGGTACCCACAACTGCAAGGACAATTGGATAATCGATATGCCACAACAATCGTCACAGCATGATATGTACTACCCAGGAATGAAATTCTTAACCACGCGCCCAGGCCAAAATGACTCCTCACGGGGAGGGATCCACAGAGGACGACGATGATGATGCTGACATTTTGCCACCAGCAACAAGTTCAAGCACGGCTAAGCACCAATGAACGAACAACTATTACCACCTGACCCTAGGTTAAACGAGACATGTACATATGGCAACGGAAACAAAGGTTGGTCAGACAGAGCAGCAGGAGTGCAGACAGACGTGCTGCTTGTAGCGACACATCTGAAGATCACTTGGCATGCCCAAAGCGCTCGAGGCACCACAGTGCCGCTTGAGCAGCATGATCTTGTGCAGCTTTCTTCTTAGGCTTGGGGTCACTGAAGCACTCCATAACAGTGTTGACGAGTCCCTCTAGGTGGACAGTCACCTTGCAAATGAATCTGCAGGGTTCAGGAGAAATCATTCATTCCCATTCCTACCACAGTTATGAGTCTAATAATAACCAATTTATCATGGAAAGTCAATGAATTATTGTATCACACAGATGACAAATGATGGTAGCTAACCAAATTTGGGCCACTTTACGGGTGCTACTTAAGGAGTTAAAGGTGGACATCATGGTTAGAATACTGGCTAAAAAAGAAAAGGAGAAAAAATGAACCCATTGCTGTTTCTTGTAACCAGAAATTCCGGAAAAGTTTGACAGCTCTCCATTTCATTCTTTTTGAATTAATTATATTCTTATTTCTCATACTGTACTAACAATGACTTGGTTGTTTTATTCTTAGAAACAATGCTGCTTTCTTTTCACCTTTGTTTCTTCTTTCAGCCATCTAGATTGGAAAGAGCTTTATAGTTTTTACATGCGACTATATTTCTTATGTAAAAGACACAAACTTACAGGTACCCTCTACTTATGGAACTTCAGCTATTTTCCCGGTTCTGGACTGCTCTTGTGTATGTGAATTTATGCAGCCAGAGTACTTTTCATGTATTTGCAGTGATCGTATTCCAGCATTGACATAATATAATATATTGCAGCATTAAAATCTCCAATAAAAATGTATTGTATACAACCCATTAGGGTTCATCTTTTTTTTGGTGGTGGTGGTTGGGGGGGGGGGGGTGCAGAAAATACTGCATCACAGGATATCGCTTGACGGTTTAGCTTTTTTTGGTAACGTAATACACAACAGTGTTATACACATTGGAAGCGCATGAACATTAAATGTAACATTCATCGGTTAATAGGAAAACTCACAATTTGTTATGAGGAGGTCCTTGTTCTTCAAAGTCAAATGATGGTTCTTTCCAGCCAATTGCAGCGCATATTTTTGGCAGTCTCAACCTTGCTGGTTCATTACCTGTATAACCTCTGGATTTCAGTAAAAACAATAGATTACAGGGAAAAAAAAGAAGTGTACCTTTAGATATCTGATCAAGGAAGAAGCAAGAACGTTGATGCATTTACATTCATGTGCATGCCATACCTCCTGGCCAACTTTCAAGAATGAAAGAAACCAAAGGACATAAAGCCTAATTGTATTAATTGCCATTTACTACTAATCACCTGTAAAAGAGATATTGCGGATGTTCCCCTTACCACAACCATTCGCGTCACCAGAGCTCTGCATTGCACAACCAGTGAGCACATCCATGGGATCGTCCCCAGTAGAAATTTCAACTGGAAGATCATCAGCAACTTTGTGCTCCATGTCAACTTCAATGTCCTGTTGTGGTTGGACAATTGATCCCAAAAATTCAATCCTCCTGCGCTTGACTAACACAGCCTTCAAGGACAGCAATTGGTACCATCAAAATACAGAAACATAAATTTAATCTGCAGAGAGAGAATAAGTTCAAGCATGCTGCAGTGAATTCAAAAGGAAGACGGGAAACGGATGCAAGATATTTTGGCCATTTCTTACACTTTTATCTTCTAACTCCAGCTTCTCCAGCGAAGTGTTGATTGGCACGGCACTCGGCTTATGCTTCATGGGAGGCTCCATCACCAATAAACTGAGAGGACTGGTCCTGACAAATTGTTACATATTAGTTATATGTTATTGTCACAACAAAAAGTGTATTGAACACTACTTCAAAACGTGTATTGAACATGTAAAGTTCAGTGGTAAAAACAGCAAGTGTTCTTGTAATGAACATAATACCGACATAAATGCACTGTAGACTACTAGTCACGGTAGTAATGACAAAAGGAGAGCTGCACTAACGCAACCAACCATTGACAATCCATAAAAGGTTAAACCGTTATAAGCTCTATTGGGCGAAATACTGCATCTGCGGGTGACAACAAAATACTGCATGCACGGGTAATTAACAAATTAGTTCCAGCTTGCTATAGAACAAATACCATTTCTGGTAATCCAGAGTGCACTTATTCACTGCCTTCACTCCCCAAGTTTTCTAATCTAAAAACCATCAGCCCTGTCTGCTCGTTGTCATATTGTCTTACATCAACTATAGTCACTCACATCAATGAAGCAAATATGAAATTGATTTTTTTTGTGAGCAAATACTATAAATTAAGAGTTTATCATCAGAAAATGATGCATCAAATGCAGTGGACAGGACACGTCTCCAAGGATGGACGAAGATCTTGATCCTTCTTAAAACTGAAGGGGATTGATGTTGTGCGCTGAAGAACCTAATTGAACTACGGGTGGTTAGGTCGGATTAGTGGGGGGTGGGTGAACCACACAGCACACAAACCATCCACAACCTTCTGGTATGGTGAGAAGAAAGGGTTTCGGATCTCATTTCTTAGAGTCACAGCAAAGAATTCGTTCAATCCTAGATGATTTCACCAAAAATAATAGGTCTTTCATGAATTAGATCAAATATGAAGGAGTTTTGTCAACTTCATAAGCGATGGGATAAAGAAATAAGAAAAGGTTATGCACGCATGTGGCGAGAGAAGGGAGTTAGTACTGACATTATTGCACCGCAGACTACTAGTAACAGTAGTGACAACATGACGACACAACTTGCTCTAAATAACAAAAAGAGAACCATGCTAACATAGCCGACAGTTGACAATCCTGAAAAGGTTAAACCATCGTAAGTTCTATTGGACGAATGAGTGGGTGACGACAAAGTACTGCATGAGCGGGAAATGAATGATTTAATTCCAGCTTGCTATAGAACAAATGTCATTTGTGGTAATCCAACGTGCAATTATTCATTGCCTTCAACCCCCGAGTTTTCTAATCTAGAAACCATCAAGCTGGTTGCCATATCCTCTAGAAAGAAAAAAGCACAATCAGCACACCACCAACAGCGAAAACACAAACCACTCTGGATAACACACTGAGCACGACCTACACCACCACCACAGCAGCTCGTTATGAAAAGTGTGAAGTGGTCCTGCCAGCCAGGCAAGTTGTCTTCAGGTGTGGCGATGCGAAGGAAGCCGAGTTGCTTGCTTGCCAGGAGGGGTTGAGCTTAGCTATCCAATGGAGACACTCACCACTAATACTGGAATCGGATTGTCAAAATGCATGCAATGCTTTGAACTTGAAATTGGAGGACAGAAGTCGCCTCGCCTTTCTCATCCAGGAAGTTAAATTTCTCACTGAGGAGCACATGTTTTAGCTCGGAGTTCTTGTAGAGAGATGCCGTCAACA
This sequence comes from Setaria italica, assembly GCF_000263155.2. NCBI lineage: Eukaryota > Viridiplantae > Streptophyta > Magnoliopsida > Poales > Poaceae > Setaria > Setaria italica. Next base: position 30,656,139 of record NC_028451.1, on the reverse strand, counting down.
GTGTGGCTGTGGCAAACTCCCGAGATTATTGCACACCTTGTGAGCGCAGATTATAACCTGTTAATAAAATCCACCTCCGTTTCTCAAAGAAAAAAAACCACAGCAGCAGCTCAGTAGGGGCCTAAGCACTGAGCATCACTTACAAAACCAGAGAACGCAAAGATCAACACAAACGTAAGAACCACTCCGCCGAAGCTTGAGCCAGCCAATAAACTGAAATGTTTTTTTTGGCAAATACTATGAATCAAGAATTTACCATCCTGAAATGATGCATCAAACGCAGCGGAGCTGGGAAGTATCTCCAAGGCTGGACGATGATCCTGATCCTTCTTGAAACCAAAGGAGATTGATGCCGCGCGCTGAAGAAAGAACCTAATCGAGCTACGGGTGGATAGGTCGGATTAGTGGGGGGGTGAACCACGAAGCATACAAATCATCCACATCCTACTGATATGGTGAGGAGGAACGGGTTCCGGATCCCATTTATTAGAGTCACCGCAAAGAATACGACTAATCCTAGGACGAAACCCTAGGCCAATCCATACAAGAGAGCTTAGGCTGCTTACCGGCAAAAGAAGAACCCGATCGACTTCCGAACGATGGATCTGCACTCCCAGCAATGTACGGGTAGGGACGTTGGAGATTCCGCCCGGCTGAAGAAGGGGCCTGGTCTGCTGTGTCGCGCCGCCGGCGGGTGAGGGCGCCGACGTCGAGACCCAAAGCAGTCGGGGAGTGGATGAAAGGGGGGGGGGGGGGGGGGGTGGTGTTTTGTGTTCTTGTGGGGGGGGGGGGGGGGGGGGGAACATTAACCCCTACCGGGGGTCACCCACCAACTTCTCTGGGGGGGTTGGATGGTTTAAACAACCCTCAGTTTTTTTTTTTT
>NC_028451.1:30625738-30655156 GCF_000263155.2 Setaria italica | reverse complement strand
CCGTGTCACCGGTATATATCCGCGTGCCGTGCCCGCCTCCGCTCCACCACGATTTCGTCCGCTTCCTCGAGCTCAGCGCCGGCGACACACCGGACGAAGGCGATCGTCCCCTCGCGCTCCGGCGGTAACCCCAAACACAAGTCGCCCAGCACCCCGCGCCGGCCGGGATGGCAACGCTGTGCGCCCGGCCCACGGACTGCCTCGCCGGCCGCGCGTTCTTCGGGGCGCACCGCGGCGTGCGAGCCGCGCCCGCGCCCGTACCGGCTCCCCGTCGTCCAATGCAGCAGAAGCAGCAGCAGGAAAGCCGGATTCCAGGCACGGCTTCCCCGCCTGTTGCGGCGCGTGAGCGGGCGAACGGGCGGCAACGCCGGCGCGGGTCTCCCCCGGCGGCAGGGGCTGGCTCGCCGCCGCCGCACAAGCGCGTCATGGAGAACGTCGTGATCCTGATGCGCGGGGAGCCGATCCCTCACATGGTCGCCGCGGCGCTCCCCGCCGCGGGGCCGATCGTCGCGCAGGCAGAGAAAGCCGAGCCTGCAGACCTGCGCGGCGCGCTGCCGGGGACGGACGAGAGAGTGGCGGCCGTAGCGAACTGTGGCGTGCAGGACAAGGTGGATGAGTCCCTGGCGGCCGCGGAGCAGAGCAGCTCAGAGGCGGAGAAGGTTGATGCTGTGACGGCCGCGGGCCAGCGCGACGCCAAGGCGGAGGAGGCTGGGACTATGGCGGCCGCAGTGGAACGCGGCGAGCAGACTAAGGAGGAGGACGAGCCTGTGGCGTTCGCGGGGCAGAGCGGCGCACCGGCGGCGATTGCCGAGCCTGCAGCAGCCGCAGACAAGCGTGTTCCCGACACAGAGGCAAAGAATGCCGAGGCTGCAGAGCACCATGCCGCCGGTGCGCCGGCAAAGGCAGAGCCCGTGGCGGCCCCGGCGCACCAGACCGTCCTCCCACAGGCGGAGGAGGAAACCGAGCAAGCACCCGTGGCGACCACGGGCGCCGCCACGAAGGCGAAGCAGGCGTTACCGGCCGCATACTCGGGCCCGTCGTTCGCCGCGGCCGCGCCCGATCCCCGATCGCTGCCCATCCCGGTGCTCTTGCTGAAGACCCGCGGCAGGGCAGCTCGGACGATCCGTGCGCCGCCTGACGACGGCCGCGCGCCGGTGCCCACGGCTGCGGCGGCATGAGCCCGGAGCAATCCGGAAGACGAAGCACTTCCGAACTCCCCAGCTCCAGCAGAGCACGAGAGGTGGATGCCGTAGCAGCTCCCGTAGACCGCCGTCCACAGGCAATAGGCTCGCTTCCTTATATTATGTCATCGTCAAGATTGTAGCAATGCCCCCACTGTTGTTTATGTGATGCTCCGTTGTATGTAGATTAGATAAAAGCTTAGAACGAATTAGGATCGTCCTGAAGCGACACGTTTCTACTCCGTAGTATGTGAATTCAGAACATGTTTACGTGTCACCTACGGGATCCTTGAAATTCCTACTCACTATGTGCAGTTTTCTTTCAATTTAAATAGACAAAAAAAGCATCAAATTTTGAAGAATATTTTACCTTTGTTTCTTATGCCATGATATGGATATGAAGTGTATTTCTCTGCAACTATGGTAATGTAGGTGAGGAAAAAAAAAAGAATGACTGAAGATGCTTGCACTTTTACCGCTGTCGCCACGCACACCATGGAACTACATACAACTTTCACATAAGCTGGCAGCTCACTCTGCCTCGTCATCTAGGGAGAACTACATGAAACCACTCTTATGCTTCTTCACTTATGGCTGTTGTTGCCAGCGTGACCCCCAGCCGCGCCCCAGCCGTCCTCAAGCGGCATGTCCGGCATGACCTTCTTCCAGAACCAGTGCTTGCGCCAGAGCAGCACCATCTCCTCGATGGGCACGCCCTTGGTCTCCGGGAGGAAGACGTATACGAAGACGGTCATGACGGTGATCCACCCCGCGAAGAAGAGGAAGATGCCGAACTTGAAGGCGCACAGCAGCGACAGGAACGCCTGCGCGATGGCGAAGGTGAAGAGCAGGTTCACGGCCACCGTGATGCTCTGCCCCGCTGACCGCGTCTCCAGCGGGAAGATCTCGCTCGGCACCGTCCACCCCAGCGGGCCCCACGACCACCCGAACGCCAGCACGAACAGGCAGATCACCACCACCACCGCGATCGAGTAGCTCCGGGACAGCTGCTTGTCCGCCCCGAACTTCACGCCCAGGATCACCGCCACGATCACCTGCACGCACGCGTCCAATGATCCAAGCAGGGAGAACTCTTTCTTTAGCCCGTGGTATATGAAAATGATGTAGTAGTACATTGTGATTAATTGCGATGCCAACCTGGCAGACGATCATCTGGATCCCGCCGCTGATGAGGAGCTTCCGGCGGCCGAGGCGGTCGACGGTGCCGATGGAGATGAGCGTGGAGGAGAAGAGCACGGCGCCGGTGAGCACGGAGGAGTAGAGCGACGCGTTCCCGCCGAAGCCCATGCTCTGGAACAGGACGGGCGCGTAGAAGAGGATGGAGTTGATGCCCGTCAGGATCTGGAACGCCGGCATGCACACGGCCATCACCAGCTGCGGCCGGTTGCGCCGCTCCAGGATGTTCCGGAACGGGTGCTCGATGGTGTTGGCCAGCTCGCTCGCCTCCACCATGTCCGTGAACTCGGCGTCCACGTCGGCCGTGCCGCGGATGCGCTCCAGCACGCGCCGCCCCTCCTCCACGCGCCCGCGCTCGATGAGGCTGTTGGGCGTCTCCGGGAGGAGCAGCCCGCCCAGGGTCATCAGCATCGCCGGCGCCGCCGCCAGGCCCAGCGACAGCCGCCAACCCCACGGCTTGATGTTCTGCGTGCCGTAGTTGATCAGGTTCGCCGTGAAGATGCCCAGCGTCGTCGCGAGCTGGAACATCATGTTCAGCCCGCCGCGGAGGTGCGCCGGCGCCATCTCCGACAGGTACAGCGGCACAGCCTGCGTGCGACACCAAGAACACACACTGTTATTCGGAGTCCAAGCACGCATTGCTCAGTCAACCAAGCGAGCAAAAAGCTCGTCAGGTCCGCACCTGGTTGCCGAAACCGATTCCGACGCCGAGCATGATGCGGCCGAGGATGAGCATGGCCAGGTTCACGGCGGCGACGTTGAGCGTGGCGCCGACGAAGAAGCTGATGCCGCCGCAGACGATGCTGGCTTTGCGGCCGTAGTTCCTCGTGACGGGAGACGCCGCGAGGGAGGAAACGAGGCCGGCGAGGTACAGTGAGGAGGTGAACGCCGCCAGGCCCTGGTTGTCGTACTTGCAGTAGTTGTTCTGGCTGCCGGAGTTCTTCCTATGGTACACCGCCGGGAAGAACTTCTTCAGAAATGGGTCCATCGATGTCACTCCTCCTGCAGCATTCGGCCAGTCAGATTGGCAGACCTTCAGAGTTCAAACTGCTAGATTTGCGTTCTCATGGCATGTGAAAATCTACCAGCGGCCCCAAGCACGTAATTCTTCAAAAAAAATAAACTTTCTGTTGTATCAGATAAGTTTTAATCTCATGATGAATTCGCGTATCACGAAGTGCCAAATAATTTCAATCCTAAATTTCCCATTCAAACATTTAGATAATCTTGCGTGCCAAAATTGAAGGCCATTTTCGCAAAAATCCATTACAACACGTTGGTTCGTAAAATTGTTACTACGCTAGTACTAGTACTCCCTCCGTATCAAAATATTTGTTACTGTTGATTTTTTCCTACAATATTGACCATTCATCTTATTTGAAAATTTATTGCAAATGTATGAAAAGATAAGGCATGCTTAAAATAATAAAATAAATGATACTTATATAATTTTTTTATGAATAAGATAAATTATCAAACGTCGTAACCAAAACTCAACAGTGACGAATATTTTAATACGGAGGTAGTACTTCTTAAGCATCTTCAATCTTATGTGTTGACCTTTCGTTTCCACGACATTAGCTGGAGTAACAGAGCGTTCACCTGATCAACTCGACCACTCCATTTTCTTTTTGTTCTTTACAACAGTGGTGACCTCCACTCCTTGTTGCCTTGTTGGAGATAATATCCATTGACGATACGTACTATTTTATTTTTTATAATCACAGTTCACGTCGAGCAAGTGGCTATAGCCTATAGATGTTGAGGTTTGTTAAACAAAGCCAATCTCGAGGATATTGTAAACCTGTAGTTGCAAGACGATAGAGTAGAGTAGTTAACACAACACTGAGTCAACTGGGTCTAGCATGTGACGATGTTTTGACTTGAGAATATAATATGTGTTTTTTCTAGAAATAATACTTTATAGCTAGGATTTTTGCAGGTTTTGTCCTCGCCTGTGAGGTCTGAGCAGCGATGGCTCCAGTCAATGGTCTCTTCAACCACTCCCAGATTTAAGACTTGCTGGTCGTGTGAGCACGTCGTTTCTGCATCTTTTCCCCGTCCCTACCGTGCATAATCTGCACCCGTGTTATTTGGACCAACTACTAACAAATCCTGCAGCAAACACTGAGACTGGCTGGTGGGTCCACTGGTCACCAGTTCTGACGAGTCGCAACCGATGCTCGAGTGAAGGGCTCACGAAACACGAGCTAAAAACACTTTCGGTGGTCGAATAATCGGTCCTCGGACATGCAGGTACGGGGAGCGTGTTATGGGTGCCCCAGTGATGAGGGAGAAGATCAGGAGGAGACGCCGGACGACAGCGCCAGGCGCCGAGGCAGAACGCGCCGCCAGGTCGGACCGCAAGCTTTGTAGCGTCCTCGTGTCGCCTTCCCTGCGGCCTTGTTCCTCACTCCGTCCTACCCCAACTTTCCACCCAAACCCAATCATCCGGCCGTGCAGCAGGGTGAAAGGCGTGTCCGCTCGAGACACCATGAAATCCAAAGAGGCTTTTGTGCGATGGACGCTGATGCGTACGTGCCGAACTGTCGCGGGAACGAGACCGACACCTCACACACACCTTAGCCTCGCACGAGGGGCCAGGCCCGACGCGCCGCCGGCTAGTGGCTACTGGGGCTAGTGCGCGCGGCCAACAAATCCGAGCGAGAGGCTGGAAAGATTGCCGAGCCGGCGGTGGTCCGGCCGTTGCCGTCCATGGTTGAGAAACTGAGAATTAAGCCCGCGGTCGCGGCCACGGGATACGGAAGCAGAGCGCAGAGCTGACGCGAACAGAGGGAAGAGAAGAAACGGCCGGGAGAACGTACCGGAGATGCCGATGTCGTAGCCGAAGATGGCTCCCCCGACGGCGGCGACGAGGCAGGTCATGGCGACGGCGAGCGTCATGCGGCCCTTGTACTGCGCCGCGCGCTCCGTGTTCACCCCCAGCGCGGCCACCCCGCCGCCCGCCATCTCTCCGCCTTTTGCCGCGAGCTCGCTCCTCCGCCTCTCCTCTGGTCTCCAAGAACTGGCCTGCTGGCTCTGGACCGAGGATGAAGAAGCGAGCTACCAACCGCGCCAACGCCACACCGAAGCTGTGGTCCAACCAACGGCAAGCCCCCCCGCGGATATATGTAGGAGGAGCGGGGTGTATCTCCCTTCTTCCCTCTCCCCCGTTCGAGGGCAGGCCGTCAGGGCTTGACCTCCCTGGCAGCTCTTGACCGGCTCAGGCAGAGATGATAATGCCAAGCGAAGGCGAAGGCGAGTGAAGTGAACGCGGACAGCGTAGCCGCTACTGCCAGCGGCAAGTTGGGGGATGGGATGGTCGCCGGATGGGGGCTGCGGTTGCCTACGTAAGCCGCGAGCCAGAGCAGGCGCGGACAGTGAACGCGTGCGTCGGCCTGGCTGTAGAGATACGTTCTGCCCGGCCGTTGAGCGTTGACCTTGACCCATCTCCCACGGCTCGGGCACCTCACCGTGGCCAGCGATGCCGAGCGAGGGTGATGCGCGTGTCTCTCACTCTCCGCTCAATAAATGACGAGTGAATTCTCTCAGTGCAATTAGAATTTCTAAGGATCCCCTCAATATTATTGAAAATTTTCTCTTCCCTTCACTGCCACTATTCTAAATTTGCATTTCCTTGGTTGCCATTCCCGTTAAAATCTGTTAAATTACACTGGCTGACAGTTTGGGCCCGCAGCCCCTTCCGTTATCCTTCCCCCGTCATGTTTGACTCGGAGGCATAGTTCTCCCTTGCGTCGCCGCGGCGCGTGCTCCACTGCTGCAGCCTCCAGACGCACCTACCCCATACTGCCGCAACTGCTCCTTCCCTGCCAGCAGCTCCAGCTGCTACACCTGGACGAGCGCGCGTCAGCATCCCTCTTCTTCAACACCTGAGTGAGCCGGGCGTGGAGAACTCACTGTTCGAGTCGGCGCCGGAGCTGTGTGGCCTGGTGCTACGCTCCCACATGCTTTCGTCGCTTGCTGCAGGGGTGGATCTTGACCAGGTGTCGCGTTAAGATCGGCGCCGCCGAGGTGTTCCGCGCGCTCGCGCCGTTCGGCTTTGCCGGCCGCTCAGGAATCAGGATAGCAGCGCAGAACAACTATGCGGTCACGAGCACGCGTGTGCGCTCGTCCCGGGTTTGCGCTTAATCCCTTAGCTCACTGTCTCAGTTTTTGTTTCTGCTCAGTCCTATGATGTGCTTGTACCGTATACCGTGGTGGAGAACATGTCCCTGGCAAATGCGGCCGTACTGTTCCGCGGCTTCGCTCCGTTGTCCTCACCCTGTGCGACGGCGAGCAGCAGCGAAACGGTATAGTGCAGTGTGAACGTTGGCGAGCGCCAGGTGAGCTCCACGCCGAGCGCCAGCCCCAAGAGCACGGAGCCGTTGATGTTGGTGAAGCCGAGCGCCAGCGACACGCCGGCGAGCGCCTGTTTAAGCCACCCTACCCTAGTAGCATCAGCAAACCGCGGCTCTGCAACCGTTTATGGCAAGCGCAAGCAGTGTTAATTACTTCAACATGGTCAACGGACGGCAACTGCAATCTGCAACTTGAACTCAGATCACGCAGCCCCCGATCGATCTAGCCGCGCTGCTATCAACACGACGACGCTAGCTCAAGTGCTCAATAGCAGCGTTGTTGCCCTTGCAATCAAACGTACTCTAAGACGATTGAGATGGACATCATTCAATTTGCAATGGGCTGCTCATCCAGACCCAGTTGCGCGGAGTCGGCAAGGATCGAGTCCCGGGGCAGACATACCACGTTCTTCTACGTTGCTAATTTTAGTTAGTCTGTACTCTGTAGTACTCCGTACATCCTTATCTATGCACGCAGCATGCGTGCCTGCGAAACCGTGTCCCTCCCGTTTTGAGGGCCATTTGCCCATTTTCACACATCTGGATGCAGCGCCAGTTGCCATTGCTTGCACTAGTACACCATCTCTCCCACAAAGGCTACAACAGTGGTTTGGACTTTAACCATCCCAAGATACCCCAAAACAGTGGCAGGTCGATCGATCCCTGCTTATATGCCCATTGTTCTTTTCAGTGGAGATACATCAATAACCATCCCGTAAAAAACTGAACTAGCGGTAGGCTCAGTTGTAGGTCCTTTTGGCCTAGAAAAATTGTATATAAACCACCAGTAACCGAAAGCAAATCACGCCCTGTTAAGCATTGACTAACAGGGGATTTTTCGGTGGCGGCGTCCGTGTGATTATCCAAGCGTGCAAAGACTGCTTTTGGACCAAAGCTCCCACTTTTTTCCCACCAGATGGAACAATTGGAATCGAGGACTTGAACTGATTGTTTCCCTGTTGCTTGGAGTGTTTTGGCCCGGGAGCCGGCAAGTTAGGAGGAGTGCTCGTGCTCATGATGATGCCTGGCATCCCTTTTTGACGAGCTGAAGATATCCCAGGATATCCACCAGTGCATCAGCATGCCAGCATCTTCCTCTCTTTCGCACGTTCGTCCTAAAGCGATCCCTTTTCGTCATCCGATTGGATTAAAGAATTCTTGTTTTCGTCACACATAAAGCAAGGGATGGCACTACTAGTGCGCGTGATCATCGTTGCTGAAAAAGAGTATGCTGCTGAAAAAGTAGAAACAGAAGCAGAGCCGAAACAGAGGAGCAACCTTCTACTCCAGACTTCGAGCCAAATGACAAACCTCCGACGACAGAAGATTCTGTACAGTGTAGCTATGCTTCCACGCAAGTTTCTTTTCTCAGGTCAAGTTATCGGCTCATCCTGCCGGTTCATTTCAGCCTTGTGCTTCTCATCAGCCGCGCTTGCGTTGCGTGTTCTCCTGGAGAATCTGATTGACAGAGCGTCAGACCGATGTTATCGACCATCCGTGGCAAGGTTTCAGCCGAACTTAACAGAGGCTCAGATCTGAGGCCACGCTCGTGTTTACTCTCTGATGGTGCCATCCTGATGTCATCTAACGTCGAGATACCTCGCCCAACACAAATTAATCTAGAAGCAACGAAAGGCAGAGCTACCAGTTAGGCCGTTCTATGGCGCGGCGCCGGCCAACTCAGCCCAACCAAATTCTTCAGTTCGATTGCGCGGCCCTGATCGTCCCATTAGCTAGCCAAATATATCGCCGGCCACCACTTTTGTTAGTGCGAGGCGATCAACTTGCAGAACGTTGCCATCGGTCACTCACACCAAGCCTCGCGATCACGTACTAGTTCTACCAAGACTTCCGAGGTCTCCCGCAAAGTCTCCTGACTCCCACTGACCCGAGCTGCTTCTGTCAGGCACAGCCACACGGCGAGGGAAGCTGGTAGGGGAGATGGCGCGCGCTCCTCGCTGGTGGTCACCCGCGCCGTGCAGCCTCGTGCGGCCGGCAGAGCGGACAGGTCGCTCCAAAATCGGTCGCGGCCGCGTGTGGCTGTTATTATTTTTTAGAATGAAAACGAGCGGGACTGAGCGGAAAAGTCTTTAACCAGTTTTGATATTAGATTTTTATGCGAAATCGAAAACGAAATCGGAAAAGCCGATCGGGAAAATGATAATGGGTAATTTGGGATGTCGGAAATTCGAACGGGAACGTGACGGGAAACCAATAATCCGGATCGGAAACATGATCCATGTAACGACTTGAACATACAGATACATGAAGTATGGCATCATACAATGAGACATATCCAACCATAACCAAACAGATATAAATGACGCACCAATTCTTACATGACATTCATAAATCATACGACAATTTAGGTTCAATTGTTCAACTGTTCAAGTTTACGAATCGACATGATAACATAAAACCAAGGTACGTACAATCATACAGACAACGGCCGATAGCAGCAGCCAACATAACAGTCTGATACAGTAATACATAGCCCATACACCAACATAAGTTCAAGTATGCAACCAAAATAAAGGTCCTGACTCCAATTGCATTAGTCACAACAAAAGTCACCAACAGCAACATCATACATGTCCAAATCCCTTGAATTGGGCCCCTCCACCTCTTCTTCACTATCAACAACTTCATCCTCCTAGTCAACAAGATACACAATGAAACAAAATAATTAACCACCAGTGAAGTTGTAATGCCAAAATCTTTTAAAAAATAACATGAATTCATGTTACAATAATAGAACCATGCAAGCTGATTACTACATGAACTTGGAAATACGCACCTCACACGCCAGTTTTGTAGCGATGGCATCAAGAACTTCCGGGTCGCCTATAATGGAACCAACTCTCCTATCTGAAATTGAAGAACAACAAGAATATATTAGCACAGCCAAGACATGATCAATTTTGTTACAGAAAATTAAGGACAACAAGATAAATGTATCATTCCTTGAAACTTTGGTGCATATCAAAGCTTCAACCATTTCTGGATCAAGACGGCTATGGAAAGGATCAATTACACGGCCATCAACACTAAATGCAAATTTAGAAGCAACAGTAGAGACTTGAACTGCCAGCAGGTCATGTGCAATTTGGGAAAGGACAGGATACTCATCTTTCTGGTTCTTCCACCGAGACAAAATATCAAACTTTCCACTAAGCCTCAAAGGTGGATCAGCCATGTACCTGTTCAGATCATTTAAGTTATTAAGATCAGATCCACTTGCTTCATGCAAGAAATTTTCTAGTTCATCATCTTCATGGTCCACTAGCAAATCTGATATATCACTAGGTTCTGTAGGCTGATCTACTCCACTCTTAATTTTTGAAGAAGATGGTGCAGAAGTAACATAGAATTGATACAAAGTTCTTAAGGAAAATATCAAATTCATCAAGATGGATTTGATATCCAAAACCATGAAACTTCTTCAAGTAGAATTTCATAGATGAAACTTCTTCAAGTAGAATTTCACAAGCCTCTTTTTGTACCTAGGATCTAGGAAGCATGCAACAGCAAGGGTAGTAGAGGACTTCTTCCAATATTTTTCAAACTTCTTACTCATAGAAGATGTCATTTCACTAATAGTCAGATCTGGACTAGTGCACCAATCATTTAGCAAAACCTTAATATCACAAAACCCTCTATAGAATAAATTTGCAGTTGGATATAAAGTACCAAAGAACAGTTCTGTGAGGTCATATAATTTCTTAAGGCATTGAAAAAGTTTGTATGCCTTGGGCCATTCACTAGGAGATGGAGATATCTTTTCATACCTCCGACGATCTGATATCAATGTAGTAACTAGATATTGCTACTGTTCCATTCTAACAAGCACGGAAAAAAAGTCCCTTTCTCTGATCACAAGTGCAAAGAGGTTCCATTTCAATGTAAGCCAACGAATGGACTATCTATACTGTAGTATCCATCACAAAAGTCTAATTAACAAAAACTAAACTAGTAGTTGCAACAAAATTTCCAATAAAAAGAGTTTATTTCTCTAATCTAGAACATTTTTTTTAAAATGGTACTGATTGTGACTGAGGCATTGATCTAGCACAACAAAGAACCTATTTTTTCTAATCTACAACAAAACATTCCCTCTGAATCATTGATGAACTACAGATCTACTGCCTAGAATCCTACATCACTGCATGTCTAGATCTACATATCTACTAAAGTACATGTACTAATGTACATACCTGGAGTTGTAGTTGGAGCAAGGGTGTTGGCATTGACATTTGGTGGTGAAGATGCTGCCGACAGCACTAGTGGTGGCTCTAGGAAGAGGCGCCGGTTAGTGCTTAAGACAGAGACAGAAGGAGCTCCTCCGGTCCGGCCAGAGGCATCCTTGCTCAGCCGTGCGCCGCCGTCTCTTGCTGAGGATTTAAGGAAGGAGGCGGGTCCCGGGTAGCGGCATCCAGAGTTGAGGACAGGATGGCGGACGGGGTGGCGGGGCGTCGGGGTGGCAGCGCAGAGTAGAGGACGGAATGACGGAGTGGCGAACGGGGTGGTGGCGCGGCAGGTGGCGGCAGCCAGTGAAAGAGGAAGGCGAGCAGGATGGCGGGGGACTGGCGATTGTAGACTACAGGCGGCGGGCGGGACTAGAGAGTGAGTAAGAGAGGGTTAGGATTAGGTTTTCCAGTTTATATACGTGGGCCAAGGGAGCGGCCGAGCGGGGGATGAAGGATGGGCTGGGCTGTTGGAAGGTGGGCTGGTGGGGGAATTTCTAATGGCTGGCCCATATACGGGAATAACCGATGGGACTTTCCCGGCTTAATACGGGAAACGAGAACCCCCGATTTCGACCCGGATTTCGGATTTTTTCCCGTATTCTGACTTATTTCGGATTATACCCAGAAAAATAGGTAACGGACGGGAAAAATCGGTATACGGTGGTGTGGCGGAACCGTCCAACTTAAACTGGTTTAAATGCGCCTAATCGCTGCCGATGCAGCAATTATCCGAAACGCATTTAAAACAGTATAAGTCCGGTCGTCCGTCGAGTATCCCTAGGACTCCTCGAATGATCCACATCACGTCTCATAGCCATACATCAGGATTGTTTCCGCGATGGGAAAGCATCAACAAATATTACATTTTTACATACATACACAAGGTACGAGTTATTACAAGACATAGTTTGAAATAAACTTAACAGTGCAGGTTAGACAGAGGTTCTAGGATTTTAAACATAAACGGTTCAGGTGGGGGATGAGCATTTAAGAATTCTTCTAAGGGTATTGTGAGACTCATAACAATACCCTAGTTTTTCAGGACTTCCTCCTCGGTGGATTCCTGCGGTGCCTCTGAAAATAGCCACAAGGGATAACTCTGAGTACGAGGTACTCAGCAAGGCTTACCCGACTAACCAATATAATAGCTTTTCTTGGAACCGCATGATAGCTTTTTGGTGTACTGGTTGATGCACTTTTTGCTAAAAGAGCTTACTATAAGAGTGTCCTTAGCTTTATCTTTTATTTCAATTAAGTTATTACCTAACCATTCTAGATGATGATAGAAGATTAATTGTAAACAACAAGGTATTAAGTCATACACCAAAACATTAGTGGAAAGATGTAGCATTCATGAACTTATGCTACGATGCTCAACAGTGATCAAGTGCATTCATAACCGAGAATTGTGGCGATCCGGATCAATTACATCCTGCAGGAGAGTACCCTGATCACCAGTTATATACGACTGTCCAGGTCGTACGTAATGACTTTTCGATTAGCAAATCCGATGATTGGGAATAAGACTACCCGGACCCAGGGACGCACCCCCACATGGGACCCCATGTCTGGCCAGATCACCATGTGAGTTTCAGGCTACGCCCCTGCCAATCTCCAGCACGTCAAGCGCGGGTACGAAGTATTCCCGATCGGAGAGTTTACTAACCTACTGGGCTTTACTGGTCCCATACCCAGTAAGTGATCAGATGTCTTTCACTTGATCAAAGGTTAAGATAACGAATCGGGCCTTAACCAGATTAATCTAGCAGACAGAACTACATCCTTAGCTTCTGTCCGCTTCTTAATTTCCAAGCTATCTTTCCATAATTAACATGCATGACTCAATATTTACCTTAAGGTTTGGTAGACCAATTACTTAGGCAACTAAGCATATTCTAGACTTGGGTTATTTACTAAATGTTTGAACAAGTGGCAAAGATGTCCTTAAAACAAGGTATGATAATGCACAAGAATGGGTTTCAAGCAACTCCTAGACTTAGTGCATACATATAACAAATAACCGATAATTGGACACATGAAATAGCGACTCCAAAATAATAGGTATAATGCACCGGAGCTTGCCTTGTTCGCTAAAAAAGTTAGCACTGTCTGAAGAGTTGGCCTCGTAGGGAACCAATTCAAAGACCTCTTCAAACTCCGGAGATCCTTCTGAAAATTCCGAGAAATTTCCTTCTGGTGCTTCGGTGTCTATGACAAAGCATATGCAGGGGTTAGGAATGCAACTTTTTGAATACAAGACTATACAACTTTCCTTCATGATAAAGTTGCAAGCCAACAAGGACTACACCATTTATCATGATAAAGTTGCAAGCCAACACATAAAAACCCGAAAAGATTAGCCCAACAATTTTATTTCCTTAATTATCCTTACTTAGGGCGTTTTCTTTTATTTTTAGAAGACATTATAATTTATTTCTAATCTTGAAACCTAATTTCCTATGAGTTAACAATAATCTGTGATTATGAAAATGTTATTCCATATTTTATGCATTTAATAAAGATTAAGTATTTATTTAAATACCTTAAAAGAAAGGCATTAAATAAATACCTAAATTTTTATTGTTTTTCCTAGGGTATAAAAATTTTAATGCATAAAGGAAAATAAAATAAGCCTAATAAAATTGGTTTCACTAATTTTGGACACCCCTATAAATTTTTGTGATTTAAATGGTGAGATTCGGATTTAAACTATTTATTCTATAAAGGAAATCTAACTTTTTCCGAAAAACCCCCGGTCTACTTTTCTCACGCGTCCCTACTCTACCCCCTCTCTCTTACGCTGGGCCCGCGGCTCGGACCCACCCCCTTCTCCTATTCATCTCACCCGCCGGCCTCTTAACCCTCTACTGGGCCATCTTCTTTTTCTTTTCCTTTTCTCCAACCGGCGACGGCCCGACGGCCCATCTTTCCTTCTCCTCTTCTTCCGCGAGGCCGGCCTGCTGGACCCCTGGGCCTCCGGCCTTTTCCTCCAACGGTCTCTCTCCCGCGCTGGCACTTGGGCCGACTGGACTCGCGGTCCACTTAAGCCATCGCCCGGCCTACCTCCTCCCTCTCTTCTCCTCCCTGACGCGCGGGCCCATGGCACCAGGACCTTCTTCCTCCTCCCGCCAAAACCCGAGCGCGATAGGGGCGGTGCGGCTCGCCGGCCGGCGCCCCACCGGCGACGGGGCTAGGCCGGGGAAGCATCCCCATGCACTAGCGCACCCATGTGCGGCGGTAGCTTCCCGGGAGATGGCCGGAGCCATTCCCTCCACGACGGCGGGCGGCGGCGCCTACGGCCGGTCGTGACTAAACACGACGACGGCTCGGTCTACCCCGACAACTACTTCTACAGCTTCCTAGTGCCCTAGACGTCTACCTAAAACCGACCACAAGGAACAACAGCGACGGCAAGGGGGTGCTCACCGTGAGCAGGAGGTGTGGCGGTGGCGGACGGAAACGACGACGAGTACGGGTACTCCGACAAGGATGCTGGGCAACAAGTTGACCGGGGTGTAGCTGGGGTATCTGTGGAGGAGTGGGCGAGAGGAATCGACGGAAGGTAAGGTGTGGCAGTGGAATTTGGTCGGCGGCGGTGGCTTGACAGAGAGGGCGGCGGCGGTAGAAAAACAGGCGGTAAAAAGGGCGGGAGCGGTAGATACACGAAAGACTTACCGCGCGCATGGGCGACACCGTGGCCTAGTGCTAGGCTTGCGTGGTGAGGAGGTGCCGTAGCTGCTGCACTGGCAGTCGACCGAGAACGCCGACGGCGACACGTCGGGCGTGGCTCTGTCACCCCCCCCTTTTTGTTTCTGACGCCTGAAAGTTCAGAGCTTCACCACGGCTGATTTTGAATCCGACGGTCCACAAGTCACTTAAGCAAAGTTGTAGATAAACACGAGCTCTACAATTCATATTTAAACTCTTGCCCGAGATTATCATCCATTTGTTGGCAATTTCAAAATGTTTGCCCTCAGGTAACTGAACTTCATTGAGCTCCCGATTGAGTTCGTCAGTCACTTGGTCATGGTCACTTACCCAACTTTGTAAATAATTTCAGTGGTCCAAATCCCTTCCTTTTAGTCCAACTACAAACCAATTACACTCTACAACCATTAGGGATTCCATTTTGCTCATAATCACCTATACCACATTCTCCTGAATTTGGCTCCAAACATAGGTACTTAGCACTGGTGTCAGACCTAGAAAAATGACAGCTTCAGTGTCTTGGCCGAAAATGGCAGAGTGCCAACTTTAGACCTCAATTTGAATTTGTTTCCTTTGTGATTCTTGATCAACAACACCCTGGTATTCTTGTCCAAGGTCCATACTTCAGTATTGTATAGTTGCCTTGATCCCTTTATTTGAAAAATTCAGCAGAAATTAATTTCCAAAATGGAATCTGGTGCTGTTTTTCTGAAATTCCTATTGTCGGATGGTGAACAGTACATTTCGGTTTTACTTTCTTTCTTTGATTTTCTTGAGATATTTAGGACCAGATCTTGTCCCTAATCTTGATCTTCAAGTTTTAATCACTCTTATACTTCCATTCCATATTTTTGCCAAATTTTTCTGAATTTCGAATTCAAAATTCAAATTTCGGTCAAATTTGACCCGAATTTGATTTTTAGCCAATTTCTTTTCCCTTTTCTTCATGATTTGCTTCCATTTCTTCAGAATTACTTTGATGACTAGATAGTAGGTGTTACAGGTGGTGGTCGATCGGGAATTTTCCCGTCCCGCTTTCATCCCTATTATTTTTATTGTATGCCACTCGGAGCCACCGGCGCGGGCGTTACCTTTTGCGTGGATGGAAGTGCGCGAGTCCCTGCCCATCCCCTGGCTCTTGGACTTGGTTGTCGGAGACAATGAGTCCCGGGCAAAGTGTGGAATTTATCGAGCTCTGCCTCAGGGTCTCGGTCGCCCGAGTCTGTGCGCACACACAATATGGAACTTGAATACACAAATTACTCATTATCGACGGATAATATTATCTAAAGAAATAATTTTATTAACTCCTAAATTAAATTCAAGAAAGTTCGAGCAGCTATTCCAAGTCAAGAACTTGAATACTTTTACTGGAAAAATTTCTATGATAAGAAATCTAATTAGCTAGACTACGCTCAGTTTGCACAGCTTTGTTTTATACTTAGTTAGGTCGAGTTGTATTGTTTTCTCAGGAGGAAACTGTTTTGAATCTTTTCGATACTTTGGGTACCTTTGGTGCGGCTTCACCCAATGGGGCTCCGGCTCCTTGCTGCAGTAACCTATACTATGTAGGACTATGTTGCACCGTAGCGCGGAGCTAAAACAGACCTCGAGGTGCTACAACCAACTACGCGAGGGAAGGAGCTGGCGGAGCTTGGAAAAAAGTGGCTCCCTGGCTCCGACTCCTGCTGCGCTACAGGGTGCTACAGTCGCGGAGCCGGAGCAGCAAAAGCGGTCCCAAACGAACCCTTTGATCCAAATCTATTGTTGGGGGATGGATGTTGTAGTAGCTTCCGCAGCTTGCAGCATTTCCGAGCATAATATTCCCCAAGCCCAAACAGCCCACGAACACCACTAAGCATTCTGGCCCATGGGACTATTTTGGCCCTATTTGTATATGTTTTTCTGGAACTCATTTATCTGGCAA
Organism: Setaria italica; assembly: GCF_000263155.2. NCBI lineage: Eukaryota > Viridiplantae > Streptophyta > Magnoliopsida > Poales > Poaceae > Setaria > Setaria italica. The sequence goes on along the minus strand of NC_028451.1, from coordinate 30,638,538 downwards.
GCAGGCTTATCTGATAAGCCTGCTGTCTGGAGAATCCGCTGTCTTAATAAGCTAGGTGTTTGGCAATCCTAATTATTTTGTGTTGATTGTCTGTCCTAGCTGGTAAATTGACCTGAATGCCCCTAAGACTGATAATAGCTCATTTTTGTTATGAATCTGAGGAGAAGACAATAATTCTAATGTCTTTAGAGTTTGTTAAATAGAAATTGCATTACAATAATATGAAATTCATATGAGATCGGTCTAGTATGGAAACATCTATCATGGGTACAACAATGAATTACGAAATCATAGCGACAACAATAGCATCACGCAATGCACCCATATCCATGTCATCTCCTAAAGTAGCAGCACCACCATCTGTGCTAGGTTGGGTTGGATTAGCATCATCTTCCTCAAAATCCTATTCAAAATGCACATCATGTACGACACTATCTCTGATGAAATTGTGAAGGGCCATACAAGTAACTATAATTTTGGACTGCTTGTTAACCAGATAACTGGGCAGATTCAAGAGAATGCGCAACTTCATCTTTAGAACTCCAAATGATCGCTCAATCACATTTCTAAGTGATGAATGTGCATGATTAAATACTTCTTTCAATCCCGCCGGATGCTGACCATGCTGCCATTCAGAAACATGATACCTTTGTCCCTTGTAGGGTGCAAGAAATCCTTTTCTATTAGGATATCCAGAGTCAACAAGATAGTACTTGCCTGCAGGTTATATTTATATGTTATATTACAATGAGCAATTATTTCCTGAAAAATAGATTGCAACATAACTTGTTCTTACCATCGGGAGGATGTGGAAATTGTTCCTTGTATGTGAGAAACGTGTCCAATAATACACGAGTGTTATGGACAGAACCAGGCCAACCAGTGACAGCAAATGTGAACCGCATATCAAAGTCACATACCGCCATGACATTTTGTGAAGGATACCCATGCCCTAATGGCACAGTTACAGGTATATGGGTACCATCTATTGCTCCTATGCAATCTTTGAAATGAGGCCAGAACCTTGCTTCTTGTAGTTTAGGATGAGCATTGAAGCCAAGACCCTTGAGCTCATTTACTATGTCATTTAACTGGTTGAACATAGTAGAGACATCTTCATCCTTCTTCATTGAGAATTCACTAAACTTGCCCTTGAAAATATAAAGTTTAGCTTCCTTTACGGTAGATGTCTCTTCATGAATTTTCAAAAGCTTGTTCCAAATCTCATATACGGTTGTGAGATTTTTGACCCGATTGAATTTATTAATGTCAAGAGCCCCATATAACACATTCATAGCTTGATCATTTAGCAGCTCATTAGCGTCATCGGCTTCACTCATGTTCTTCTCATCAAGAATGATAAAACCTTCATTTACAATTCCCCATATCTTCTTGCCCATTGCTTTAAGATGAACCATTATTCTAGTTTTCCAATAATCATAGTTGTTCCCATCAAAGAAAGGTGGTTTCCCCACATGAACATTGTTCTGACTAGCCATTTATCCTACTCCGAGATGGTTAAATCCTTGAAATATGGAGACCACGGCTCTGATAGGATCTAGGATATCGACTAGAGGGGGGTGAATAGGCGGTTTCAACTAAAATCACAACACTTTAAAAATTTGATTAGTAACACAAGAGGAAAACTATTTCTAGCTACTCTACAACTAGGTGAAGGTTTGCAACCTAGGGTGACAAGATACTATTCAATCTCTAGTAAAGTAATTTGCTCAAAGTAAAATGCAATAAAGAAATTGAGCAAAGTTAGAACCAAACACGAGTGACGAATTTATCCCGTGGTGTCGATGACTTGCTAGTCACTCCTAATCCACGTTGAGGTGGATTCAATATTTCAACTGCTCCTCTATCAAGGCATCGCTTGATGTTTGAGCCGGCTTCAATCAAAGAACCTCTCCAAACCTCGATTCCACTAGAGTTGCTCTTCACCGCTCCAACGAGGTGAGCACAAGACCCCTCACAAGAATAACCGGGGCTCCTTCACAATCTTCTTGAAGGGCTCAACGGCTTTCACAATCTCCAAGCAATCAAAGAACACTTGCTTGAAGACTCTCTAGTGCCACAAATCTCAAATTCTTCATGCAATGCACTAGGATGCTCTCAATCTCACTAGAATGCAATCTCTAAGCACCGTGAGTGAGTGAGATGTGGAAGAGGCTTTAGAATGTCACAAATATTGTCCAAGGTGCCAAAAGACCTCACCCATATTCGGGGGTGGGGTATTTACAAGCCTCCCTTCTAAAACTAGCTATTACAGTCATTTTTGCGAAAAACAGGGGACTGGCGGATCGTCCGCCCCACAGGGGGCAGACCGTCCGCAGTTCAAGCCCCAACGGCTACTGCAGCATTTAATGCGTGTCAGAATGGACCGTTACAGAGGGCCGGACCGTCCACCCCATGCGGATTGTCCGTAGAAAACAACTGCAGACTGTCCGCTTTTGAGAAATAATTTCTCGGCCCGAAAACCTATTTCTATCTAGGTTTAGCTGACCGTCCGCCACCTAGAGCCGGACCGTCCGCCCTTATATAGTTAGACCTCTTTTAGAACAAGTTTTTCTTCTCATTTCTTTCACTTTCTCAAACTAAGTTAGTTCCTATGCATGTAATGCAATTGTTTGAGCAAAGTGGCACTATAGAACCATCAAGTAAATGAAATTGAGCCCTCTTGATAGTACAGCTATCTACCCTACTATTCCGGTCAATTCACATCCGCTAAGTACCTCTTGATCGGTAAAAATAAAAACCCTATCGTGTACCTTTGCCTTGAGCTTTCCAACGTTCAAACCAACCAAGATATCGTCATAGTATCCTTTGAAGCTCAACTCAACTTCAGGACTAACCTATACTCATATTCTCAATGAAATTGTTAGTCCACTAAGATCGTCATTAATTACCAAAACACAAGTTAGGGGCCTAGATGCTTTCACTTGTTGGGACCTTAGGTGCCTCCCTATCACTATTGCCCCCAGCATCAGCAACATCATGTTCATCAATATTGCCATCACCACTTGGAACATATGAAGTCTCATTTATAACAATAACAAATTCAAACAAGATTTGCATCTGATCCTCGTACTCAAGCGGGCTGTTCTAAACTGGTTACAACCTTGCATAGCCTGTAAAATATCACCAAAACAGCATGCCATTAAACCTTCTGTTGAAAACAAACAACGTGTATGTGAACTATCTCTAATGGGAGTGTTAGTGGGCTCACCGCATTTTGTTCTTCCCACCATTCATCATCAGCCACAATACAACCTGTAACAGGATCTCTTCTCAATCCGATTGCTCTCAAGTTTAAAGTCTTCCATTAGGTATACATTTTTTTCAATATATCCCACGTGTTCTTCATTTGCCCTTCATTGTATGGTCTCTTGGTACGCTCATAAAACTTTCTAACAAGATTTGCATATCCCACCGCATTCAAATATTGCTGCAGCCGATTAAAAGCAAGTACTTCTTCCACACAAATGTCATTGAAAGCCTTTGCGGCAAATGAATCCCATTTTGCCACAAGCTTTGATGACTTTTCCATCAAAATTTGATTACAGTATTGTAGAACTAAATATAAATCTACAATCTTGTTTACTGACCATGAATTGAGAGCAGCATGAATCAAGAAGTACTACTATGCAACCCACAACCTGCCATTTGCGCAATCCATCAAAGAAGTGACAACAATTTACCTTGCTCTTGGTCGGCGGTAAATGACGCCAGTAAAAATTGACGCATAGGTATCCTTCTCAACAGCAGCAGCACATTCTCAACAGCAGGCGGAAGGAGGGGGGCAGCACCTGAGGGGAGCCGACGGAAGCAGCACTTGCAGGAACAATAGCAGGGGGTCAGCACCTTCATCTTGGCGAGTCCTCAAGTCCTCATCTTTCCTGAGTCCCAACCAACATACAGAAATTTTCACTCACGAGGCGAAAGAACAAACCACAAACAAAGGATCAGTGCAAACGCCACTAGACCAGGCAATTAACAAGCATTGACATAACCATCTATACAAATATGAAAAGATCCACAAATACCGGCCGGTGGAAGCACCACCTGCAGAAACACAGCAGCAGGGGGGCAGATGGGATCTGCTCGGCAGGCACCTGCAGGCAGGACTTGCAGGAACAGCAGCAGGGGGGCGCACGGGATCTGCAGGCCAGCACCTGCGGGCAGGAACCGCAGGAACACCAGCAGGCGGACGGACGGGATCTGCTCGGCAGGGAAGAGGCGGGTTGGATCTGGGCAGGGAACCGGTGGAGGGTGGCGGCCGGAGCCGACGGCGGATGGGGTGGCGGCCGGAGCCGACGGCGGATGGGGTGGCGGCGGACGGGTGCTGGGAGCGGACGACAGGTGTCGGTGGGGAGGGGTATCGGGAAAAATTGGTCCGCTTACGCGAGAAGCGTCACAGAGGCCGTGTACATGAGAATCGGAGCGATAGTTCAATTTTGGATTGTGAGCTAAGCGGCTTGACTGGTAAGCGAGAAATAAGCAAGGTGTTTAGGTGGATCGTGAGCTAAGCGTGGAGGTGGCTTGACTGGCTTATTTCCACTGATAAGCGGAAAATAAGCTGATACAACCCTGACGATTCGTCAACAATTCTGATCCAACGGTTCAGGATCCGCTGGACCCTGTCCCCGCCCGTGCCCTCGAGTCGCCGCCTCGCCGGCACACACCAACCCCCGATCTACCTGCGGACCACACCACTGATACACCGCGCCCACGCCGTTCCTCCCCGCCACCTGGAACCCCTCCGTCCCCACTCCCAACTCCGCTGCCGTCTCTTGCTGCCTCTGCTTCTCCGCCGCGCCCAAGGGTCAAAACACTCTCCAAGACTCCGACCGATCAACGACGCGACGAGCGAACTCGAAGCCCGGAGCAGAGCGCGGTCGAATCGAATCCCGCAGCTTCTCTCGCCGCCCCCGAGCCGCAGGTAAGCCGCCGGCCGGGTCTCGTGCCACCCCTAACCCCACTCCCTGCACCGCGCGGCGCTCGCTCGCCCGTGGAGATCGGTCCGGTCCCTCCCCGGCCTCCGCTCGCCGGTGAGATCCGCACGGCGCCGCTTGGTCCGCCGCGGGGTATCGCACCACTGGCGCAATGCGGTAATCATTTTCACGCGCCGGCGTCGTTGTAGGGGGAACTCCTCGCGTTTGATGATCCGATTTCTCCGCGGCTGGAAATGTTCATGGGGGCGTGGGTCTTGGTGCCCGCCGATTGATCGTGGGTCGTGGAGTGAACGTTGGGTCCTCGGTTTAGTTGGTCCCTTTCGCGGTTGATTCGGGATCTTCGTGATGCGTTTTAGTGGTGACGTCAACCGTCACTTTCGAGTACCGTAGTTCTGCTATCTTCATGGTTGCTGTAGTTGGTTGATCGGGATGGAAGTGCATGTCATTAGTTTGGCATTGTGGCTCTTGTGCGTGGTTTGGAGTAAGTTAGCAAACCCTGTGGTGCTCGAATTGGTGTTTTGAATTGTGAGGTGCTCCTAAGATTGCTGGTTTATCTGTGCTCGAATGTAATGCGCTTTCACTGTGTCATGTTAATTTTGGCTTGCTCCAGCGGTCCAGCCTCTGCAAGTGCCCCTGGTTAGGTTGTTATGAAGATAGATGGAGTGTGAGCTGGACCCCATTTCCAGTGTTAACTTCATCACTAGTACTGATGCTTTTTGAGTTTTACCAAACTGCCAGTGTACTTGGTCTTTCAGGTAATGGTGTTCTGTGTTAAGATACTCATAGTCTCAGATAGGTGTTTTTGGCTGTAGATCTTAATGTTCTTATTTTAAGGAGGCTAGTGAAAAGCTAATGTGTCACATCCTTAGCCTTGAAATATTGATTAACTGGAACATCTCATGATATTAGCAAAGTTACATCACGATTCAATTTGGGTTACTATCCTTCACTCATATGAAATGCGTTCATTTTTCTGTAGGACTATTAGCATCAACTGACATTCAGCTTGCTGAATTTCTGCTGCAGATTAGTGGGCGCACTGCAATCTTGATGTCCTTATCTGGGATGGCTGTTGTGTTAAAAGCAAGCACTAGTTCTGCTACACAGCAACAGTGGTGGCATCCAACAAGGGACCAATGCCAATATGGTTTCACCTCCTTAAGCAAGCGAAAGTGCAGAAAAAGATCTGTGCTACTGCATGTCAGAGCTATTTCTGGGAAGTTAGACCTAGATTTCAGTGATCCTTCTTGGAAGCAAAAGTATCAGGAAGACTGGGATAGGCGTTTTAGTTTGCCACACATTACTGATATATATGATATGGAGCCAAGGACCACTACATTCTCTCTGAAGAAAAACAGGTTCATCCCCGTTTGCTATATCTTTGTTTGACTTAATAGCTGGTTTAAGCATTTAAACATGAAAATTTAGCTGGATCTCATACTTCAAGAAAACCATCATTTATTCTGACAGAACTCCACTGGGTGATGGTGATGTCTCATCAACTGATATGCGGAATGGTTATGTAAATAAGGATGACCGAGCACTTCTCAAGGTAAATATTGAGCACATATGACGTGTTCAGTACTTGCAGATGAGTACATAAAACAAGGCATGGTCTCGAGAAGAGGCTTTGTTGTTTCCGCTGGTGAATATATCGCTTACCATAATTTGTTTATTTAGGTGATAAAGTATGCGTCTCCTACTTCTGCTGGAGCTGAGTGCATTGATCCTGATTGTAGCTGGGTGGAACACTGGTATGATCTCATGTAGCACATTGGCTAGTTCTTTTTTCTAGGGGGCTGATTCACCTTTTTTATGCTAAAATTATGAATGTTTCCAGGAAATGCTCCATGTGTTGCTAACTTGCATCATTGTTCATATCATGAGTATACCTGATAGAGAACAGTTGATAGTCTCTATATTCTTGTTCTTTGGTCCTGCTAATAGTACGGTGTTTATTCTTATTTCTTTGTTTTCCCATCTTTTTCACACTTTATAATTTTCAAGTTCTCCTGTTAATAAAATACCAGCAGCTTTACTATTGCTTAAGAAAACAGTTTTATTTTAAGAATGGTAAATGGATGAGAAAATAATTTTTGCTTTCCATAGGGTTCATCGTGCAGGCCCTCGTAAGGAGATATACTATGAACCTGAAGAAGTAAAGGCTGCTATTGTTACCTGTGGAGGGCTCTGCCCTGGGTTAAATGATGTCATTAGACAGGTATGAGTTTGATTCTTCTAACATGGCTGAAGTGATTTTGTATTGTTTTCGTTCTCACTGCGTAGAGTCCCTGATGCAGTATCTAGGCATTTATGGCACATTTACACTTGTAAAGGTTATAGGAGTATTAACCATTTTAGGAGTAAGATGTCTTTAGGAGCTACGATAACCTTTTTGATCAGAGCTAACAAGAAAAGTGGGAGACAAAATGCAGATGAAAATTGATTAGTGAATGTATGTGTGAATGGCTATGCATTGAACTTGTAGATGTTATTTGAATCCTGAATAGCACACTTTCAAGTAAATGCTGAATAACTAAAGCCTTTTTTTAATTCAAACAAACTCTGAATCTAATTTAGGACGGTTATTTAAATTCAAACATGATTTTCCCGTATTTATTTGACATATCCCAGAAATAATCTGGCAAATGGTCATTTTTATATGCGTGTAGTTTAAACTAATGTTGAATTCTGTTAAGAAGATTATGGATCCACGGATAATCAGATCTGTGTTTTTTACATGTGTATATTTGCTTATATTTGCAGATAGTATTTACCTTGGAGACCTATGGGGTGAAGAATATAGTTGGAATCCCATTTGGTTATCGTGGGTTTTTTGAGAAAGGCTTAAAAGAAATGCCGGTAAGGATGCTTTTCCATCATCTCTCAGGTGCTAAAGGGTGTTGATGTTCATGATATTGTTGAATCATTGTGGTGAGAACCTTCAGCTTTCACGTGATGTGGTGGAAAACATAAATCTTTCTGGAGGAAGTTTCCTAGGTGTTTCTCGTGGAGGAGCTAAAACTAGTGAGATTGTAGATAGTATACAGGTAACTAAGCTGAAATGAAAGACACCATATTCCGTGTTGCAGCTTCAATATTGTTTCGGTGATCATCGTATATTTGTAGGCCAGAAGAATTGATATGCTCTTTGTAATTGGTGGAAATGGTAGCCATGCAGGAGCCAATGCTATTCATGAGGAGGTTATTACTCTCTCTTCCTTTCATACTTCTAGGAAATTTTTGGACATGTTTGTATTCTTTATATTTAGTTTTGTTCACTTCAGCCTAGTAATCAAATCCATATATGACCTAAATGCATTACCTTGGTAATTTTTGCAATACTGAGATAAAAGTTAGCATGTTTCTTGAATTTCAAAGGTAACAAATTTGGATTGAACCCTATTTTATATCTAAAATTATGGGTATGTAATATAAAACATGAGTGTCTTTTCTCTCATACACAGAGGTCATTTGTGCACAAAGTATTCCAGTGGCTGTTGGGTGTGATTTTTCGCAACTTCCTGAAACTAAACTATTTCTGTTTTGTGCATTACCTCAGTTAGGATTCAGGAAGGGTCCAATGAATCATCTACTCTAAAACATATTTGCAAGGTCCTCGGAACGTTATTATTCATGCATTGTTTATGTTTTTGTCCTTTTTTTCTCTTGTTTACAGTGTCGTAAGAGAAAACTAAAAGTTTCAGTTGTTGCTGTCCCAAAGACAATCGATAATGATATACTTTTTATGGATAAGACGTTTGGTTTTGATACAGCTGTGGAAGAAGCCCAGCGTGCTATCAATTCTGCTTATATAGAGGTAAGCTGCTTTTTGCCCAGTTGTGAATTTCAAAATGCAGTCAAATGAATATGAATTCGACATACTGTTTGCACTTGCTTTACTTGATTTATCCCGTTTGTCTCTAGGCACGTAGTGCGTACCATGGAATTGGGTTAGTCAAACTAATGGGAAGAAGCAGTGGGTTCATTGCCATGCATGCTTCTCTTTCCAGTGGACAAATCGATGTTTGCCTAATCCCTGAGGTCTGTAAACACTAAACACTACGATGAGTGACTTGTCTTGGCTTCACATCTACTGACAAAAGATTACAATATGAATGAAGGTATCTTTCACACTTGATGGAGAACATGGTGTCTTGCAACACCTTGAGCATTTACTTAATACAAAGGGATTTTGCATGATTTGTGTTGCTGAAGGTGCGGGACAGGTAAGTTGGCATTGCAGTTTCATGTTTTTTCCTTTTTAAGTACTTCAAAGGCTCTATTATAATGGATGAATTATGAAATTTGAGGAATGTATTTCTTTGACTCTTCGCCCAGGATTTACTGCAAAAATCAAATGCAACTGATGCTTCAGGAAATGTGATACTTAGTGACTTTGGTGTCCACATGCAACAGAAGGTATCCTCGTCTGAAACCCCTTCTGCATACATTTGTATCTAGTACCTTTGAATATCAGTATAAGCCTATAAGGTTTGGTTGTCATTTGGTCCCCAGATGGAGGTTGTACCTCGTGCCAGGGATTTGTGCCAAAATGACAGTGAAGATGCACCACTTATTAAAATAAGAGAAAAAACTTTCAAAAAGTGCATCCAATCCTACAGCCACTGCGTGTGTAGCAGTGCATCGCTGTGGGTGGTGAGTTAGGTTTCTTAGGGGTGCGGACTGTGGACCTCCGGTTTTCAGTGAATCCTGATCGAAGTTTTACTTCCAGCCTGGTATACTTGCCAGAATCAAGTTCTTTTCTTGATGTGTATATTTATTTTGAATTGTTCATTATTGATTTTCCTCAAGTTTCATATTTGGGGAAATACCTTTTTATAAGCCTGTGAAAGAAGACCAACAAATATAGGTCTGATACCAGTCTTATCAGATTTATAAAGTGCAAACCATAGTTAAGATCGTACCAGTTGTTTTTTCATGGCCGGTATGTAGTTTATGGTACTCTGTTTTCCCTATACATACCAAAATACATATAGAAAATCAGTAAAAAAATCTCTAATTTACTATAAAGCAAAAGTGTACCATGTTTGAACTAGCAGATCAATATGAAGATTACTGAACTCTTTATTCCATAATATGGTTGTTGGCACCGTGTTCCATTCTAAACAGTTTTTTCTTTTACAAATTATTCAGTAGCATTGGTTTCACCTTGCAGATCAAGAAGCATTTCAAGGACATCGGTGTTCCAGCTGATTTAAAATACATTGATCCAACATATATGGTTCGGGCCTGCCGGGCAAATGCGTCCGATGCTATTCTCTGCACCGTGCTCGGGCAAAATGCTGTAAGTTGATTTCTTTGATTGTCTGCTAGTAATCATTTGAATGTAAGTGTAATATTTTTATCCATCTTAATTAGTTCGAATTTAAGAAAGTTATATGAATGTTTTTTTAGGTACATGGAGCCTTTGCTGGGTTCAGTGGCATCACGTCAGGTGTTTGCAATACACACTACGTCTACCTTCCCATTCCAGAGGTCATCACAACGCCAAAGCATGTGAACCCTAATAGCAGGATGTGGCACCGCTGCCTGACGTCCACTGGGCAGCCCGACTTCCACTGACTCTACCTTGCCATCACAACAGCGCACGGTACCAAGAGAATCGTCCATCATGTATTGCTAACAGGAAACTAGAATAAATTCTTGTGGCACTGGATTTTCTTACTGGAAACTAGAATAAATCCTTCTGGCACCAAATTTTGCCTGTGAAGTTGGAGGAGCTCATAGTAAACTTTACACAGAGTCGTCCCTTGATCATTCTGACATAGAAAACATACTCGTTCTTTTCATTTGCCCCAGAAGGGATTTTTTTCTTTTTGTAAAATGCTATCACTGCAAATGATTTGACCATAAATCCTACCACAAAGAACTTTGGCGATTGCATAATCCAGATGCTACAAAACTGGCTGCGGCCTGGTGAGATGTTCTATTGACGGTAATTTACTGTCTGTAATCGACAATCTGACTGGGAAGTGCAGCATTCTCAGCAGTCAGATTCTGTTTGATCGTTCAAGGCCTTTGGTGTAATCGATGTTGTTTTGGGAAGTTAGGAGCATCATTTACGCTTCCTCTCAGGAAGTAGAGCGTCGTAATTTTCTTCTTTTACGAATGTCAGAGCTCATGGCCATAGATTCCAAGGGGAAAATAATCTGGATTTCCAAAATACCTGTAGTACTTGCTCATCAGACCTCTGATTACATAAAGAAATTATTTGAAACGGGAGCATCCTGCAATCTCTGCACAAGTATCCTGTAGACAGCTTGCACAATTGCAGAGATGAAGGGGTGGATCAAACAAATCAGCAATCTCTGCAGGATTCACCCCTTCATCTCTTCGAAATAAATTTGAGACCTTGCATTTCATCTTGCCCGGAGCACCAACTACCATTAGTTTCTTTATCCAGTTTTTCCTTGCCCTCCATCTGACTTTCCTATGGAAGTATTTTGTGTTTCTGTCCCCTTCCTTCAGCCATGTAATTCTCGATCTTTGGAGCCACATTATCTCTTCTGTATATAAGATCTCATCGAGTTCTTTTGTCAGCTTCGCAGTGCGCTTTGTAACGTGGCCAAATTTCTCCCGGCTCCAGACTTTCAGATCAGCGGTGACTGCTTTAAGCGAATATGCCAGCCCACCTAAATCACTTCCTGGGTTCTTGCGCCATGCATTCTCAATAATTGATTATGCACAACTTCCCCCGTCAGGTCTACCACAGGCCTCCTATACACCATGTGGAAATTGATCAAGCTTTATGCCTTTAAAATCCATTAAATTTAAATTGGAGGTTCACATTAAACATTCGAAAGATGGGTTTTAACATTTTCTGAATAACACATCAACATGTGAAAATAATAGATTCAACAATTTTTGAAAAACTAGCTCAACATTTTAAAAAAATATTAGTTTCAATTTTTTTCAAAACCTATTTCAACATCTTAAGCGAATTGATTCAACATTTACCAAAACATGGATCAACATTTTGAAAAAAAATCAATATTTATTGCGCCTATGGTGGCGGCAACGGTACGTGGCGGGGGTGGCGTGGGATAGCCAGCACGACAAAGGCGGGGGTGGCTTGGGATGACCAGCACAACATAGGCAAGGCGTAGCAGGACCTGTAGCAGTGGTGGAGGCTGCATGCGGGTAGCGGCAGAGGTGGAGGATGTGAACAGCAGTGTGCCGGGTGGCGACGGCGGAGCACGCGGACAACAACAATGCGGGGCCGCAGAGGATGGCACATGCAGGCGGTGGTGGCGGGCATTAGGGGGTAGCGTCGTGCGAGAGAGTGAAAGGTGGTGGTAGACTAGAACCATGGAGCTAAACCGCAGTCGACAGATGATTGTTTGCACGAATCTAAAATGTGGAAGGTCCATTAAAAAAGAACTTCCGGAGCTAGGACCTGTTTGTTTGAGGTTTCTAGCAGCTTCTTAGTGTGAAAAATTAGAAGTTTAAACAAACAGCAAACTTCTTGTGCAGCTTTTGAAAAGCTAGAAGCTCAGTAAAGCTGAGTTTATATGGAAAGTTGAAAAGCCAGAAAGTTAAACACATTTTTCAAAAATTATTATTAGTTTTTTAGAAAAAAATCCAGCTGCAGCTTTTCAGAAAACTAAAAAAACTGCAGCTCAGATAAACAGGCTCGTGTTATATAGTCGGCAGCTCAGACAAACAGGCCCGTGTTATATAGTCTGGTCTACCCACGGGCTGCTGCCCTTTGCTGGCCCATCCCAGCTGGCTCTTGCCAATAGCCTGCGGCCCACGGGTCTCTCTGCGTGCGCGAGCTTTTATATATATATATATATATATATATATATATATATATAT
>NC_028451.1:30585331-30625638 GCF_000263155.2 Setaria italica | reverse complement strand
AATGGCAAAGAAAGTGGCCCATAGTCTTGAGTATCAAGGAGAGGTTTTTACAGCTGTTATATATATATATTGATACAGATATACATATACACACATACAGAGAATACCGGCCATCTAGATATATATATATATATATATATATATATATCTATATCGCTCTCTCTATACATCTATATATGTCTCTATATATATCTCTCTCTCTCTCTCTCTCTCTCTCTCTCTCTCTCTCTCTCTCTCTCTCTCTCTCTCTCTCTCTATATATATATATATATATATATATATATATATATATATATATATATATATATATATATATATATATATATATATATATATATATATATATATATATATATATATATCGATTTTGCAGAAACATATAGTTGGATGAAAAAATTGCAAAATTATGCTATTGTCGCCGGCTGAGCCGACGACAAGGAGATTTACAACTTTGGAGTTCAAATTGTTTTCATTTGGAGCTATTTAATGGCTGAAATAATCGACACAAGTTTCATATCTAAAAATTCAATTATAGATCTGAAACTTGTGTTGATTATTTGAGCACCAATATGATATTAAATGAAAAAGGATTTAACTATAAAGTTGTAGATTTCATCGAGATCTACAAGTTTCATATAAAGTTTATCTCCATCCAAGTTGATATGAATTAGTTATGATTTTTTGAAAGTGTGGTGCGAAGGGGATGTACCCCTTATCGCCGGTTGGGCCGGCGGTATGGCCCTTCCGCCGGCACAACCGCCGTCTGGGCCGACGGTAAGGTCCTTCCGCCGTCTGAGCCGGCGATAATAGCTTAATTTTACAATTTTTTCATCCGACTATGTATTTCTGCAAAATAAATATATATATAAATAAAAAAATTCTGCTAGGCCAGACGATGGGCCGCCACCTGTATAAGACGCTGGGCCGACTCCTGTGCCAGTTGCTGTCCGGCTCAGGCACTGCTAGGGTCTGCAATCCAAGGGCTTGGAACCCTTGCCTCTGCCTTTATACCAAAAAAAAAAAAACTGCCTTTCCTTCCTACCAGCGACGATCTTGGGCAGGTCTTCGTCGGGCGCTTCATCAGCGACAAGCCGATAAGCGTCCGCCAGGGTATGCCCGCCCGTTCCCTTAACCTTACCTTCGGACCTTCCTGCTGTGCGAAATCGAACACCCCCAAACCCTAATTTATGCTATTTTTGTATTCAGATCTGACCATGTATTTTACCTACTAACTTCGATTTTTGTATTCAGGTCTCACCATGTCCCACGTTGGGTGCGCCCTGGTGATGCTGATTTTTGACATGGCGAAACATCGAGCAATTTAATCCCATGGCTTCTTAGGTATTATCTATACGCATTTACTGTGACTGCTCTAACTAAACTAATTCATAGGACTCTGCTAGTGCTAGCTGGATATTATTTGTAACAGACATAAGATCCTTCAGTGCTGCATTTGCTCACAGTCCTGCTCCTAGTGAATTGGTAGCTTTGCTTTGCTCTAACTTCTCTGTGCAAAGACTGGTAACATCACTACCGCATTTATATTACTATCCATACACTCTTTTCTATTTGTGAAGGTTAAATAACCTCAAATTCTCCGAAATTGTCGGATCAATATTCTCTTGAGATTCTCGGATCAATACACATTCCACTATTTTCTCACTTCTCCTGCGTATGTCCTGCCATCCAGAGCTACATGCTGTTTCTGATAAACTATACAATATAATCAGAACAGCCTAGGATCCCCCAGTTCTTGGCTGTCCTCTTTGCTAGTTATTGAGAGATTCAACTGTGATATCACCAGGCTTTGCAGAGCGGACAGTTATAGCAAGAGAACCATCAGAATCTTAGTTATATATTTCTCGTTCCTAAACATAACAAAATTGCATTCATCTTCTCCCTGTGAATACGTATTAAATATATCTTTTAGCACAGAGTATGCCAAAATTATTGTCAGCAGCATCTACATTGATGCACTTGACATGAAGTTTAAGACGGCTTCTAGGTTCCTTAGAAGGTACAATTACAACCTAATAAGATGGACACCTTTTATGTTGGCCAATTGGCATAAAGCACAGCAAACATCATTAAATTCCATTTTCCTCTTGTTTGTGGGATGAAATTTACTTTTGCTGGTCCAGAAGTGGATATTAGGGAAAAAAATTCTCTATGCAATGCTCTGCTCAATTTATCGACCACCGTTACATTCAATTGCATCATATACCTATGTAATACAGCGCACCTTGTGAAACCATGCATGGGGTAGACAATGCTCAAGTGGAATATCGACAGGATTCTGAGAAACCACTCGGGCACTGGCTTGAAGACATTGGAGCTTAATTTAGGTGCTGAAGACAGTACCTTTCCTTATATTGACAGTTGGCTCCAGGTTGCTGTTAGACCAGGGATTGAAAGGCTCAACCTTTTCCTATATAAAAAGTACAACTTCTCATGCTTGCTTTTTTCTGATGGTGTTAGAAACTCAATTCGGGATCTTCAACTTGACACTTGTGTTTTTCGTCCCACACCTGAACTTGGTCCCTTGAGAAGACTTACAAGCCTGAATCTGAGTTCGGTTCGTATTACGGGTGATGAATCAGAGTGCCTTCTTTCCAACTCCCTTGCTTTGGAGCAGTTGGAGCTCTATAGCTGCAAGGAGATCATTTTTCTGAAGATACCTTGTGTGCTGCAGCTGCCTGACTGTTCTTGATTGCTATAGGTTGCAGACAGTAGAGTGCAAAGCTCCAAATATCTCAATTATTGACTTTTCCGGAGATAATATAAAACTTTCATTTGGACAACTATTGAAAATGAAGAAATTGGACATGCACCAGTCAGATGTGGTGTGTTATGCTTGTGCTGAGCTTCCGTCCATTATGCCAAATCTTGAGACTCTTTTAATTGGTTCGGGTATTGAGGTATTCTCTTAAGACTTTAGGTGCTGCAGTGCAGCGATACATAGTCATACCCTGTGTGTGATCTTTCCAAACATGACATATTTATTGTGCAGGTGGTTAATGCACCAATGGTGCTTACCAAATTCCTCTACCTCAAGCATCTAACCATTCTGATTTCGGAAAGGACATTTTCCCCACCATATAATTATGTTTCTCTGGTTTATTTCTTTGATGCGTCTCCTTCCTTGGAGACTTTTTTCTTGGATGTAAGGCACTGTTCGTCCTATCCTTCGAAGGTATCTGGCCACTTTGTTAGGTCCATGATCTAATTTACTTTTCATCATCAGGTGCCTCATGAAGATGTGAAGCATGAATCAGTTTTTTGGAGGTTCCTCACATTTGGGGGAGCTGCCTGAACAACAACACAACTGCCTCAAGATTGTGGAGATCATAGGGTTTAGCTCTGCAAAGAGCTTGGTTGAGTTAACATGTTGCATTGTCAAGAACGCAGTCTCACTTGAGTGTCTTACATTGGACACCCTTCGTGATCCTTGGAGGTGCTCTGGGGAAGCTAATAAAACTTGCTGGCCCATTCACAATGATGTGCTCAAGGAAGCGTCTAGAGCGGTCGTGGCCATAAGAATGTATATTGAACACAAAGTTGCGCAACATCTAAGCTGATTGTTCTGGAGCCTTGTACACGGTGTCATTCCCGTTGATGATGGTACTACAGATCAAATTGCAGCCTGTAAGATGTTGATAATATCTGGAGGGTGGTAGATGGCATAAGTTATTGAGATTGCACCATGTGTGATCATTTTAGTGTAATTGGATAAGTATGCTGAATGTACTATTGTCACATAAGTTAGGTTGATATCGTAAGTTATTGTAATTGCATCATGTGCAATCGCTTAATGAACCTTGTATTGGTTATTGGATAAGTTACTTTAACTGTGCGATATATTGTCACAATTTAGTTACAGATTAAACCATGTTTTGTTTCTTGAAAGATTAGAACCTGTTGATTGTTTAGGTTTCTTTGTATCCTGTATCATTTGTGTTGATTTTGGTTTCTAGCTAGATATGGTTTTATTTCTTCATCAGTTTTTTTTCCTTTAAAAAAGGTCTATTGTGTTGCCTACCTGATTCGATTCACTTATAGACGGATGCAACCCAAAAATCTTTGCAATGGTTGCCAAATCCACAAAGCGACAAGCCTACTTGGTAATGATACGGATTCTCAGGGTCTAGTAGGGTCTTCTTTTCTTTTCTTTTTTTTGAATCGAGACATCCCCGTTTCCATTACAGAATAACGAAAGAAACAGTAGCATGGGGGAAACTAGCAAGAATGTATTTTTACGCCCCCTAACCTGATTCAAGCTAGAAGCCTAAGCTACAACCGCGTAAAGAAAGAGAGTGAGGAAACGTCATGCTACAGTTTGGTAAAGATGTTTCTTGGCAAGAGAAACACCCGTCCTCACTGCAGTGCTCGTGTTCAGGCGCCCGGACCGTTTTCTCTTCTTGATCAGGGTCTAGTAGGGTCTAGTTGAGTGCAAAGAACCATCTCTCATGACCGCACCTCAAGATGATCAATATGTACATGCATTACACTCAGGGGGTGTTTGGATACGAGGTGCTAAACTTTAGCAGGGTCACATCGGATGTTCGGATATTAATTAGGAGGACTAACACGAGCTAATTACAAAACTAATTGCACATACGGAACTAATTGCACAGATGGAGTCTAATTCGCGAGACGAAAGGCTAATTAATCCATCATTAGCAAATGGTTACTGTAGCATCACATTGTCAAATCATGGACTAATCAGGCTTAATAGATTCGTCTCGCGAATTAGACTCCATCTGTGCAATTAGTTTTGTAATTAGACTATGTTTAATACTCCTAATTAGTATCTAAACATCCGATGTGATAGGCAAAGTTTAGCGTAGTGTATCCAAACAGACCTAGTGCAATGGACACTGTTATGACAGCACTTCGAGCGCTTCATGTTAGCGACGATGGACAAGAGACAATACTCCCTGAACTGGAGAAGTTGCCGAATCCAATTGAGTTATGCTATTCCCAGAGTTGACCAGGGGTCAGCTAGATCTGAAGTTGTCGTAGAGACCTCCGTTGGAGAAGACACAGCAGTGATACTAGGACGCCTTGGGAGCGATGTTGCACGATACGATGAGTCGTATAATATGATATGCTTGTTGTACTTCATATGGTATTCTAAAACATTCTCTTGTTATCTGACTGAATATTCTGAAGATGAGATACCCTGTATTTTCACACTAGTCATCCAGATGATCCCCAAATTGTTTCAAAGACTCGGTCTGCTGCTCTATTTTACTACTCCATCCGTTTCAAATTGTAGGTCGTTTTAGCTTTTCTAGATTCATATATGTTTGTATACGCACACATGCATAGTAAAAACTATGTACCATCTACAATTTAGCACAGAGGACGTAGAATGTTGCAACAATAATGCCTTCAGCGCCCTTGTTTCTTCATAATCATTCATGAGAGCATACATAGATCTGGGCCTTTTCAAAATATCTGTACTCCTTGATCTGCATGCCACCGGTTACGGAAAAGTAGCTACATGTAAAACAGTACGAGGATCCGTAAGAAATTTTTTCTGAGATAGGCAAGCTTTTGAACAGAGTATTCAGTTCACGAGGGACGAAAAATTACAAAATTGTTACAACATTATATGGCGGCAGCTATCACCAGCAAGCACGGTATCCTGGTAGTGACTGCTTCAGTGCTAACCCTACAAGGGTAGGCCCTTTCCCTTGTTACAGGATTACTCCCTAGGCTAATTCTTGATCGTCAGGTCAAAGGTTGATTGCAGACTTCCTCATGTTAGAAGCTCCTGCAACGTGCTTGCTTCAAGCTACAGCCGTCTGATTCCCACCAACCCAATACTGCTTTACAGCATATAATATCTTCTCGCCCACGAGGGGACCGTCCTCATGATCGACCAACTTTGTGTTCCACCTCATGCCCTGAGCAAGGCTATTCACCTTGGTCAAGACGTCAACATCGTCCCGGACTATGACGGCACCTTCTGGCCTTAAGATGCGGTCCATCTCCAGGAGAATGTCCTCCATGCTGCACCTATTGTTAGTTTCAACAAATAAAATGGATAAGCACAGGAAATCAGAGCAATGGATTCGCTACAGAAGGCAAGAATAGCTTACTTGTTCTTATACAAAGTGAAAAGACCACTAGCATGGATAAGATCGTATGTCCTTGGATAAGTAGAGAAAGCCTCACACCTGGCATACATTGCATCAAATTGTAAAGTTCATGCCCATTAGAACATTACTTTTTTAGTACATATTTTGAGTGTAAAATGTCATACCAGTCATGGTATATGCCGATTAATCCTCGCTCATACACAGCACCCAGGGTAGGCATCTTCGCAATAGTTGGCACGACATTCATTACCCAAGATTTGGGGGACTCTATCGCAGCAGCGAATCCCCCAAAGCCTGCATTCATGTCCATAACATTCCTGTATCTACCAGTAAGTAAATATTTGTTCACAGCGCTATAAGCCTTCACATGCTTCTTCCACATTTTATTGTCTTTCTGAAAGGCCTGAGATGAAATCCCTGGAATCAAACCATTAGCAATTCTTGGAGGAACTGCATTGAGCCTGTCTGGGAAAGGCTTGATTGCTCCTCCAGCTACTTCACTTCCATCTTTTACATCTGGAACGGGTGTCACACAGGCCTTCATCTTCTTGTACCTGATGTAGCAGCAGCAAGTAAAAATTAGGAACAGGAAGGGATTATAGAAATGATTGATGTTGTTAACAAGATTACATGAATAGCATACCAGACATCATCTGGGTTTGTTGATTCACACATCTGCACAGTGGATTCACCCTGCCTAGAAGGACAAGACTCAGTGTTTACCCTTTTCCTCCATATTGCCATCTCACCCTTCTCTGAGACTTTTTCCCAACATAGAAGGTCCGCAATTTCCTCTATTCTGTTCTGCTCTGCTTCAAGATCCTTCTTTGTGCGCTGCCAACCCTTGTAGTTCACCTTCCAATTAATTGGAGGACCAGACAGAACCCAGTAGCCACCAGGCCTTAGAACCCTATCAACTTCCATCATGTACATTCCATCTGTGAAATGAGAAAATGGTTGAATTGTAAAACAAAATATGTAAAAGCATAGCATGAATATTCAAAGTATTAATGGTAACAAAATATTTGCTTTGATGTAGAATATAAAAGGATGCATGGTTAGGCTCACCATTAGCTCCCCATGGAATCAAACACCTTGAGCAATGGGCCATGTCAAAGGCCCTTGATGGATAAGGAAGTTTTATTGTACCAAGAACACCAATAACAGCAGGGACACCTCTCTCAAGAGCAAACTGCACTTGTGCCTCATGGGAATCTCTTGGTGCAAATGACATGGCCAAGACATTCCTCTTCAACAAATATGCTCCCCAGCTAGCCACCTGAAATAGTTTAGTGTGTTAAGACATGGACTAGACTTTATAGCTAAGCTTGAATTAGCAACAAGTATTATGCACTTTGACATTTTCTCTTACCCCGCAACCAGTGTCAAGAGCAGTTCTGACGGTTCCATTGGCGATCGGAATGACTGATGCCAGCTGATCAATGTACTTATCTGCTCCTTGAGGGAATTGTGTCCCTCCACCAGGGAATCTGAACACATTACCCTCATATTGAACCCAGTTCTGGATGGCTTTCTCAACTGTCAAGCTCTTATATGGGCAATTTGCAAAAGGAACATAGTCCCGACTCTTCGGCCATGGGAATGGAGCCACATATCCCTTTGGTGGTGGTATTAAACAGTGCAGCTTTTCCTTCTGCGGCGGGCAGTGCCTCTCTCTGTAGTTCATGTTCTCCCGAGGGAACTTCATCGCCCTGTTCTGATCTTGACAAGGGGTATAATCCGTGAATCGATCAGGGCACGGCTTGAACTTCTTCACCGGCAAAACAAGATCACTGGAGCTGCTGCCAGCTTTAGAATGGTGTGTGTCGAAGCTGAGGTTCGGCAAGATTGTGCAGTCGGTGCGCTTGGTGATCTCCAGCGCGATGCTGTCACCCTTGCCGAACCCGCTCTTCTGCCACGCACCGAGGATGTAGAAGAAGCAGCACATGCCAATGACTATGCATATGGACACCGTGCTCCTGGTCCTGTTGTCGGTGGAGCTCGCCTTGACAGCCATGGCTTACCCTGAGGAATTAAACACAAAATAGACAAAAGAAATTACCAACTAGTATGAAATGGTAGTAGAAAAACTAAAAGCAACCAGGATTAAACTAAATCAAGGAATTTCCCCTGACGCAATCATGCGCAGTACCAACTCATCTATCACATCAGTGCGCCCTAACCACCAAACTTTACCAAAATTGTAAAATGCCGTCAGATCCCTAGTTGCCAAGACGAGAACGATGTCAACAAGGGAACAATGCCGGCAACACGGTCTCCACAACAAATCAGCCGTCGCATTGCGGGTTTACCTAAAAGCATCCGAAGACGCCCCCAACGGCGGCAGTACCGGATCTTGGAGACGAGCACGAAGAAGGCATCTAAAAGAAGTGGGGGAGCAAAGGAGACGACGGCTCACCGGATGGATCCAGGGCAGAGTGCGCCGCCTCCTACGCGAACGCCAGCTTCGGTGGCGGCTGCAAAAATCTGAGGCTTTGGCCGGGGGGTTTTCAGGCTGTGGGTTTGTGTGATTTTCAGGGGAGGTGGAGTTGGGGTTCCCCCACCCGGCGGCTTTACAGTTCGGCTCCCACTCCCCCTTCTTCCACCTCCACCGACGGAGGAACAGTGCCCGCGCCGCAGGGTTTCGGAGAGAAAAAAGCGGAAAAAAATCGTTAGAGCTCGGGGCTTTGGAAGGAGGCGGTCGCTCCCGTTCTGGCTGAGCTGGCGGCCTAGCTTCCGCCTTCCGGGTTCGTGGATGGGGCGTGTAGCTGAGAGCCTGAGACCCGACCTGGTCAGAAGAACTCGAAGACTCAGGCAAAGAAGCAGGCACCATTCATCAACGGCAAATCGATAACACAGCATTGGCAAATTGTGCAATAGGTGGAGTTGTTTTCCTTCGATATTTTAGGCAATATAGCTAGAATTTTCATGTAGTTTTTTAGGTAAGATTATTGACTCTTCTCAAAGTGGTCAACAAAAGGAATGCCGTACAATACAAGCCAAAGACTACGTATACTTCCCACAATCATGAATAAGCGATATTATGTTGTTGTTTAAGTTAACCATTTCGAATTTTATTCACTATTTTTTATGCTTAATTTAGGTATATTAAAATGATCCAATTAATTTTATCTCAAGATATAGGATAGTTTAGTTCGTGCTGGTGACCGCATGCCAGCATTTCACGGTGGCGGTGAAATGAACTAGCATGGGCGCGAGCCTGCGAATGCGTGCCGGCTCCCATCCGAACTCACTCAAGCGCTTCTAGTCAATGACGGATATGTTGGTCGAACGAGCACCAGGCCACCAGCCGCCATCCAAACAGCTTCATAGTCAGGGAGGACAGGGCTTCGGCCATGTTTAGTTACCCCAAATTTCCAACTTTAGCACTATGCAAAAAGAAGATTCCTCATTACATCAAACTTGCGGTACATGCATGGAATACTAAATGTAGATGAAATTAAAAACTAATTGCACAGTTTTGTTGTACTTTGCGAGACGAATCTTTTGAGCCTAATTAGTCAATGTTTGGACAATAATTCACAAATACAAACGAAATGTTACAGTTACGCATTTATAGCAAAATGCAAATTTTGCCACTCCTAAATTGGAAACTAAACAAGACCTTCATAGTCAGGGGCGGAGCCAGGGGCCAGCAGGGGCCATGGCCCCCCTCAACGAACTAGCAAAAAGTTTTTTTACCCCTTCATGAGAGAGACAAACGATCCAACGCATAGTGTAACAGACTAGCTAATGCTTATAATGATTAGTAACATTGATGCAGGTCGTAATTTAGTGTCGGTGTACCAAACAATCATTTTTTTTTAATATGGGCCTCGCCATGGCTAGATGAGGGCATGCCTCTCATATGGTTCAAGAACGCACACATGATCCCCATCCCCTATTCCCCATACGCTGCTAGTTCGTCCCATCATTTTTTTTCCCGTTGCCTTTCACTATCCCTAAATGCATAGCTCTAAGTAAAAAATATTTTGCGGAACAGATATATTGAATGCTCGTTTGTAAAATTCCTGACTCCGCCCCTGTTCATAGTTCCTACTATATTTTTACAAATATCTATGACGAAAAGTTACTAGTAAAACTCAACTTATATTGTGAAGAAAGCACTATGGTATGGCCTAGTTGCAGTACTCTTATAATGGGTCGGGTATGAGCACAGCCTGCCCGACCCGGGCTAGAGATATTTTTTGGTTTTTGTTTGTGCGGGGGACAAACATCCCGGCCCGAGTTCGTACGAATGGTGGCGGTGACGATGATTCCGAGTGCAAAATTCTCGCATACAAATTGACTCGCGCAAGATCTCGTTCGCCCCGTTTACGAGAGCACCGGTAGCAGTGCAAGCGCGTGCCCGTGACCCAAACCCAAACCTCCCACGGCGAAACGTACTAAATCACGTGGGCCCCACGCGCAGCGGGTTGGTTGGGTGGACTCGCACTAATGAGATCACGTGGCGTGTGGGCCACGAGCGAGTGCACGGCTCGTGTGCGCGTGGAGGGTTGCCGGGTGGGCCCATCCGTCCAGATTCGAGATGGGCGTGTGGAATCGTCCTAAGACGACGGTTACGATCCACGACGCATGCGTCGACTCGAGTCAACACTCCACCGTCGACGCGGTCGCATATTCCAGGCCGCTTAACGCTTCGTACGTAGTCGACGGAGTGACTAGTCGTGACTCGTGACACTCCGTCGGTAGAGGCGCACCCGAACGGAGTTCGTTCACGATGCACCGACGGCTCCAGAGTCCTGAATGGCCCTGTCACGTTGGCGTCCGATAAATTGCATGAAAGAACTTTTCAAAAAGAATAATAAGTTCGGGCAACAAAAGTAAGGGAAGCTTTTCCTAAGTAAATGTGCGAATATGTAAAGCTCATAATATCAAGTCGGTAGGAAAAGTCACATTACATCATGTGATTTGGTTATCGCCAATACAGAACAATGAAACTGACCTACACTCAAGAGACCTACACTCAAGCATGTCTCTCTTTCTGACTTTAGAATTTCTCTGTATATCATGCCCTCTCCAAATTTCAGCCAAAGAGCAATCCTTTTTATTGCTACAAATGGATAGCTCAAAACAACAAGGAAAAACTAGATCCGAATAAAGTCTACTTAACCCCCTGTTTTTGCTAAACCGGTACACCTTTTGGCATAATTGGCTGATTTACATACCAATTTTTCTGACTAGATTGACACGTTGGCTGCCTACGTGGCAAATAAGTTTATGTCCAGACCATCCCTCCCCGTAAAAGTGCTAAGAGCAACTCCAAGAGTTCTTAAAAAATTCTTCCCCAAAACGAGGTATTAGGGACTATGCTAAAAAAAATTCACCCAAAAAATATATCAGCTCACAGCAGAACGCTAATAACTAGCCTCCTAATATTTCGAAACAGACCGCATCATCGTATTAGGCCTGTCTGTTTCTTCCCCGCCAGGTCTCCACGTCGTTGATTTTTCCTCCGTCAAAATCAGCACCCCCTTGCGATCTCCAGCGACGCCGTGTCACCAGGAGATCACGTCGCCGACGGTACCCCTCCCGCGCGCTCAGCTTGAGTGTGAATCACATGATACGATACGCGATAGTGTAGTAATTTTATTAGCAGTATAATCTGCAAACCCAAGCTACAATACATTGAGCAAGCATGGAAACAGCTAGCAAGAAGCTCCCCTGAGCGAGCTTGGTCACTCACGACGACACACGGCTGCCGCCGGAACCCCAACCTCTCCTTCCCGAGGTTGTACTCCACGTAGTAGTTCTGTTGCTGGAAGCTCCCGAGAATGATGGCCGGGCCGCTGCCCACGTCTCCGGCGCCTCCCAAGTCGGTGACCACGACGAGGCAGATGGCCTCGGCGGCGGCGGCGGCGGGTGGGCACCGGAGCGCGGACACGAGGATGCAAGCCGGCGACGAATTTGGTGACGGCGCGGCGGCCTGGCACGCGAAGGGTACCAGCAATGAGCAGGCTGGCGGTGGAGCTGGAGCCATAGACGACGGCGTAGGGCGGGCAGACGGTGCCTACGATGCAGTTGTTGGCGAGGTGTGTGAGAATCGGTCGCGAGAATCGGGATTGGGAGGAACGCGAACGCTAAAATTTACGTGGTGGCAGGCTGTTTTTTAACGTCGCAAAAAAATTAGAAAAGATTTAGGAAACTGTTGAAGTTTTTTTTTATTTTTTTTCCTAAAGAAGATATTAGCAGTCTTTTGAATTTGCTATGACGCAACCCCGTCTCCATGTTTCTTTCGTTTCTCACTTGTTCCTAGCTCTGTGTCATCGGCCGCTGCGACCTGCAAGACGCCCATGCTCCTGGTTCCCTGTGCTTCTGCTCGTGCCCCTGCGCGGTAGCTAGCCCTGGTACTGCTGCTGCCTACTGCACGGCACATGGGCATCAGAGCCTCGACGCGGCACCTGCCCTGTGTTGCCGCCGTCTGCTGCTGTGCGTCGCACGGGCTACAGGGCCTCGATGCGGCACCTGACGCTGTGCCGCCGCCGCCGCCTGCCTCGCGGTGCACGGGCATCACGGCCTCGACTCGGCACCTGGCCGTACCTCGGTGTGGAGCGAGGGACGAGGAGATGCATATGTGTTGGATTGAGGCTAATTCAGTTGGATGACCATAAGGTCTGCTCAATTTCTGCACCCCATGCTTGCTATGCGTTCGATGAAATTTTCCTTTAGCAAAAATAGATGGCTCAGACCAAAATAATTATACAATCTGAGATTAGATTGGCTTGTAATTGGGCAGCTTGGAGTGCAGACACAATGATTGTAGCCCTATTCGCTTCAGCTTAATCAGCCGGCTTATCAGCCACCAAACAGTGTTTTCCTTTCACAACAAATCAGCCGTTTCAGCTTTTCAGCCGGCTTATAAGCTGAAGCGAACATGCCTAAGAGAGCTGCGCTAAGGAAGATTCTCCCTGGGGCATTGCCAAAGTCGCCACAGCTGTAATCGACGAAGCAATGTACTGCTACAATATCTGAAACTGAAGGTCGAGATGCCTAGTCTGTGGCCTTCTAGCTCCTGGACAGTTGTGATTTTGTTATTGAAGCCATTAGCTTTCAGTGCAAAAGATAGATTCATTTGGTGATCGACGTGGAGTGAACTGAAAGATGAAAAGGATACAGTGCTTGCTTCGCTTTGCCTGTACCCAGAATAGAGTGCTACATGATCCAGAAGCATAGAAGAATTGTGTCCTTGTGTAGTTTTCTTTTTCTTTGTAATGAAGCAACGTTGAAATGAATATATGAATACATTTTTGCAACTTTGGCTACTAAATGCTGAAAATAATTTTCAATGCTGGTTTGGCAGTGAGCCAGTGACCCCTGGCTCCGCCCCTGCAAGCAGTGGGTACGGTAGAGAAATAAAATACACCTTGACCTTGTTTACTTCCTAATTTGGGAGTGTCAAAGTTAGGATTTTGCTATAAATGTGCAACTGTAACATTTCGTTTGTATTTATGAATTATTGTCCAAACATTAACTAATTAGGCTCAAAAGATTCATCTCGCAGAGTACAACAAAATTATGCAATTAGTTTTTGGTTTCATCTACATTTATTACTCTATGCATGTACCGCAAGTTTGATGTGATGGGAATCTTCTTTTTTCACAGTGGTAAAGTTGGGATTTCGAGGGAACTAGTCATCCATCTCAGTTCAACACATGTTTGACTTCTCATCCATCGCTCTATCGCGAGGTAGGGCAAGGTGCCGTACTGCCATGTGGAGTCTTAGAGCTCTGCGCTGTGCAGCGAGTAGCGGCCGTGCAGGATCAGGAGGTGCAGGACCCCGTGCACCAACAGGCTGCTGTGGCGCAGGCCTACGTACGCACAAGCTGCTGGGGCTGCCGCAAGCACAAGCCTTGCAGCCAACGGCGGCGAAGCAAGACACGAGCGAGAAACCAGAGAGAGACGGGGAGGGAGACATGGGAAGGGGGTTTTCTGGATCTCAGGGGCGTTTTCTTCCACTGTCTTATTTTTAGCACGTGTCACATCGAATGTTTAGATATTAATTAGGAATATTAAACGTAGACTATTTACAAAACCAATTACATAAGTGGAGGCTGAACGGCGAGACGAATCTATTAAGCTTAATTAAGCCTAATTAATCCATCATTAGCAAATATTTACTGTAGCAACACATTGTCAAATCATGGACTAATTAGGCTTAATAGATTCGTCTCGCCGTTTAGCCTCCACTTATGTAATGGATTTTGTAAATAGTCTACGTTTAATACTCCTAATTAGTATCTAAACATTCGATGTGATGGGTACTAAAAATAAGTCAGTGGAAGAAAACAGGGCCTCAATGTATTAGCCGTGTAGGCTGCCGACATGTCATCCGGTCAGCAAAACCAGATTAAAAATCAACTAAATTAGCAAATCCCCGGTCAGCAAAACCAGATTAAAAATCAACTAAATTAGCAAATCCAATTTCAAGTCTGTGTTAAAGGTTAAGTCTGTGTTAAAGGTATATTTTGACCTGGTTTAGCAAAAATAAGGGGTTAAGTAAACTTTTTAATAGAATTAGGGGTTATATGGCCTAGCCTGTACTTAAGTAAGAGTAGTAATTTGGTTTTTTTCAAACAACGATATGTGCTGGCATGAGGCTCTCAGGCCCATTGGTGCCTGTTTGGCCGAGTCCCAAACACCGGAGGCACCGTGGATCCAGCCAGAGAGAGTGTGTGCGCTCGTTCTTTAGCGAGAGGGGGTTCTTGTGGGCTTGGATGGGATAGTGGCACCATGGGCATTGCAAGGTTACGGTGCTTCCGTCCGGTCGATCCCTGACAGCCCGATTTTTGTATGTTTTCCCGCTGATCCCCCGTGCCTCGTCTGCCTTTCCCTTTTCATCCATTTATGCTACCTCGTTCATTTAGGCTCCGTTTGGCTGCCAGAAACGTTTCAGTTTCTTCCCAGAATCACTAGAATCGCTACCAAACGGTGTTTTTTGAAGCATTTTGAATCAGAATTGGGAGAAACGTTTCACTTTTTTACCCTACAAGGGAGAAACAGGCAAAAGAATGTTTCACCCATTTCTGATTCACTTCCTTCTCATTTCAACTATCCTCCTTTATCAGAATCAGAATCTATCGAGTGAGACAAATGATTTTAGTGATTCACTAAACAAACGTTTTAAGTTAGAAACTAAATCCAAAATATTTCTGGATGAATTCGGAACCGTGCCAAACTGAATCCAAAATGTTAATAGATAAATCCGGAACCCTACCAAAGGGGCCTTATGCTACCGCTCTTGATTCCCGCGCACCTGCTCCACCGCCAATCGGTCATTTTAGCTTTTCCCGTTGCTGCTGCCACCAATACCGCTATCATTCTCTTTACGCATTTTTTTCACCCTTTTCACTTTTAACATGCCAAAAATATTTGGGGTCATGGAAAACACGGGGTAAAAATGGGTGGGAGAGCGACGATAAAAGCTACTCCCTCTGTTTCAAATTATAAGTTATTCCAACTTTTTTGAAGAGTCAAATCATTTTATATTTGATCAAAATTATAGAGAGGATAACAAAGATTCATATTACCAAATAGATATACTATAAAAAAATATTTAATGAAGAAACTAATGGTATTTATTTGGTATCTAGTATCCTGAATATTAGTATTTATTGTATAAATTTAATCAAACTTGAAATACTTTCAGTCTCCAAGAAAATTGAAATGCCTTGTAATTTGGAACGAAGGGAGTAGTTTCAAACAAGAGACTTTTAAAAAAAAGAAGAAATTCAACGGATACATGTATATATAAAAAGCTTGTAAAATCTAGCACTATCCTCCTCCTTACATAATAAGTAGGAAAGAGAAAATAATCTATTCAAATAGTAATGATAAAGATATTGGGCTTTCCGCCTTCTCTTTTTCATCAGAAAATCCTTCCGTGCTTTCCAAAACTGGCTTTTCATTTTTCATGCTGCATCAACAGTAATAGAGAAATAAGAAGTGTATCCAAAATCTATATGAGATGCAGTTGAGAGTTAGAAAAAAATAGCCCAAAAAAGGAATAATTTGATAACATCATCAGCCATGGTAGAAATAAACTAAGAATGGTTATGAGGAAAAAATGAATAAACACAACAATAACATACCGCTGGAGCAACGAGCCTGTTAGCTCAGAAAACTTAGCTTAAGAAAAACTGAAAGGAACAAAATCATTAAAAGCATGGTCTTCTGCTCATGAGGAAAATATCATATTACCAGTGAATGAAAAGTTTTCAACATAGTTAAATGCTTGCTTTGCTGAATCAATTACTCCATTAGTAATAGCACAGAACTAGATATAGGATTATTCATGAAAAAGGTAACAAATACCTCAAAGATTCTTATCATAAAAAATGCAAGCCATCAAATGAGAAAATGGCAGAAACTTATGACTATTAACCTTTGAATGTTATGGGACATGAGATGGAACATCTCTCTACAGAAGAATATCCAAGGTAGGCATGCTAGAGCTTAACAGCTACAAATTAAATAAGAAGAAAAAGAGAAGCATTTCGACAAAGTTCTAGTTTGAATCTGTTGTGCTCCAAATTTGCAACAAATGGTGGTTACAAAAGCTTGTTATGAAGAAGAACACGAAGTGGAGGAAATAGTTGTTAAAAATTAAAGATTTTAGGTTGCCATAATAATCAAATGGCGACAAATGCTTTCAAGAGAACGTATCTACAAAAACTTAGCAGCTTGCCACTTACAAATAGGCAACAACACCTCTGTGGCTAGTAAAGTAAAAGTAGTCACCATATTTTAGATTTTTACAGTACAAAGGCAAGTAAACAAGACATGATAGCTGATCTTAGTAGTTGCTGATCCTAAGTACATTTCATTCCATGAAAAGTTCACAATTTAAGTCTTAGTTTAGAAAGAAAAGATAAACCATCCTGCCCCACTCATGAGTTCATGACACACATAATAAAAAGATTAAAAAAATAACATGATGACAGTAGATCTATATATTCAAATAGCAAGTGGTATGCACGCAAGATCAAGTATATCTTTGCCTATTGTACCAGCCAATTATTGCATGAACTATATCACATAAAGTGCGAAATGAAAATTTCTACAGAAAGCTTTGACAGAGAACTTTTACTAGATAATGTGCCAAAAGAAATTTTCTATATAATTTTTCTAGATAAATACTGTACAATTTAATATAGATAACTTGCTAAAAGTTTATCTAGGAAGTTTGTCTACAAAACTTATCATAAGCAATTTTATGTAGATAAACTTTTAGGAAAAGCTTCCATAAAAAATTTTCTACAAACTTTTACATATAAGCTTATAATATATACAAAACTTTTATGTGAAAATATTTTGGGAGAACTAGTCTACCAAATTTTTGTTAGAAATAAATAACTTTTCTACACAAATATTAATACCTAACTACTTTGGCCAAAACTTATACGTAAATTTCAGGAAAAAAAATTGAAGCAAAACTTTCTAAACAAATATAGTCTAACAATTTGAAGAAAACTTTGTATAAAGAAATTTGTAGCAAAATTTCGAATATAAAGTTTATAAAAAAATGTGTAGAAAAATTTCCAACAGGAATTTGTAAAAAAAAAGTTGCGTAACAAAATTTTGAAGCAAAACTGTGTAAAAAAATTGTAAGAAAAGTTTAAGGAAAAAAATGTACAAAATATATATCTAATAAAAGTTTTGAAGAAAAAGTCTAAACAAAAAAAGAGTAAAATAATTCTAAAGCAAAACTTTGTACAGAATGTTGTGTTAAAAATATTTCGAAGCAAAAGTTTGAAAAAAAATTGTTACAGAATATTCAGTATAACTTCTCTAAAACAATATTCAAAAAACTATTATAGTTAGATAACTTATCTAGACCACTTTACTAATAAATTTTAAAAATATTTTCTGAACAAATACTTTTTGTGAAAACATTTACTCAGAAAATATCCTAATAACTTTTTAGAGAAATGCTTCTTTTAGAAAAACTTCTTATCAAAACTTTGATGAATAACATATTCACAGAACTTTTTCTTTATGTTTTTGAAGAGAAGTTTTATTTATAAATCTTGTATAAATATATGCTAAAACTTATTCATAAAACTTATGAAGTAAAAATTTCTCATTAAACTTACATATTAAAAATTTTAGATAAATCTTTCTCAATTAAGTTAGATAATTAAATGTTTGCAATTTGATGAATAACTTATCAGGAGAGAAAGAGAATGGATAAATGAGAAGAGAAAGGTTTAATGAATAAGTTTTTAAAGAAAAGCATTTTTAGAAGAACTTATTAGCAGGACTTTTCTTTATGTTTTTAAGAGAATTTTTGTTTATAGCTCTTGTATAAATATATGCTAAAATTTATACATAAAACTTAAGAAGTAAAACTCTCTCATTAAACTTAGGTATTAAAAAGTTTACGATTAATCCTTCGCAATTAAGTTAGATAATCAATTGCTTGCTAGATAATTTTGTATAGAACTTATATGGAAAACTTGGAAAAAATTTCTAACATTCTATCTAGAAAACTTAGAATAAAAACATTTCACGAAAACCTTGACAAAGAAAATTTCTCAAAATAAGCCTTATAGAGATAAAAAATTTAGAATAACTTATCAACATAATTTTTGTTTATAAGTTTTCAAGAGAACTTTGAGTTATGGCTCTTATATAAAACTAACATGAAAATCTTATGAAGATAACTTTTTAGGAAAAGATGTTCAAGAAAAACCGTGCTAGGAACTGCATAAACTTCTCAAATTAACATTCTTGTTAGGGCATAATCAGATACTGATCTAGCTCTCAAGTGACAATTTGACCTACCCTAGACAAATGAGTCAACAAACTGAAATGGCACATGCTATGGATATATGCACTCAGACAAATAAATCAAGTTCGATACCGTGATAAGACCAAAAAGAAAAATGCATAGGCGACTGGCCATTTCAAATATGATGCAAGAAATGGATCAATTTCATATTAGATAACTGAAAGGAAGTGCTCAGAAGTTGGTGGATTATCCTTAAAGTACAATTAGGTCGATGCCTTCGGTTCCAGTGGTATGGACAGCATGGTCCAGCTGGAAACTCATGCCAATCCTAACCACTCACTTCAAGCCAGTTCTCCTAAGTAGGTGTTCCCAACAACCTTTTCCAGATTAAATTAGAATGTCATTTATATGTGCATAGCAGGCTATTCTTTGAAAGTTAAACAAACAAGAGTAATAGTAGTATCTAACCGAGAATAGTATGGAAAATTAAACTATAGTCATATATACTAATTAATAACACATTCAAATTATGCATATTAAGAACCTATTTAATCTAGAGGATTATTATTGGAGTTTCATACACCAATTCAAAGAAAATGGATCGTCTAAATTTACTCTACATGTCAACAGAAAGTACTTTACCATTTTGTATTCGAACAAGCTATCTATAGATATAGCCCACTTCCGAAATGTTGTCAGTTCCAAAGAAAAAACAAGTTGCTAAACCAGACCTATTGCATCGATGGTAGTTGATCTAGATTGATATAGGAAGAAGGTGTAGACCATCAAGACCTAAGGATTATTGTTTGTGAAATCTGACCATGCCACCTTGTTCCAAAATGCTCGGACGAGTGCTTAGTTTGCTGCTTTTGCAGGATTATTGTGGCTCATTTAGGAGTTTAGAGATCTCACCGAGCTTTGGAGCCGGAGTGGATTGTTATCTTCCTCTAGGTTCAGACTTCAAAGTCCCTACAACCAGTTATCAATTAGCATCAACGAAGCATGTATCAGTTTTTCAAAACGTAAAATGAGTATCAGAGATTCGTGCTAATTACCTTGCTCAACATTACACACGAACACAGAAGGGGAGGATTGGGAGAAAGGAAGCAGAGAGACAAGTCAACCACCTTGCCTAGCATCGTTGCAAGATCAGAGAGCATGGAGACCAGCCCCACGAGCAGCATGACACCCCACCGCGGAGACCAACGCGGGAAGGAGAAGATGAGGGGGGGTAGAGCTATAGCGATGAAACCCAACCTCCACTAGGAGCGGGCTCCGCGGGTCCCGTGCCATCCCCGCCGTCGGTATGGGAGGCTGCTTGGATGGGATCCGCCGCCGTCGCGGAATCCGAAGCCGACTGGCGTGTGGCTCTGGCGAGCAGGATTCGAAGGCACGTGCTCGGATTGGGCTGCTCCACCGGCACTCCAACCACCGCGTTGTACATTGCGTCGCTCCCCCGCGGTCAGATCTCGACGCCGTTGCCGCAAGTCCGGCCACCACAGCAGCTCACCTCCTGGTGACAAGCTGCGGGCGCGGGCTGAGCCCCTTCCGCTGGCAATGGGCACCTCCCCTCCCCAACGGCAAGCAGTGAAGGCGAGATGACGAAACCCTAGGGTGATGCGCGAGAGCGGAACAGATGAGAGAGATAAAGTGATAGATTGTATAATGCACGATGTATTCCTCAATAGCAACAGTTGTATACATATAGACCACATGGGGAGCCGGATACGGCAGGCCCATGGGCTGTGACACGCTTACAATCCAACACTCCCCCGCAGTCGGAACTGGGAGCACCGCGAACATTAAGACTGGACCTAAACTCAACAAAGACGGACGTCGGGAGCCCTTTGGTGAAGATGTCGGCATACTGTGAGGTAGTAGGGACATGTAGAACTCGAACTTCTCCAAGGGTCACGCGGTCACGAACAAAGTGTAGGTCAATCTCCACATGTTTGGTCCGCTGATGCTGAACGGGGTTGGTGGATAAATAAACGGCACTGACATTGTCACAATACACAACTATAGCTCGTCGAAGAGGGCAATGGAGTTCAAGAAGAAGCTGTCGTAGCCAAAACGCCTCTGCAACCCCATTGGCAACAACGTGATACTCAGCCTCTGCACTAGATCTGGACACAGTTCCCTGACGCTTGGAGGACCATGAGACCAAATTATCACCCAAGAAAACGCCATAGCCAAAAGTGGATCGGCGAGTCTCAGGGCAACCAGCCCAATCGGCGTTGGAGTACACAGTGAGATCAGTAGGCGAGGTGCGATGTAGGTGAAATCCAAGCTCCAAAGTTCCCTGGAGATAGCGCAGGATGCGCTTCATGGCAGCGAGATGAGGCTCTCTCGGATCATGCATATATAGACAAACTTGCTGAACAACATAGGCAATATCAGGACGGGTGAAGGTGAGATACTGAAGGGCACCAGCGATACTGCGATAATGTGAAGAATCAGCCACAGGAACACCATCAGCAGGTAGCTTTGCATGAGTATCAACAGGTGTACTGCAAGGCTTGCAGTCACGCATACCAGCACGGTCCAGAATATCCAGCATGTATTGCTTCTGAGATAGGAACAACTCATCTGAGCGGCGATCAACAAAGACACCCAGAAAATGGTGGAGAGCACCCATATCAGTCATAGAGAATTCCCGTTGCAGAGCTGCGATGATGCGCTGAAGGAAACTCTGTGACGAAGCAGTAAGAACAATATCATCCACATAGAGAAGCAAGAAGGCTGTGTCAGCACCCCGCCGATATATGAATAGGGAGGTGTCCGCTTTGGACTCAACAAACCCAAGGGAGGTGATGTGACTGGCAAAGCGACTATGCCATGCTCGGGGAGCCTGCTTCAATCCATATAATGACTTGTTCAATCGGCAAACAAAATCGGGCTTGGAAGAATCAACAAACCCGGTTGGCTGCTGGCAATACACAGTCTCTGTCAAAATCCCATGGAGGAATGCATTCTTGACGTCCAGCTGATGAATGGGTCAGGAACGCGATAGAGCAAGTGTGAGCACAACGCGGACGGTAGCCGGTTTGACAACTGGACTGAAAGTCTCCTCGTAGTCAATACCAGGTCGTTGAGTGAAGCCTCTGAGAACCCATCGTGCCTTGTATCGATCAAGAGAACCGTCAGCCAAAAATTTATGACGAAAAATCCATTTACCGGTGACGATGTTCACTCCAGAGGGACGAGGCACAAGGGTCTATGTGTCATTTGCCAGGAGGGCGTCGAACTCTGCTTGCATCGCGGCTCTCCAGTGAGGGTCGGCGAGCGTGGAACGAAAGCTCTTGGGAACGGCCGAGAGCGTTGTCGTGTGCAGGTTCAGACGATCAACTGGCTGGCGGAAACCAGACTTGCCCCGAGTCCTCATGCTGTGATCATTAACCACGGGCTCGATGAGTTGGGGCAGGGTAGAAGCCGTGCGGCCCCCTCTACTGGCAGCTACCTGCGACGAGGTGTCAGCAGGGGCAGCAGAGGGTGTCGCTGTCGTAGTTGAAGGCGCTGGTGCAGTCGGTGGCGGGCTGGCTACAGCCGAGCCACCTCCAGGTGATGCTGCCGTAGGTGCCTGGGCAGGTGGCAACATGCCAGTGGCAGCCGTGGCTCCTCCACCTGCTGCCGAGGCTGCTCCAGCGGGTGCCAGCGAGCCGCCCGGGCTGGAGCCATGCTCAACAACGGGCGGCGCACCGGCTGGTGGTGGTGAGCCAGGGGGGGTACCTGCAACCACAAAACGAGGCCCGATGGGCATAGTGGAAAAGTCATCCTCGCTCAAGAAGTCAAGAGTGGCTGGATCCGAAGGAGAGGTAGACATCACTGAAAAGGGAAACATGGATTCATCGAACACTACATGCCGAGAGATGATAATTCAGTTGGAGTGTAAGTCGAGGCAGCGATATCCCTTGTGGTCGGATGAGTAGCCAAGGAAGACACAAAGTGATGAACGAGGGGCCAATTTATGTGGTGCAGTGGATGATAAATTGGGATAACAAGCACACCCAAAAACACGAAGATGTGAATAAGTGGGATGTGTGCCGTAGAGAGCATAGAATGGTGTCAGGCCATCAAGAGTCTTAGTGGGGTGACGGTTTAGAAGATATGTGGCAGTGTGGAGGGAGTCAGCCCAGTAGACAGGTGGAAGACTAGCCTGAAATAAAAGCGAGCGCACAATGTTGTTAATGGTGCGAAGGGCGCGCTCGGCTTTACCATTCTGCTGGGAGGTGTAGGGGCACGACATACGAAAGAGGACACCATGGGAGAGGAAGAACGTGCGGGCCGAAGAGTTGTCAAACTCACGACCGTTGTCGCACTGGACGGCCTTCACGATGGTGCCAAACTGTGTACGAACATAGGCAAAGAAATTAGAGATAGTGGCAAATGTATCGGATTTGAGGCGAAGCGGAAATGTCCAAGCATAGTGAGAAAAATCATCAATAATTACGAGATAATATTTGTAACCAGACACGCTAGCAATAGGAGAGGTCCAAAGGTCACAATGTATTAAATCGAATTTATGAGTAGCACGAGAGCTAGATAAACTGAAAGGGAGGCGAACATGGCGCCCTAACTGGCAAGCATGACATATATGTTCATGTTTGGGTTTATTACAAGAAATAGCCTGGGTGCTAATAAGTTTGGACAATGCTTCTGAACCAAGGTGGCCGAGACGACGATGCCACAGGGTGGGTGTAGAGGTGGCTGCGAAGACTGGTGTTCTGCTGCTGGTGGACGGGAAGAATGGGTATAGATCCCCCGTGCTATTGCACCTGGCGATCACGCTCCATGTTTGTAGATCCTTCACAGAGAGGCCAAATGGGTCAAACTCGATAGAGCAATTGTTATCAATGGTGAACCGACGAACAGAGATCAAGTTCTTAATAATGCTAGGGGACACTAAAACATTATTTAGAACAAGAGGGCGTTGTGGTGTAGAAAACGAGTATGAGCCAGTGGAGGTGATGGGCAGGAGAGCACCATTATCGACAATAATAGAGGAAGGATCGGACCAGGAGGGTGAGCGAGGAGACGAGAGAATACCAGAGTGGGCGGTCATATGAGAACTGGCACCAGAGTCAGCATACCACTCGGTGGGTGTCGACGGCGGCGTCAAGGTCATTGTGTTGAAGTTGTTGACGAGGGACGCTTGGTCGAAGGAGCCACCTGCCATGGGGTTCCATGCCGCGTACTGCGGCGTCGCGCCGGCCGAAGAGGAAGCCGAGGAGCCTGCCACCGGGCCATATCTGAAGCCAAGGGGCGGTGGTGGGAGCTGGTAGTACCCTCCGTGGTACGGTGCCATGTGGAGGGCCGGCTGGGGCTGCTCGAACGGCATGTATGGGGGGCGCTGCAGCTGCTGTCCAGGAAGGCCGCCGAAGCCGTGTGGCCAGAGCTGGAGAGTGCCGGACCAGGGGTTCTGTCCTGGCCGAACAACAGGCTGTCCAGCGCCCTGCACGGCGCCGTTGGGGGCGCCCTGGCCGGCGCCCGCCTTGCCGTTGTTGGTCCCGCCGTTGCCGCCGCGTCCCCGGCGGCGGTTGCGGGAGTTGTTGGAGTTGCCCGTCCTACTGCCCTGGACACCGGAACCACCAGAACCAGTGCGTGGCGGCTGTGGTTTTGCCGCGAGCAGCGCCTGAGTCTCCGACGGCGGTGCGGGAGTGACGTCGTCGTGGACGTCGTTGACGTCGATCTCTTCGAGGAGCAGCAGGGTGCGTGCCTCGGCGAACGTGGGGAAGGGCGCGCGCATCTTCAGGTTGGACACCATGTGCCGGTACTTCCCATTGACGCCGCGTAGCAGGGTGAGGACAAGCTGCCTGTCGCCGATCGGATCACCGAACTCCTTGAGGGATGCCGCCATTGTTTCAAGGCGACGGCAATAATCGGTCACTGAGAGATCGCCTTGCCGGAAGGAACGGAACTCAGCCTCCAGCAGCAGTGCACGTGATTCGCGCTGGCCGAGGAACTCGTCTTCGAGGAACAGCCAGGCAGATCGGGCAGTGGGATCACGGATCAGCAGGGACTGTTGCAGATCGTTGGAGACGGTGCAGATGATCCAGGTGAGGACGCAGCTGTCCATGGTCGCCCATGCCGAGCGATCGGGGTAGGCGATGTCGGTGAGGACGTGCTCCTTCAGATTGTACTTGCCGAGCACAATCAAGAAGAGAGGCCGCCACTGACCGTAGTTGTTGGACGACTTGTCCAGCACCAGGGTGATCGCGCTCTTGATGTTGTGGAGTGCGATCGCCTGGGCGTGGAGGGTGGCGTTTGCCGCCTCCTTGGCGGTGAGGGCCATGTCGAGGGCCTCCGCCTCCTCTTGCCGTTTCTTCTCGGCGGCAGCGGCGGTGGCGGCGGCGGCGTCGTCACCGGCCATTGGGGTTCCTGGCGATGGGGATCGGCGGCAGGAAGAGTAGGAGAGGGGCCTGGCGAGGGTAGCTCAGCGGCAGGCGAGGGGATCGGCCGGCGAGGAGCTCAGCGGGGCGGCCGTGGGTGGGTGGAGCCGGCGAGCGGGTGCCCTGGCGGCGGCTAGGGTTGAGCGGAAGCGGGTCGCAGGAACGACTCGCGTGATACCATGATAGATTGTATAATGCACGATGTATTCCTCAATAGCAACAGTTGTATACATATAGACCACATGGGGAGCCGGATACGGCAGGCCCATGGGCTGTGACACGCTTACAATCCAACATAAAGAATGGAGAAAGGAGAAGAGAAAGACAATGGAGAAGGTGAACGACACACGCAGTGGCTTCCGTTTCTGAATGACAGGAACGCGGTCGGATCGACCGTGAGTTGGATAACTCCCGATTGTAATATCAGCTTTGTGGCTTTTCCAAGGTTCCTATAGAAAAAGAGAAGGCAGATGAAAATAGTGTGGCACAAAAGTAGTGGTGCAGTGGTAGTGAAAAGTGCACAACAGGTTCATTCGAGCCTTTTATCTAAAAGAATCAATTGGATCGAGTTGCTCATGAAATATGTAGAACCTGCATTTTTTTTTAAACCTTGGGAGGAGCACTACCTGATCATATAAGAAGGAGAAGTAATGCAAGTCTTACAAGAGTTGCTATTACATAAATGATTAGGAACTTAAACTCGAGATTAAAGCTAGATAACATAGAAAACTAAGATACACACGGTCCTCTGACCGCTTGCTGACAAACAGTAATCTCTCCTTGATGAACCAGAACACCTGCAATGGACTCGCCATTTTGCCGTCAAACATTCTTCTGTTTCTCTCTTTCCAAAGGTTCCAGGCCGTGTACATAAGCAGCGCAGTAACATTTCTATTTCTTCTTTGTGCATTCGGGAGATGACGAAGTGACTGCTGCTACCAGTCCTCAATTGAAACTCCATCAGCGGCACTTGGATGAGGCCTCCTGACCATGAGCACATATGTGCCCAAACTTCTCTCGCATAGACACAGTGCAAACACAAGCGTACCGCATTCTCCTGTTGCTGATCACACATAGCACAAACCGAATTGCATGGCCAATTCCTAGCCGCCAACTTGTCTGCTGTCAAGATTTTGCTATGCATTAGTAGCCAAGCAAAGAATTTGTGCATTCCTTCTGCATGCGCCTTCCATGTATATGCATCAATGAAACTGCTATATGATCGTGTAAACTGCGCCATGTATGCAAATCTAGATGTGTAGGCCCATCAGCCATCCAACGCCATGCAATCTCATCGATCTGATCAGTGAACTCAATGTTCTGAACTAAAGCCACGTTTGGCAGGGCTTATTTCAGTTTTGGCTTCACCTATTTTGCACAAAACGAGGCACTGTAGCGTGAAGCCGTTTTGCAAGCCGATGCTAAAATAAATTAGAAGTCAGGTGAAGGTACTATTTTTAGCTTCACCGGCTTTGGCTTCACTAGTGAAGTCATTTTGGAAGAAGCCCTCCCAAACGACCCTAAATCCCATAGCGTGATAAACTCTTCCATCTCCTCCATCGAGTTCATGCGCCACAGTCCCTTTATCCTTTTGTGATTCTCCAATTCATCTTTGACCTTCTTGTTATTCCTCCACGCCAGCTTAAAAAGGCCACGCGCAATGTCCATCGGCGCACGCCCCTGCAACAGCATGAATCATCGATGGATGGCACAACAATACTACGTTATGTGAGCAGGTGTGGCGATGCTCTCGATTACATCGAGGAGGATCGTAAGATCTCTCTGTTTGGAGTACGCCTGCCTCTGTTAATCTTCAGGACGTTACGTTTATGCACGCCTTGAGATGGCTCTCAGGAGCACTTGGGCCCACCGCGCTTGGTCTTCCAGTTGTTGTAGCAGGGGCACTCGCCCTTGTTGCCGTAGTATCCCGACGGCACGCACAGGCAGGTGTTGTAGCACTTGTTGCAGAAGAAGAGGCACGGCTTCCTGTACTGCGTGTTCCCGCACCGCCGCGTGCACTCCGGCGAGCACTCTGCAATGCAAACGCACGCGAGATCCATCATCTATCGGTCACACACAGCCATTAATTATTAGGTTAGTATAACCAACCATGCAAACAAACTACTCCCTCCGTTCTAAACTAAAAATTATATAGGTCGTTATGCAAAGATATTATTATGTATCTAAACATATGGTCTATCTAAGTGTATAATAAAGTCCATGAATCTAATAAAGCTAAAACAACCTATAATTTAGGATGGAGAGAGTACTGAATATTGATTCTCATCTCTTTTGTCTTAATTTTGTAGAACTAGCTAATTTGTGACTCTATATGGTTGAAGAAGATGATGGACAACATGAGAGAAAAGGAAGCGCGGGCCCGGGGCACTTACGGTAGCTTTTGATACTGCCCGGTCCTCCCTGCAAAACGACAACAAGGATCCGCGAGAGCACGTATATCAGCAATGGATAAACTTGAAGTTTGTGAAGGAGGGCTGAAAACGTGAGATCCGAAGAGATAGCAGTGCAGACCTTGCTCACTTTGTACACATTGTCGTCATGCTCGTCGGATCCTCGAGCCAGCACCTGACCGCAACGTAACAACCGCATGAGCCACTCGGGCCAAGTACTTCCGAGTAAACAATAATCTGCACTTACGGCCATTACATTGATCTGATCTCACCTCGTGCTTGGCCATGGCGACGGCGAGGAGGATCAGCAGCCTACCGGCGAGAGCCATTCCGCAGGAATTTCCCAAAAGAAGGGCTGTGTGTGTGTGATGTGGAGTGAAGCAGAGGAGATAGACTTCGGTCTGTTGCGACGACGGGTGAGTGAGCTGGAAGATGTGGACGTATTTATAGGCCAAGCCGTGGAATGGTCCGTGGACAGTGGAAGCTGCATGCGCTGCCCCATTTGTTACCTTGAAAAAGCTAGGCTTGGAGAGAAAGGGGTCGGAGGGAATGCGTCAAAAGGAATGCTTTGAGCCCCTGCCTAGCAGCTGCGCATGTTCATCCTATCTAACCTTTTATATACATAGCTTATTGAGCAAATGATTCTACGTCTAGTTTTAGTCCGTGGATCATCAGGACGTTTTCAGAGCTTCTTTCTTTCTGTCTGTCTTTCTTTCTTTTTCTAAACTGAATATTTCCAAGTAAAATCTAACAAGGCCTGGCTGAAAATACTTCTTTGGCCACACTACTTCATACTACTTCATAGCGTTATTGTAGTACCAACATGCTTTATGAAAAATGGATGGCGTGGCTCTGAAGCCGGCGATCTGCATAGTGAGTGCCGACTGCCGTTGCACCGACTGGGGGTGTTTGGATACACCCTGCTAAAATTTAGCACCTGTCACATCGGATATTTGATACTAATTAGAAGTATTAAACGTAGGTTAATTATAAAATTAATTGCACAGATGGAGTCTAATTCGCGAGACGAATCTATTAAGTCTAATTAGTTCATGATTTGACAATGTGGTGCTACAGTAACTATTTGCTAATGATGAATTAATTAGGTTTAATAGATTCGTCTCGCAAATTAGCACAGGGTTTTGCAATTAGTTTTATAATTAGCTCATGTTTAGTTCTCCTAATTAGCATCCGAACATTCAATGTGACACCGCTAAAGTTTAGCATCTAGGATCCAAACACCGCTGAACAGGTTGAGGTCTGTCTTTTGGGGCGGGGAGTGCAGAATAGATTCGTCTGTTTCGATCCGGAATTATGCTCAGCGCCGCTCGATCGTAAAATATGGGCGGTGCTGATGCCTGGTGCATGCAAGCTAGCTGTTGAGCTTTCCGCGGTAGCTGCGTAGGCGCGGTGATGCCAGTTTGGCAAGCGCGCGCGCGGCGCATGTGCCGCTTTACGTGGGCGTACGCTCAGCACGGAACACCAGCAAGTGAGCCTGTAACGAGGGAGACTACGATGGCGCCCCTAATACTAAGCGCATCAGAAGAGTGTCAGTGTTAGGCATCATCATGAGCTAAAACGCATAAGAACTAGCAGGATGGCCCGCGCCTTTTTTTACTTGAAAAAATATTTAAATGATTTTGTGTTTAATACTTTTTGTTGCCACAGCCACAGATTGGACACAATGTGTAGATAAAATTGGAAATTGGTGCAGCAACTTTAAAACTGAAGGGGCAAGAACATGTCTAATGCGTAGAGAGAGCTTGTGTAACACCAGTGTTATTAAAAGCCAAAGAAAGCTATTATTGGGTTAATAAAGAAATTTGTCTTAAAAAGAGGGATAATGAACTAAGTGCAAATTTGAGTCAAATTTGGTCAAAAATTCAAATTAAAGATTCAAATTTGGAAAAATTTGACCAAATGAGCAATCAAGAGTTTGAAGTATTTATAATTCAAGGGAATAAATTTTGAGAGAAAATTCAAGTCCAAAGTACCTCAAATTTGAAGTCAAAGAGGTTGACTAGAGTCAACTTAGTCCAATTCAGAAAATCTGTTAGTCTGAAAATATGATCAAGTGACCAATTTTGGATTTGATTTCTGAATAAAATCACATATGTACCTTGGATGTTTTTGAACTTCAAATGATCTTGGGTACCCAGTGAGTTTTTTGGACATGTTGTTGGATAGGGATGAGAGGGTTTTCAAATTTAAATTGACGTTCAAAGATTAAACGTTCACACTGTTGGGGGGCTCACTGATGAAACTGAATGGCAATTGCCATTGGACTCTGAAAGCAGTAATGAGTAGCTTAATTTGGTTAAATATTTTTAAGAATTTTGCAGAAACACTTTGGACAAGATCATGCAAAATGGAATTCATAGTATATGGGTAACATATTACATTAGTTATTGAACAATGAAAAATGAGTTTGGATATTTATTTGGGAGTTCAAAAATTGAACTCTGCACTGGCTGTTTAACTGAAGAGTGTGTTCAAAGGGTTCAGTTTTAGCTCGAGTTTTCCCCAAAGTTCAGAGGTCATTATCTCCAAATATGTTGCTTGTTGGAATAAAATCCCTATCTATGGTTTGTTGTTGACTGAACCATATACGACATTGTTTAAAGGATCAGGAGGAATTGGAGTATGGTTTGGATAGAAATCAGTGAAGTACAGGCCGGGTATTAAGCAAGTTCTTGGCTCTGTTAACCGCCTCCTCCAGCTGCTTGCCTGCCAGCTTGCCGGAGCGCCGCCGCCTGTCTTCGCGTGGCCCTCACGCAGCTGCCGCCTTGCCATCCAAGACTCCGCGTCGCGCACACGCCACCGAGCCACAGCTGGCCTCTTTACCGCCTTCCCCGGCCTATAAAGATCCAAGCGCCGCCGCCATCTCTTTCTTTTTCCCCACCGCAAGAGCACAAGCTGCCTCGCGCTCGATTCCGGTAGTCTTGCTGCATATTGATCCAATTCCTCGCGCCCACAGCTCCTCCACAACCCATTACACGCCCCACACCCCTCCTTTTTGCAGCTAACCGCCGGCCAAGTCGATCTCGTCGTTGTTTCCGTCCGTCGGCCGCCATAGACACCCTCACGGTGAAGCTTTTATAAATAAAAGAAAAGGTTTAAGGTTAGGTTAGTTAAATAATAATTTGAGGGTTTGGGTAGTTTAGTGTTGGTTTGCAACTTTATCATGAAAATAAGTTGTATAGTTTTGCATATTCCAACGGTGACTTAGCATCGAAAGCTCCTGGAGTAAAATTTATGAATTATCTGAAGAACCTCGTACTAAAATTTGTGAATTATCTGAAGAACTTCAGAAGTACGAGGAAGCTATTGAGGTATTTGCTCCTATATTTGAAGGGTCTTCTGAAGATACTAAAATTTTTATGACCCCAGGTAAGCTCCGGAGCATCTACACCTATTAATTTCAGAAACTCATTTCATGTGTCCAAATTATTGGTTATTTCCTACTTATGTATTAAGTCTAGGAGTTGATTGAAAACCTACTTTTATGCACAATCCAATCCAACCTTGATTGTTAGAACATCTTTGCCACCTGTTCAAGAATAATTAGTAATTGTCCCATGCTTAGCCATGCTTAGATACTACCCTTGAGTAACAACTATTGCTCGAACCCTTAAGGAAAATATTGTGATACACTTAACTCAAGGAAATGGCCTGGTTTTGAAAGATGTGGACAGAAGTTAGAGATGGTAGCTCTGTTTACTAAGAATGAAATTGATTAAGGCTCGTCCGTTGTTTTAACTGCTGATCAAGTGATTTTACTTGGTTGCTTACTGCCATTGGGAACCAGCAAGTCCGGTAGGTTAGTTGGCTCTTAGGGTGGAAATATATTTACCCTACCTGGCGTGGGTGCATGGTGAGGGCGTAGCCTGAAACTCACATAGAGATCAGGCCAGACATGGAGTCCTATGTGGGGGTGCGTTCCCAGGTTTGGGTAATTATATTTCCAGTCTTTTGGTACAAGTAATCGAAAGGTCGTTGCGTAAAGCCCTATCAGTTGTGCGTGGCTGGTGATTAGGTATCTCCTGCATGATGTAAATCGGTCCGGATCGTTGCAATTCGCGGTTATAAATGCGCTTGATCAGTGTTAAGCATTGTAGATGAAACAAGTTGAATATGATATTTTTCCTTGAATTAATATTGTTGTACGATGTTTTAGTACCACTCAATTGATCAAATGTTGTATTCACCTAGACTGGTTAGGTAAGAATTAATTGTTATTAAAATGACAAAACTAAGGTTTCACAAGTGGTAAGCTT
This sequence comes from Setaria italica, assembly GCF_000263155.2. Classification (NCBI taxonomy): domain Eukaryota; kingdom Viridiplantae; phylum Streptophyta; class Magnoliopsida; order Poales; family Poaceae; genus Setaria; species Setaria italica. The sequence goes on along the minus strand of NC_028451.1, from coordinate 30,593,703 downwards.
TTCACAAAATGTTGAGTCAGCCAGCCCACCAAAAAGCCTTCATACTCCTTGAAGTCATAATTATTTTATACTGGTTAGACGGGTCAGTCTTGCTCAATACCTTCATACTTAGGGGATCCTTAAAGTCATAATTATTTTATACTGGTTGGATAGGTCAGCCTTGCTGAGTAACTTCGTACTTAGGGGATCCTTTAACTTGTTTACAGAAGGTCTGAAGCTATCTTCCGAGGAAAACCCGAAGAACTAGGGTATTTATGAGTCTCAAAATACCTAGTACTGGACCGTAGATGTTTAATTACTTTATAACAGTACTATCCCTAGCTTGTATTTAAGTTTGAAAACTTTTTAGAATGGTTTGACTTGCACTTAGATTTGTTTCAATCTACAGTAGTAAGTATTATGTAAAAAGGTAATATTTGTTGATGCCTTCCATTCGTGGAAGTGATCCTAATGTATGACCGAGATTCAAGTTGTACGTGGATGATTCGGGTTGTCCTAGGGACACTTGACGGACTACCGGATTTAAATTGTTTTAAGTGCGTTTATGGATAATTACTGTTCCGACAGTGATTAGGCACACTTAAACTAGTTTAAGTTGGTCGGTTCCGCCACAGCTCGGAATTCGAAGTATATTTAAATCTATCCCTTTCCTTACTCTTTCTGTAAAATTAGTCAGCATCACAACTCATCATTCCGTCATCATCATCTGCATATCAACTACAAAATCAAAGTTCCCTTTATCAAGATAGATTTTTGCCCTTCACATCATCGATGAACCACCTGGGATACCATGTGGCTGCTAGAGGAACTCGGCCCAAAGTAATCTTCCTCGTGGCATCTACTCCCCTTCGATCATTAACTAAAAATGAATCCCACTTCCATTGTCATGTGTCGCTAGAGGTGACACAGCATTTATTTTGTTCTCTACTGAGAGAGGATTGTTTCTGTGCAGCAGTGCAGTGCAGCTGCGCAGGAGAGCCGATGTGTCACGCTAGCTCTCGCGTTGTAGTCTTATTGTCTTAAGCATCACGTGGCCACTCTAATCACGTTTCTGGTTGCTGGGTCGATCTTGTGCTCCTTCAAATTGAGTTATACGTGCGGTATTGAGCACCTTTATGCCCAAATTGTGATGCTCGTTCTTGTCCTCAGATTGAGTTTCACCCCCCACAAAAATCAGGTTCCTTGTTGCCAATTGACCTAATCTGTTCAACCCAAGTGATTTCCTCATCATTGCATTGAGCTCGCTCTCATCCAAATCAAGATCATTATTGGTAGGTACATGCAGCAATGACGGACGTCCTCGGCAAGCTGCACGCCATGATATCTCGATGGCGCATGTCCTCGGCAGCTCGGCCTTCTTTTGCCATGCGTATGGTCTTGCCCTCGTGAACCTTATGATGTAAAGCTCTAGCTAAAAGCATGGAATTAATCTGGAACCTTATGACTTTTCTGTTATTTGAAATAAAGTTGTACTCTATCTGATGATGGTTCTATTATTTCTATGCGTATAAAAAGAGTTGTACTTCTATACTATTGCCATCCATATGTAACAAATCAATTTGAGAGGACCTTTTGTGTTATTCTAAACCGTTAGATCATCATTAAAGTCTATGGTGCATATTCTTGTGTATATAAATCCATAGTCACTCCAAGTTGTTCCTTTGCACATATATTGTAATATGGTCACACACCGAATCCTTGACCCTGCAATTTCCTCGCATGAACTGCATGGCTCGTGCAGGCCGCTCAACATCAAAATTAGAATATTCCAAGCCCACTAATTTTGAGGGGCCACCCTAAGGAACAATTATCCCACTAAAGCATGCTACAATCTAGTCTTTTTCACGTCAAACCTAACAGCTCATAACCAGGGGATCAAATAAAGCATTTACGAAAAAAGGGTCCTGTGGTCATGATGCCTCACCTTCCATCACGCGGGCATAGATGCAATCAACATTTAGCGAAATTGCGACTTAGCGCGAGCTGCGAAGCATTAATGGTTATGGTAATTACATTGTGAAGTATAACTATATTTTTCTTATTTGTATTTGCACCAGGGCCTGGTAAACTTAGGTACGGGCCTGCCAATGTGTTGTTGTTGCTGCTTAGACTTGACCTAGAACCATAGGGATTGTGCTGCGCCTTTTGCATGGCTGCGCTAGGATTGATAACACCATTACTCCCTAAGTACCACCAAGTACTCTGTTTTTGAACAAATTATTAGTTCTCTGAATGTTAATTAGATTCTTTATTTTTGAAATTGGTAGGTCGGTATTTTTAGGCCTTTTGAAAAATGTCAATGTTAGTGTGTCATATTTTAAAAATACCAATTCCTATCATAACATATCATGCTGATAGATTAGTACCACTTTTTTAGTATACATATATGAATACCTAATATTCTAACGGAGTATTTAGATATAATGAATTTTGATCGAAATTCCTATATAGTGCCTGTAAGTTATTTAGTACTCCCTCTGTTCCAAATTGCAGGTTGTTTTGACTTTTCTAGGTTCATATATATTATTATGCATAATATCTATGAATCTAGAAAAGTCAAAACGTAATAATATATACGAACCTAGAAAAGCCAAAACGATATGCAATTTGGAACGGAGGGAGTATCAAACAAACGCTTACACATTTTTTTATTAGATTTATCAGCCCCTTAGACCAAGGTGCAAAGCCCCGAACATTATATGGAAGAGGCTATATATCGATATTTAAGCAATATTAAATTAACCACACAATCGATGGATATTAGAACTTGCTTTGGATAGGCTTGTCTAATCTTTAAATGTCATTGCTAACTTAGTAAAAGATACACTAAAAAAGGTTGCCTGTCATCGAACCGTAACATCAAAGAAGAATGTATTTTCATAACTTTAGGTGATACTTGGGCACGGCTTTTGTAGTTGACATTTTACTGTCTATACGGTGCATGCATGCTGTTACATTGAAGGCCATGGTCTTTTGAGGAGGCCTAGCGCAAAAGGAAGGCATGTGACGTTCAAAGAAAAAAAAAGACATATCAGGTATTAGATTAGATTAGGACTCCTAGTGCCAAAAGAAGGCAGTAATATTTTTCTGGTTCCTTTCCAAACTTGCTCTGTTGCGTCCAAACTATTAATTGTATTTGACATGGATTCTTTTCTCGATTGACATAAACCGTTAGATCATCGGTATATATCCTTCTCTTTTTTCGATAAAATATAGACCGTTAATATGGATTCTTTAGAATAATATAGGCCGTTAGATCTTCATAAAATCCAACGGTGTACGTTCTTCTCTTTTTTCGATTAATGTGGGAATTTCTAGACCTTCTCGACGAACGTGGTGGCTTCTTTTAACTGTTGTATTAAGATAATAAATAGATGGTGCACTGACGACAGGTGTACCTAAGCTGATAGGTCGAGTAACTAGGCGAAATTGGCAAAGTTTTGCTTGTACTTTGTATAGTATAACTAAGTACGATGAAAGATACTACGCCCTCCGTTCCAAATTGTAGATCGTTTTGGCATTTCTAGGTGCATAATATTTGCTATACACCTACCTATACTCTATATCTATATGCATAATTATATCTACGAACCTAGAAAAGTTAAAACGATCTACAATTTGGAACGGGTGGAGTACTACTCTAATTGAACACTGATCAGGTCGCCCCTGCACGAGTGCATGCATGTCGGGAATCAGCTGGATTAAGATCGCCTCGCGTCTCCCACGTTCACTCCGAGCTCATCTCAGCAATTGTACAACAGTGTAGATGGTTGATGTCTGTGAAGACTTGCCACGTCACACACAAACAGCAAAACAGACAGTTTGTACAATGGTTCATCTGTAAACTAATTAATTCATACAAGAACCTCATAAATCATGGTGATCAAGTGTAAACATAATCTTTGTACACTATTTTGTTGCTTTTGTGAGAATACATGACGTATGCCGTTTGAGAGAATGCAAACCTATCTAAAGGACTAATATGTAACATTTTGATTTTGATTCATACCCTTCTAGCCTGCCTAAAAGAACTTTATGTAATTTCTATCTTTATTAGGGTCACAATGTAACATGGTGAAGATATTTCTCAAAGAGTCCATGACCCTCCTGTTCTGTCCCGTCTCTCCCGTTGACTCTCGTTCTCTCTCCCGTTTCGATCTGGGCGAGGCGGCCAGCAGCCCAACAGCAAGACTTCGCTTGGCCGGCGCAACGTCCGTTTGCCTGCGCAGCTCCGCTTGGCCGGCGTGGCGCGGGGTCCGACGGGCGGTGCGGACCGACTCCGCGCTGCGGCTCGGCACCGGCCAGCGCATGCGGCTGGCTGGTGGCACGGAGCCGGTGACCGACGGCCACCACGCGCATGTTGAGAGAAGGTACTCCATTACTGATTTTTCCATACCAAAAGAAGTATAGCCGCAGCAGATCTTGCCTCGCCGTCGTCAGGTGAAGTCGACGCGTACAACGCGCGACGACCCGTCTGTTGCTTCTCGGAGCACGAGCCCCGACCGTCGTCTCACGAGACGACGGCTCTCTTCTTCCTCTTCATTAAACACTGTTCACATCAGCTCGATTTGCTTGCGTAGACGGTATAAAGACGGTAGCCGTCTGTGCGCTGTACGTGCCCGTGCTCTCCATTATTATAACTTGATGCCGACTACTGTCCCTTGAATCTCTTGGTCGATCGGGGACGATGCGTCGTCTTAGATTTTGTTTGGTTTGGTGCAGTCGTCCTTGGGGTTCTGCATCTGATTTCACAAGCATATACGCTGAAAGCCTGAAACCAAACTGATTTGCTGTCGTGCAAAGTACTGTTCCATCTCGTGGTTTTATTCCCTGCCTGACCGGGGAATTTTTTTTTCTAAATCCGTCACAGCAGCGCCACTCCTCATCACACTCTATATATCATCTTCTGCATTGATCGATGTGCACGCTTAATCGCGAGTGACTGAACCGACACAGGCTATATGAAGAAGGCACACAGACACAGGGGAGACGTCCAAACAACGAACGTACGGCCAGCAATCGTGGTCGATCCACGTTCACCGCACACTTATATCGCTCACATTATAACCTCGCGCTGCTGGCCTGCTGCAAGTCTCTGCAACTGCAACCCGCTGGTGTAAACCGCGACGCGTCGCAGAACACACGGGTCCATCGATCTGGCTGGAGCTAGAGAATGCTGCTAGATGCTGGGTCACAGTCATGCGTGCATGCAGGGCACATGGGTCAGCTGGCCACGACAAGAACAGCCGTGGCTTCTATGGTTTCGTCGTCCCGGCTGGACCCAGACATTTTTGCTAACTCCGCCGCGCGCGGACTCTTATCAGATCCACGACGGGTTCTTGATACACGGTGACTGTTTTTCACCGCAGGCTGGGTTTGCGCGCCATCGAGCGGTTGTTATCGAATGACGAATGTGTTTGATGGATTCGTGGCCCCTGGGGTTTTATTTATACAGATGAACTGGCGATGCATGCGCATCCGCTCTCCCCCGGCTCGAATTGATCTTTCCCCGGCAAGCTTTTGTCGGGGGGCTCCGCCTTACGGCCTCGTACGAGCCCACGCTCAAGAAATGAGAAGCCCATACTTGGGTGAATGTAGCCCACCCAGTCCTAGGTTTATATAGTACAAGACAAAGCCGAAAAAGGGCGTACTGGACTCTGGACCGCGATGAAGCAGCTCGTTCGATGGGCCGGGTGTATATTTGGGCCCAAATACGGATTCAGTTTGTCGTGTATATTTCGAACCTGGCCCACGGCCCATATGATAATCAACAGAGCCCATCTTACGGAATACGGCCTACACTAGCTAACCTCGCCACCGTTCACTTCCTCTCTCTCCCCCAGGGAAATGATGGTGAAACCGTCCGTCGTCCTTCGCCTAGGCTCTTCTTCCCGTCGCCCACCAGGCCACCATGCACGACCCAAGGAAACATTAGTGATGCTGGGGGCCGTGAGTGGGAACAGTGTCCGGTCATGCTCACTAACACATGCTGACGACCCGACGTGCAGCTGCCGCTAGCCTTGTCCGTCGTGCAATCCCGCCCCCACGAAAAAGCACCGAATTACCACTGTACCACCGCTACATCACAGGCACCCCAATTTTTCACCTCCCCTGACATCCGGGCCTCTTCACGGGAACCGGATCTGGTGGCACTGCACCACCACGCACGCACGCACCGCTCGTTCGTTCTGCAGTCCAATCAGTCACCGTGGCTCCGGCCCAATTTAATTTTGGCGTGGTCACGCTCGCCCCCGTCGTCCGTCCCCGGCCGTAACGTAACCCACCCCCACAGCACCGGCAGGCGGCCACAGGACAGCAACATTAACCCGATCACATTGCGCTCGCAGGCGGCAGCAGCAGCACCGGGGAGGAGGAGGCGGGGACAGCGCGGCTCGGCATCGCATCAATCCTTTCCACGGGCCACGCACGAGCGACACCGGCGGCGTGCGTGCTGTCAGCGGCGATAACTCGCCATTAACTAGCCCCCCTCTGTGACAGCCGAGGCCAGCTCGCCCGCGCCGGTGTCAACCTGACACAAACCGTGCCCCGGTCGGCATCCCGATCGATAGATCCGGCGTTTGTTCGCAAACGACATGTCTTCCGGCTTCCGCCCCCCGATCCGGCGTCAGAGCGGCTTGGTCGCGGGACCGCGTGCTCGCTCGCTCGGGATAACGGCTGCGGGACACGGACGGACTCCACTGCTGGCAGCAGCAGGCGCGGAGGACATGCTGCCGTGCCTTGCCTACGTGGTGTGCTTGGCCTCTTTCACTGTTAGCTTAGCTAGTAGCTTGTTTGAGGTGGTCCGATCAAGGAGGGTAGGGAGTGAGTTGAAATGCTGCTCGAGTCTTCTGTTGAAGGGGGCCGAGGGGAGGGAGAGGGAACCGTGCCGCCGTGCGTCTGCACGTACCGCCGGGGAGAACGTACATTGTTGACCGATCGAGCTGCGTGCCATCGTCTTCGTTCTTGAATGCTAGTGGGTCTGCATGCTACTTGTGCTAAACAGTGCCGAGCATCCGCACAATAATCTTCATCTGCAACTGCAATGATCACTGCACCAAAAAAACACAATTGCGAAACAGTAATCAGGCAGCATTTGGAAACCCAGCTCGCTCTAATTTCCCCGACACCTCCACATCTGAACCGTCGAACATCGACCGGACGGACGGGTGCCCTGTGCTCTGGCAGCTCCAAGTCCTGGCCCACGGCCCCCTACCCCGAACCCACCGATCGCCACCGCGGCCTGTCATGTGCGGCGGCAGCGCCCACCACCAGGGCATCGGCAGTTCGTCGGCCGCCCCCATGCACGAGGCCACCAGCGACGTGCCCCCATCCGACCAACAACCCAACACGGCAAACCAAACCACCCCGGATCCAGTTCTGAACCTCTCCGTCTCCATCCATCTGCCGCCAGGGAGCCAGGCCGAGGAGCTGGAGGCCGGGAGCCCCACAGGCGCAGACGCAGACGCAGCGAGAGCTACCCTTCCCTCCCTCCCCGCTCCCCGGCTCCCCAGTCCCCACCCGGCCCGCGCCCACTGCCCTGCCCCCGCGCGCGCAACCAACGTACGCGGCCGCGCGGCGTGGTGGCAGCTGGCGACCACCGTCTCGGCCGCGCTGATGAGCAGCACTCCAGGAGCCGGCAGCCGCCGAGGCGCCGCTCCCCACGTGGTGGGGGGCCCGCCCGCCCTTGCGGCCGGCCGGCTGGTTTTTACAGCGCCACCAACTGTTTCGTTTCGTCGTGCGCCTGTTCTGCACTGCTTCTGCTCGCGCTCGCTCCAGGGACGCTGGGACAGCATGTGCGCTTAGCGCGCAGAATTCAGTTCTCCGTGATCTGCCCCGGCTGTCGCCGGGGGTTGCATAGGCGCTGGACCAGAAACATTCTGAGCCCCAGCCTCGAGCCCGGTCGGCCTTGGCCCTGGCCGGGCCTCAGCTCAAACCCCCCGCGCGGCTTAGGCAGTATGCACCAACGATGTATCACTAGAACATGGAACTCCTCTAATCTAAGGGCCTGTTTGGGAAGGGGGTGTTAAAGTTTAACACCCCCTTTTTAACAGTTGCCCTGGTATGGGATGATAAGACACAAGTGTTAAAGATGAAGTCAAAATACCTGGCCTGGATATTGGCCAGGCCTTGGGCTTCTTCAATTCCATGGAGTATACGCATGACGAGAGAGGGCTGAGGCCACAACAATGACAAGGGGTCATTCCTCACACTCCCCTGGTTGGCTTGTGGGTGAACATCTTTTGCTTGTGGCATTCTTCTGTGGGATTTCACATGCCAACAGCACCCCTACTACCACACTAGAGGAGCTGCTGCCTCTGCTGCAAACTACCTGTATCAGCAAGTACCCTTGGCACCCTCCTCCTCAGCTTCCC
>NC_028451.1:30385038-30584761 GCF_000263155.2 Setaria italica | reverse complement strand
TGATGACGTTGGGGGCTATGTCGACCTCGACCGCTCAGCTCCGCGGTAGGGGACTCCAGTCGGCAGCGGCGCCGCCGGAGGCGGCAGTCGCAGGGGAAGGGCTGACGGGGCGGCCGGCAGCACCGACGCCGACGCTGGCGCCGGGCACGACGTGGACCGAGCAGGGGTGGGGCCGGAGGCGCCAGGCACAGGAAAGGAGGAAGAAGGAAGGAGGAGGAAGGAGAAGAAGGAAGAAGGGGTATTTGGCTGCCATTGAGAGGAGTAATGAGGGGTAAAGTTGTCAATTACAACCTAAGGTGTTAAATTTTAACAGATCATCCAAACACCTCAAGATACTAAAGTTTAACACCTTTATTTGAGGGTGTTAAAGTTTAACACCCTGTTAAATTTTAACACGCCCTTCCCAAACAGGGCCTAAAAAAAGAAACACTCTAGCTCATGAATTGCTCGTTTACGGTTTACTCGTACCTTACGAGCGGCACCGGTTGTCCGGCTCTCGTGTAGCCACAGGCCACAGACGCGCTCGCGCTGTCCTGTTCTTTTGACCCCCACCTCTGCGTACCACGCTGCAATCGGCAACGCTTCTACCGGTATCTGTATTTACTGCGTCACCAGGCACGCCATGGGCATCGCTGTGCCTGTGCTGCACTGTACCACAACCACAAAAGCGTCAAAGCCCCCCTACACGGCTACACCACCTCACGTCCAAAACCATCAAGTGCATGCCAGGCCGAAACGGTGCTAGTAACACACTGCTCCATTTAATTACTTCACCCGGGCCAGCGCCGTGCCAATCCGACGGCCGATTCCGCGCGCGCGTGGCGATCGGGGACGGGAGTCATCACGCGTGCACGTAATCCGTTTCGGCCGGATCTTCGCCCCCCTTGCGTGATGCCCTTCCAACCACCGCACCATCAGGGAGTAAATGGCCAAATTTATGAGCACCACCTGTTCCATTTAGACCTTGCTTCCGTGTCATCACCCCTCGCTCTGACCCCTCTTCCGTTTCCGAGTTCCTCCGTGGGGGAGGGCCGGCCAGGCGGACCTACGCGCACGCATACGTCCCAAAAGTCTCCGGGCGCCGCACGCCTAAAGCCAGGAGGGGCTCGTAACGTAACGTAAGAGCCATTTTCCATATTGTAAATCCTAACAACTAGTTTTCTCTTTAAAAATATACACTCTCCATTCACTTCAACAGTCTCTTCATTTTGCACTCTCCATTCTGACAATTACTGCGTGTGGGACTCACATTTTAGCAAGGCAAATTGGCTTGCCAAGTTTGGAAGTGTGAGGGAAAGTTTGAATGGATGGAGAACTGAATAGCAATTATGTTGGACCACCATTTTTTTTACTAACTTCCCAAATTTTAACTTGGAGAGTTAAATAGAAACTCTGTTGGAGTTGCTCTAACGCAACCCCCCACCCCGAAGCGGCTGACGCTGCCTGAATGCCCCATGCATGGTTGATGGCAGCTTTGTTCGTGACTGTGTTCTGGTTCTGGAGTTATGCAAGTGATCGTGGGTGGATTATTAGTTAAGGTTTTGATTTGGATATAAGGCCAGTCTCAATGGTCCGACTAGCTGTAGCCGTGTACTATAGTACTTCTCTATCAATGGTATGGGCTCTCCGGACGATACAGTGAAGGTACACTCGAGAGCTGACTTTTCCACAACATTATCTGGTGAAAAGATTGCAGAATCGTAATTGAACTGTGCATTACTTGGTGGCACCTGTAGAAGCTGAATTGCTCTCCAAATACATTCTCCATCTCAAATTGTAGTTTGTTTCGGATTTTCTAGAAACATAGTTTTTCCACTAACAGAAAACAGAACATTCAGGAACTACGGACTATTCCTGTCGGTTCAAACAAAGGATTGGTCTTCGTGAAGTATTTCAAAATTCTTATGTAGTAGCTTGATCCATAAAAAATTTGGGGAATATAACATGATGCCAACCTCTCGGGAAACTTATCTTTGTATGTATTTCTCTCTTTTTTAATTCATGTGTTTATCTAAATGTTCAATTAGAGAATATCATGCCTTCTCTATTCCTGTAATATTACAAATGACATGCAACTCCATTTCTATATTTTTTCTATCTGTGTTTTGGGAATCATGCATTGCAAAGAGGAGCATCATGGTACATGACCAAAAGTTTCCTAACAATGATATTTTTTTTAAAACACCGTACATGAGCAGACACTCACTATGAAGCATGCACACTCGTTCCTATAATTATGTGTCTACAACCTTGTTGGGAACGGTTTATCAGGAATGTTTTTCACAATAATCTATCCTTTAAAAGAAAAAAATCCTAATCATCTAGGAAACGATAATTAGCTAAGAAAATTACTAAAAATGAAACGATAACGATTGGCAACAGGTAACCATTGGGAAATAATACCGCTATACATGATTAACTTTCATATGACATGCTGATGTATGACGATGTATACAGTAGCTTTCCAACGAAATTTGTGTCACCTAAAATTTCTCAAATGTGAAATTGCCATTGAGCGATCAGAATGCAAATGGAATAGGTTGGGTTTTAAGGCCAGATTGAAGGCAAACTCAATTTATTGAACAATAAATGATGATGTATATCAACAATATATCATCACATACATAAAATTTGTGAGAACAACGAAGACACCTTAAAGTTTAAATGGATGGTTGAATCGACTGTTAAACAAAAACAACCATTGGTCATGGTTTACTCTGTTATTACGAAATCGCTTGGTTCTTAGCTATATATTAAAGAATATATCAACTATGGATTAGAGTGCATATGTTATCATTAACTATATTTCAAGAAATAGTGTAATTCAATTAATTCTTGTCATCACATGATATTGAACTACTATATTTGCCTAGTTGGTGACAACTTGTTTTAGTTGGTGACAACTTATATAACAACTGCTTGCATATGGTGACGTTGTAAATTGCACCTCAGGCCGATGTTCAAAAAACTAAAAATGACGCCACAATTGGCAGAGCTTGACTAGGACTTTTAAAGGGGCCAATTCGACAAAAACCATGCTTGATTTGATTTTTTGCATATACAAGATGAGGAAATAAAAAGAAAATAATTTTGGAGGAAGTATAAAAGGAATCTGCTAGCAGTGTGTTACATATGATAAAAATCTTAGCATGTGGTCAAACGAAAACAGACATTGGTCATGGGTTCCCCTATGTGGTCACACTAGCGTTGATTCTTAACCCCGAGAGGTCTGTATGAACTAAGAATGCAACCGTGTGGACAAATCCAAGTGCATATTTGTTTTCAAAAAAGAATCCAAGCGTGTATATATGTCGTCATCATCTATCTCTAAGAAATACCAGTATTTTATTGAGTATAAAATATTTAATTCTTGTAGTTGTGAAATTGGATTGAATATCTTATAGTTGGTGCCAACTGTATAACAACGGCTTACATATGCCATACCGTGACGTCGTCACAGCTATACCTCACACGCCGAGGTTCCAACAAGAAAAGAAAACAACCCCGGCGTCACCTAATATCATTTTCTTCAAATGGCACAGTACCCTTAATCCTCAATCCAACGGTAGATATGCGTGCCCTGCAAAATTCCAACGGATTCGAGCCCATGTCGTCACTGATCTATCTTCAAGATGGAGTATCGTTCAAAAACTTGTTTTTTTTCCGGCTCACTAATAGCACGAGTAAATGAGCTCTCCTCTCCCTTGTGTAGAAGAGCTTGCTCTCTCGCTCCCCCTTCTCTCTCTCTCTCTCACTAGTCACTAGCCTTCCCTGCAGCTGCCGCTGCCCTTTTATTCTTATCTCCTCGCCCTCTCTTCACCTCCTTACCTGTTGTTTTCCTCCCTCCTCCCTTGACCCGTCGTCCCATGCTAAAGCCCCAGGGTTAGGAGCTAGAGGTAATCTCTCCACCCTGTGTGTGTCTCTCCGCCCCCGGCCAAGCCGAGTGGGGGCGCCGCATGGAAGCCATGGACGTCAAGTACAAGCCCCTCATGTTCCCCAACGGCGCCGCCGTCAAGAAGGTTAAGCCGGCGGCCGTGGTGCCGGCGGCGGTGGCGGCAGCGGGGGAGCCGCTGTACCGCGAGTGCCTCAAGAACCACGCCGCGAGCCTGGGCGGCCACGCCGTGGACGGCTGCGGGGAGTTCATGCCCTCGCCGGGGGCCAACCCCGCCGACCCGACGTCGCTCAAGTGCGCGGCGTGCGGGTGCCACCGCAACTTCCACCGCCGGGCGGTGGAGGGCTCCCCTCCGCCGCCCGCGCCGCTGGCGCTCCCGCCGCCGCCCGTGCCGCCGAGCGTGCTGCACGGCCAGCCGCACCGCGGCGGCGAGGAGACGCCCGAGGACCGGCTCCCGGGCGTCGCCGACGACTCCGACTCCGACTCGGACGGCTCCGAGTACGACGAGGAGCGGTCGGTGTCCCCGCCGCCCCCGCCGCACCACGTGCCGGCGCCGGTGGCGCAGCAGCCGCCCCCGCCAGCGTACTTCACAATCCCGTCGGCGTCGCACATGCTGCTCTCGCTCGGCTCCGGCGCGCAGGGGGCCGCGGCGCAGAGGCTGCCCCCCGCCCAGCTGACGCCGTCGAGCGCGCCGCCCCCCGGGGGCGCGATGCCGAGGAAGCGGTTCCGCACCAAGTTCACCGCCGAGCAGAAGCAGCGGATGCAGGAGCTCTCGGAGCGGCTCGGGTGGCGGCTGCAGAAGCGCGACGAGGCCATAGTCGACGAGTGGTGCCGCGACATCGGCGTCGGCAAGGGCGTCTTCAAGGTCTGGATGCACAACAACAAGCACAACTTCCTCGGCGGCCACAGCGCCCGCCGCAGCGCCTCCTCCTCCGCCCCCGCCGGCCCCGGCGCCGGCGCCGCGCCGGTCCACACCTCAACCGCCAACGCCGGCGTCGCCGCACCGTCATTCAGCCCGTCCGCCATCACCCCTCCCCCTCCCGTCCTCACCTCGTCGCCGCCCACCGCCACCGGCTTCAACATCAACGGCGCCGCCTCCTCCGCCCCCACCGTCACCGCCGGCCACCCGGACAACGTCAACGGACCCTCGTCGCCGCAGTCCGCATAAACTAGAGAGGGGAGAGGGGAGGGAGAATGGAGAGAGAAACATGTAGCTTAATTTCAGTGATCATTTCTTTTTCCTTTTTTCCCTTAGAATTTCCATCTAAGAAATTAACCCCAAGAAAGCATGCGCCGCCGTGCGCCATGCCTAGAAATCCAAGCTTCCTCCCCCGTATGTTCTTGGGATCCGATGCTGATGCTGATTTAGGATTAGATTATCTCATCCCATCCCATCCCATCCCAACCAAAAGAGGTTGTAGCCTAGCCTTCTTGGTTGTTGTTCTTGTCCTCTTTGATTGAGGCCGTGTTTAGTTGGGGAATTTGGGAGGTGCCAAATTGGCCAACTAAACAAGGCCTAACTAAACATGGCCTGAGCTCATTCAAGAGCCGTGCTCAGAGGAGCAAAGCAGGGCGAGGGTTCTTGCTTCTAGACTCCTAGGATCCCATGCTGTTGTGCTGTGGCTTGTTGCGCCGAACGGAAGCAGCCTCCCCTCTTGCTCCTCTGAGCACTGTTCCCCTCATAAATTAATTGACTTGCTCTGTACTTGTGATTGCCATTAGGAGTAGGATGATGGCTAAGCCCATGATTAGCAGTCGCAGGGCACTATTATAATACTTGCATGCATGATTTGGTACTAAGATTCTGTTAGCTAACTAACGTGACCTTTTAGCTAGACTGAAGCCAGGCTAACCTGAGCTGAAGCTCTCACAGATCCACACCTGTACTGTACTGCTTGCAAATGCTTGCCGAGCTCCATACCAAGTACAGTACTGGTCACATCAGTAAGTGTAGTTCTGGCCATCCGGCAATGGTTTCGCCTCCAACTCTTCCTAACCCCTTCCACTAGTCAGGAACAGGAAGGCAGGCATTGAAGCCATGAAAAGTGCTTGCTTCGCAACAACTCTAGCGCCAAAAGCGCAGAGACGACGAGAGCACAGGCAGCCATCAGGCCGGTCGTACAGTTTTAGAGACTGATCTGATCTGATGGATAGATAAGGATCTAGAGCTGGGGCAGGGGTAGGCAATTAGGCAGCGACGCTTTGTCCTAAGGCCTTGTTTAGTTGGGGAATTTGGGAGGTGCCAAATTACTGTTACAGCACTGTAGCACACTGTAGCGTTTCGTTTGTATTTGTGAATTATTGTCCAAATATTGACTAATTAGGCTCAAAAGATTCGTCTCGCAAAGTACAACAAAACTGTGCAATTAGTTTTTAATTTCATCTACATTTAGTACTCCATGCATGTACCGCAAGTTTGATGTGATGAGGAATCTTCTTTTTGCATAGTGTCAAAGTTGGGAGTTGGGAGTAACTAAACATGGCCTAAGAATGTTTTTAGCGCTAAAAAGGGCAAGTAAATGGCGGGCGCTGTTCGGCCTCGTACCGCCGGCACTGTGGGTGATGGGATGGAATATGAGGAGGGAGGCGATGCTTTTTGTCGCGCTGGGAGGACGTGGGGCTCCAAAAGCTGCCGCCATTGACGCTGAAAAGGCCGCTCGGAGGCCATGGGGATGGGGCTCGGCTGCTGGCCTGCCGTGACAAGCCAAATCATGCAGTGAGCTACTAGTAGCTGCCTCTGCGCTCGTGATGGCATTAGCCTAGGCATGGCGTCCTGACAGCAGCGCTGCGCAGGGCGCAGGGCGCAGGCCAGGCAGGGTGAAAAAGATGTGCGTTTTTTTTTCTTTTGTTTTTTATTTACACCTTCGCCTGCCTGCGTCCGCTGCTTTGGCGATCTTCCCTGCTCAATTCCCAAAGAGCGCAATCGATGTTTGCACCTGCGCTGCGGCTGCTAAACAAACGCACGCATGATTTGCTCTCAATGATATTCACCGCATTGTGGTCCCAACGCCTCTTTTTGGTTCTTTCTACAGGATCGCCAATTATCACATATCTGCCGATGGCGAGAGTCCCTTACCCTCTGCAGTGGCACCTCATAATTTAAGTAATTATGGTTTGCCACAGAAAAATGGAGCATTGTTTTGTCCCTTCTGATGCAAATCGAATCTTTATTGTATTTCCGTCAATGATCTAACAGTACACTGTACTGAACATTTGCTGGACTATCAATGTTTATAAAAATATACTATTTTTATAGAAAGATCTATATATGAGAGATCTATTTGATTTTTTGAAGTTATTGATGGTCAAATATTAAAATGTGCAATTTAGGAGGTAACTAAAGGAGGTTTTTTTAAAAAAATAAAGGTAACTAAAGGAGGTTATTTTCCATGGCGAAAGGCTGCGTGTACCTCACTATGCAGGATATTGAAACACTCCATCATCGAGAAACAACCGATTTTTTTTATTTTGAGAAGATTTATCACTTTGTTAATGTGATCGGTGATGCTGGTGCCTCTTTAAGGGGAACTCATCATATGGATGCTCCTCATCATCATGCTTTATCCTGTGCTCGTGATGGGCTTCAAAGATCTGCTTGCTGGGTTGTTGGGGTTCATGAGATGGCCGCAAAACCCTAACAAAACAATAATCCCTGCCCTGCTGCACGCCCGGTGCGTTGCCAGCTGAGATTCCTCATTTCCCTATCCTGATCTACCTTTGGTTAGGTTCCCCAAATGAACTATTGTTAATCTGATGAGGGGATGTTCCTACTATTAGAAGGTGCCTTCCCAGGTAATCATGCTACACCTGGGATTACTATAATACTAGGGATTTGATGCTGGCATGGGGCATGGGGATTGCACATGGAAGCTGGATCTGCATTTGTTTAATGGGATTGGAACATGTTACTTTGCCCTTCTTCTCACTTGTTTATTCCTTAGGGTTACCTGTACTTGGTAATATAAGTGCAACTAGGGCCTCCGTGGAGCACACAGATTTCAGAAGAAAAATGACCATTCCTTTTCTCACATTCTAAATGACCGTTCCATTTGTCACATATGGACATGTGTTTGTGTTAATAATGAAAACAAATATGCTGGTTTGCAACACCTAGAATCCCAGAGGCAAAAAATTGTCAGAGTTTCTACTGTTCTCTAGGCTAGAAACGTAACTGTGGCTCTCAACGACCTTTTTTTGTTTGTGTGGATCAGCTAGAGTTGATGGAAGGCTGATAGGAAAAAGCATCTAGCCGATCCAAGCAACTCAGGGGGTGTCTGGACACACCCCCTAAAGTTTAGTACTCGTCACATCGGATGTTTGAATACTAATTAAAAGTATTAAATATAGACTATTTACAAAACTCATTGTACAAATGGAGTCTAATTCACGAGACGAATCTATTAAGCCTAATTAGTCCATGATTTGACAATGTGCTGCTACAGTAAACATGTACTAATCATGGATTAATTAGGCTCAATAGATTCATCTCGCGAATTAGTATATGAGTTCTACAATTAGTTTTATAATTAGCTCATTTTTAATCCTTCTAATTAACATCCAAACATCCAATGTGACACTTCTACCTCGTATCCAAACACCCCCTCAGTTTATAATCCAGAATGACTATCCAACGAGCTGGCTTATAAATAGCTATCAGCTGGCTCCTCTGGCCATTGCAGCTTATAGTATGCCGAAGGATTCAAGTCGATACTCTAAAACCTATCGAGGTTGGCTAACACGAGTAGATTTGTTTTTCATAATGCTTTTGTAAGGTATACATTTTTAGTATCTAGTATTGTCTGAAACGTGGTTATGAAATGGACACGTCTCATCTTGGAGACTAGGTACATAGAGTAATAAAAAGCCGCAGAACGAAAAGAGCAATTCCTCGCCATGGAAAGTAAAAGCGTCCCCTCCTTTTAGGATTCACAGCACCTAAAAGGCTATACAACTCCTAAGATTAGTGAATATTTCAATCATCG
The DNA here is from genome assembly GCF_000263155.2 of Setaria italica. Classification (NCBI taxonomy): domain Eukaryota; kingdom Viridiplantae; phylum Streptophyta; class Magnoliopsida; order Poales; family Poaceae; genus Setaria; species Setaria italica. Next base: position 30,575,887 of record NC_028451.1, on the reverse strand, counting down.
GTAAATGACTTATGGTCTCCAAAGGGGAATGGACGAAAACGATGGATTAAGGCGCCCCCCTTTTCCACTCTCACTCACCTTTCCGTTCCCACAAATAATGTCAGATTGAATAATGGAACCGAATGGAATATTTTATCTCCACAGTGGTAATACTACTAACATGCTACACACACTCCATCAAGCGCTGAAACGTCAATGGAATCGATGCCCACACGCTTTCATCCACCACCTTTTTTTTTATCATTATCCATCCCCAGCTTATTAACATATAAAAGAACATTATCCTAATGAGCTTCCATGATAAGCTCACAGCTTTCATCAAATTAGAAAAAAAAAACGAGCTACTGGATTCTTTCCTTTCCCTATTTGATCACTCCAAGCCCAATCAAGCAGATATTAAGGTTACCTAATCAAGCAAAGCTCAACTAATCTTTCCCCTGGTCCAGGTGCCGTGACGTCAGCGCGGCAGCTTATTAAATTTGGGGGTTGGGGGGGGGGTGGGTATACCACTAGTGCTGCTGCTGCTCAACGGTTCTCTGTGTCTGATTCCGATTAAATTTTGCCTGCGAGATCTGTTATCAGATTGTTGGACTCTTGCCCGTCAGTGAGCTGTCACCGGTTTGTTTAAGTGGCTTTTGGCTGGAGTAGAGGGCTAGTGTGTGTGTGATCTGCCCCGCCTATAGGTCGCAGTGATGACGGAGGCGGTAGTTGTAGTGCCTTCCAAGTAACCACTGCAAATGGTTCTTTAAGGAGCGGCGCGGCTTCCGAGGAGGGTCAATCTGGTTTACCCCAGCAAGGGTCAAACTTGTTTCCTTACTGGAGTAAATTAGTACTGGCCGGGGTAGAAGTATGAGAAATTTTACGGTCCACAATTTATAGGAACATTTCGTATAGGATCATAATCCTACCAAATTCCTCTAGTATTTTTCATTTTGAAAGAGACCTCAACAATAACCTAAAATTTAAGTTGTGTGCGCCAAATAATTATCCTTTTCGTCTAGAGGAATATTCATGCACGCTGGAAAAATAACAATCCTGTGGAGATGATGATCAGCCGCCGGCATAAGGGCCTGTTAATTCCTATGACTAAACTTTAGTCCATTGTTTTTATACACTTTTAGTCCCTAAACACCCAAACAGGTGGATTAAAGTTTGGACTAGGCTTTAATTCTCTAGTCCACAAAACTGTATTAAACTGGACTAAAGTGTCTTGGGGACACCCCTACTCCTCATTTATTGCCCTCCCTCCCACCCGGCTCCCTCCCGCCCGCCGTCGACGCCGCCAACCTCCTTCCCGCCGCTGTCACCGCCGGCGTCCCTCCGCCGCCCTCCAGCCCGGCCGCCGCCACCGGCCTCCCTCCGCCGCCCTCACCCCCGAATGTCGCCGGACGCGTAGATGGTGGAGCGGTTCCCGTCCACCTGCATGTCGCCGGCGGTCGACTTGGTCATCGCGGGCTCCATGCTGGGCAGCACCTCATCCTTTTTCTCATCCTCTTCCTCCTTTGAAACCCCAAGAGGAAGCAGCGATTTTTTCAGCGCAAACCGCGTGGGGGCTCCAAGCGAATTCGAAATCAGCGAAATCGTCAAAGAGCTCGATCGATTCATCACCTCCGACCATCCTTGCCGGTGACTCCTCCGTCTCCATTCGGATGCTGGCGTTCATCTACTCCTGGAGCTGGTCCTCGGCGTCGCCGCCCTCCTCCTCCTCCCGTCACCGGCCGGAGCCCCCACCCAGCCCAGATCTGGCGCGCGCGCCCAAAGGCGCCACCTTTCGTCGCACCCCCCTCGAGGCCTTGACCTGCTCTCTCTCTCTCCGAAGAAGAAAGGAGCCGGCAAGGAATGGGAACGGGGAGCGAGGACAAGCAAGCAGAAGCCAGAATAGGGGTACCATAGGGATAAAAGGATCTTTGTTCAACTATATTAATGGACTTTAGTCCATGAAACCAAATAGAGTAGGAACTAAAGTTTAGTTTATGGACTAAACGAACGAAACACCCACTAAGCAAACACCCACTAAGCAAGAGACCAGTAGTTGGGCAAATCCGGAGGCAACAGCTAGCAAGAGACCATCAGCGTGAACTCGGAAAAGGTCGACGAGATTCCCATCTTTTGGAATGATGACAAGACCGCTTTCCGCAGCGCCCTTGACGTGGCTGCTACAATTTTCGTTCGATCTTGGCTCTTGGCATTCCCCTCCCTGTCAACTGTGTCGTCGCAATGTGCGCAGCTTGACACCACATGCTCTCGTCTCGTGCACTCGTTTCGAGCCGCCTGGGTTATCCGTTTGACTCACGGGCTAGAAAGGCATTTTAAAAGAGTTGGTATGCACTACTTCGAATATTTCGATTGGAATGGTAAACGGTCTTTGCATCAGACTTTTGCGGTGTTTTGTTGCGTAAACGAAACATAAATGGCATGCTAAATGAGCCAGCTAGCCATACAGCTGATTCAAACGGTCTGATTTCTATGCTCAATTAAACAACTGGTCTAATTTCAAATAATCGAATTGGAATTGTAAACGGTCTTTTGCTACGAACTTTCGCGGCGTTTCAGGTAAACAAAAAGGTTAATCTGTCAAAATACATGTCCATTTGCTAAACTTTCATAACCTTAACTGTCAATACATACAAAAACTGCATAGATTAGTGGATGTTTGGTGCCTTTAGTTCATGGACTAAAGTTTAGTCCTTACCCTATTTTACCTTGTTTGGTTGCATGGACTAAAGTCCATTAATATAGTTGAACAAAGTCGTTTTTACCCCTACTACCCCTGTGCTTGCGCTGCTACTCCTTGTTCCCTCTGAAAGCCATTTCGGAACCACCTTCAAACTCCCATCTCCTCCGCTTCCGCGAACCAATTCCTAATCCCTCTCGCCCTCCGCCAATTCGATCCGGCCCACCCATGAGGCGGAGCGCACCACCCCGGCATCGTGAGATCCCGTTGGAGAAGAAGACAGGGCGGCGCAGCTCGCCGGCGAAGGGAGCAAGGAGGGGCCGCGCCGCCCGCATCTGGTGTAGAGCTCGCCCGCCTTCGCCTTGCCTCGCTGGAGAAGAAGACAGGGATCCCGCTCTGGAGAAGAAGACAGGCCGCATCCGGGGCAGAGCGCACCCACCCTCGCATCTGGTGGGAGGGAGGCCGACGGCGATGGCGGTGGGTGGGCGGCAGGGGCCGGGCAGGAGGGAGGCCGGCTCCCTCCGCCGGCCTCCCTGGAGGAAGGACAATAAATGAGGGGTAGGAGTGTCCCCAAGATAATTTAGTCCACCTCGTATGGGTCAGAGGACTAAAGCCTTTAGTCCACCTGTTTGGGACTTTAGTGACTAAAAATGCATAAAAATAGTGGACTAAAGTAACAGGCCCTTAGCAATGAATCATATGTTACTGGATTAACCATGGAAGTTTAAAATATTTATTTTTTAAACATCATTTTTTTCATATGAATTATCGTTGAAAGCTTCGCCTTGCAGACCATATTTTCAATATTTTGGGGACATACATCAACTCGGACGTGATCAAAACGGATCTTGTTGCGAAGGTTTGACCTGTGACGACGGTAGCCGTTGGACGGAACGGCTATTGCCTCACGCCATGAAAGTGGCTTTCAATGGAGTTTGTTGGAGCTCATTGATTGATTGCTCCGCTGATTGCCGTGCCGGGGGAAGCCATCGATCTTGCGAGGTAGACGAGGGCTCATTAAACACGCTTCCCCGTTTCGGTATGGATCTCTGGTACACTCGCATACGTGACCTACGGCAGTAGGTACCTCTGTTTCGGTGAGGCTGTGCTGACAGGTGGGCCATGACGGGAGGTAGTGCCTCGTGGGTCCCATCAGTCGGTACCTGGTCAACGGGCCCATCAGATGGTTGAGATCAAGGGGGACTAATGCTCTCAAACGGATCTGGTGGAAATCGGACGCCGTTTTGACTTGAGAGAGCATCAATAAAGGCGCCTAGCATACGATCAGTGTGCTTTGAACAGCGCCAAATGCTGGTCGTTGTGGAAGCACCAACTCTTTTTCTACTAGTACTAGCTGCAATGGGAACTTTCCCTTGTAAACTGGTTTTAATTTTAGTATAGTCGTGGTACAATCCAAAATATTTGTCCTTTAAGGATGTGTAGTTATCGTAAGAGTAAGTTAATTACTTAATTGTATCATGCTATTTAGCAGTATAGGTGACCATTTCACACTAATTTTTTCTTGGAACTATTACTTGTTCTGTTTCTAATACTACTATGGTGTGATATGTGGACAAACATGGTGAAATAGAGGAAGCCTCTCTAGTTTGGTTTAACATAGTCATTTCTCATTACTTTTTTCTTAGAACCAGTAATAAGTTCTTGATCAGGGTGCACGACGAATTATGGACAAACCAAGAAGCAGTAGCCTTCTGGATCATTCCCTAACGCGTCTGAGCCTGCTGGCCGGATCCGTTGCTACAAGATGTACTCCCTCCGTCCCACAAAAATTGTTCGTTTAAAAAATTTTAGACAAGATAGTGACAATGCTAAAAGTTCAAAGTATCCCTAATAACTCTTCTTAATCGGATAGATTACCGAGTAGAATTAATTATGCATGCACGCTTGCAGTAATTGTTGGACCTATTAGCCTTCTTTATTTAGTGAGTCTGACTCGGGCATCGATTGTGGGCTGACCAGAAGGTATTATGAGGGTCTTTGTTGGATTGTGTGAGAGTTATATGGATACTTTTTATGGAACAAGTTGTGAATGTGTTTGTGGAACGGAGGGAGTAGTGTGGGTCGAATTTAAAATTTCATTTTCATGGGTTTATTTAGCTAATCATTGGGCACTGAGGACCATCCACATGCAGAGTCTCATGCGTGCATGGGACCAATGAACTCCATGCCGCCTTTAATTTATCATGCATGGCAAAACCCAAAGCTTCAAACCCTAAAAGCGCATCTAATCTAGTGATGGTGACGGAGCCTTGCATTGCATGCCTTGGCTGGCTGGCTGGCTGGCTGGCTATCAAGATGATAGGGAATTAGCACCAATCAATGCGCTTTTACCCTAACTCACTAGCATATGTAGCATGCTGAAGCCCTAGCTAGCTAGAGCCTTCCTAGATACTCCTACCAGCGTGTACGTGTGAGCCGTATCCAAAAGTGCTGCTTCTCTCACAGAAGATTTTTCTCTTGTGTGGTGTGGGTGAGAAGTTGGAGCAAGAAGAGCCGAAGAGGCCACAACCACAGGGGAACAACCGAACAACAGGGGGGCTTTTCAGAAAATGTGAGCTGTCATGCTTATCTATCTTCAAGATTATTATCTCTTGCACGATATAATCTGCCACACAAGCTGATGCAAATCCTCCCCTTCCCTGCAAAATTATCTCCCACAGAGAATTAGCCAATCTAAATGCGTATCATATGTTATCAATTTAATCTATCTTAGTTGAATCTAGGTTCAAGTTCCTTTTCAACTTGAGTTTGGCTTTCTTTCTTGTTAACGAAAATGCATAATGGTCTTCTTTTTAAGTAATGAAGAGAAGGTGATGTGCATGTCAGAATCGATTAGGACCTAATCACCAAGGTCAATAAAAAGACCTGAAAGAACTGCAACAGAGAAGATATTCTTGAACAAAGTGATAAAAAAAGATGTGAAACAAGCAGAAAATTCCTCCGTTTGGAACCCATCCAATATGTACAATACAAGAGAACATCAACACCACAAACTTTACTAGAGCACTCCATCCATAGTGGTGACTGACCACATTAATCTATCTGGATTAGACGTGATCTTGATTAAGACCTAACATTTGTCCTCCATATGTTACTGTACCCTATCCGACACATCAGGTTACCTAAAGTCCTAGGATTGCAGAGAGCTAGCAAAGTTACTGGACCAGCTCCTGCAGTGACAGTTCACAACAATGTTCCATTCCATCACCCCTAGAGAAAAAAACAGATCAAATAGTACAGATTTTTGGCGACGACACATGGTGCCTGTCCATGCTGATTACTAGTTCACGTGGTGGTTGATTACTAGTCAAAATTGCGCACAATTATTCTCCCAATACTTCAACACACAACAGCAACTGGTAATCAGATTTTTGGAACGATGTTAACACCCAAACACTTGGACCTCACCCAATGGAGATAAGCCTAACTTTGCTTCCTTTTCCCGATCAATATCAAAGCATACACCGAAATGCCGCTCTCGATGCGGTAATTGTCTTAATCCTTTTCCCAAAGTCATGATACTGGATGGTCCCGTTTTAACAACTAGGAATCTTGGAATAATATGTATGCATGGAATGACTTTGAGGTTTAGGTTTATCCTTTGATGCTTTTCCTGGAAGCATTTATTTGTCAAACAAATTGCTTGTTAGTACTTCTCTATTATTGAGTAATCAATAGTCTTGATTTTTTTTCCTCGACTCCAAAATACTACATGCCGTTTCAAAATATCTAGGATGAACTATTTGGAATGTAGGAATGTTACTAGATTTCATTAAAAATATGTTATTAGAAAAAAAAGCTTGAAGGAATTACATCAACAACAAACACCACAGTAACAAATTAATGTGATAGCAAAGTGGGGTATACACAAACCATGGAGATCACATGAGGGCCTTGGATGTCAAACTACAAGTAACTCCTAACAATAATACAACTAATTCCAGCTGGTAAATGCTCCCTGCTGTAACCACATGCACCATCAGGCATCAGCCTCTCCCCATTTGATGCAAGGGTGGGGAATGCATCTGAGGTATCTGGCTGGCAATGGCACAAAATCAGCATGATTCCATTTATTGAGTGCATCTGCCATTGCAACAATAATGAATTCCTATTGCAGATGGAGTAGAGTAGGGGTCTGGTGAAAGTTGGGAGTGGGGAGAGAAAGAGAATGATGCTGCTGCACTGGGCAGCTAATAATCATGTGTGCAAAAACACCCTTCCAAGATGCACTGCAGTCCATGCCCATCCATCTCTCTCTTTCACTGAGAAGAAGCCACATAAGTGGAGAATGGAGTGGAGAGGAGCAAAGGAAAACTGTCATTGATGGGTGCCTATGTGTGCAATTGACTGCATCTGTCTTCTGTCTATGTGTGCATGGGTGGCACTCATATCATATCTATGTTGTATTGGTGCTTTGATGTCCTCCACAAAAGATTCCCTGTGGATAATATGAAGATGGGGGCATAATTGTGAGCCTCAGGTCACCATGCCCACTTGACAGCTTGCTTATTTGCTCCGAGTAAATTGCATCCCCGTATGGCCCGTCTGACTCAAATTAAACCTGTATATGCTTGGCTATTGTGTAGCTACATAGTACAATAAAAGAAAACTGCTCAGGTGCGGGCCGTAAACTAAACCTTGGCCAACGATTATAAAAAAAAAATACTTGTTACGGTTTTATTTTATCGACTGTGAAAAACCTCAGTTATTTGTTATTCAGGAGAGTATTTGCTGTTGCAAGCAAAATGCTGCTAATCTTCTAGATTTTGTGTTCACTGCGACAGTAACACTTGGTGCTCTGGGTCCACAAAAGAGGAGTTGCATCCAATAATTGAAAAATAAAGTATTATATGAGGCATAGGGTGGATGGCATGGGGATGGGGATCTTAATCTTATCTCTGAAAACTCCATCAAAGTTAGCCGAAAGTGGCTAACCTTTTCTATCATTTTCTATCTTTATTCCAAAGGTGATAATTAGCCACGCTAACACCCAGGAAAAAAAACTCATCAAACACAGTTGAAAAGAAGATAGATTAGTACCACCTCCCATGCATCATAAATAAATGTTGTTTTAGAAAGTGATTTTTGTTTGCAGATACTTCTAAAAACTGTTCATACTAATTAATTAATGATAATGATAATATTTTTAGGGGGGGGTGGATTATTGCCGATATATGACATCAAAGTCTGACCAAATAGGGCAGGTTGGCACTTGTTACTTCAACATGTCACTTCCAATTGGTCAAATAGGGGTTGGGTTTTTGCATAATTCTGTGGGGTCACTGAATGAGACATAGGTAAATGCAATTAGTCTGAACTCCCTAATTGCTGCTGAAAATAATTACATTTTATTAAGCATCAGTACTAAAAGCAATCCCTTTCACAATTGACATGCTATTACGATTGGCATCATGCCCTATTGCTTGGTTCTGTCTGCAGGCCATGATTATACGGTGGCATCATTTGCAGGGGATCGCAGAAGGTGCTGGGTGGATTACGGATTATCATACATCGCTTGACACGCTTTCCCCCCCTTTTTTTGTGGTGTGTGCTCTGGTAATAGCAAGTTGGGTGTGGTAGTAATTAGGGTTGGAGAGAGGTCACTCGGAGCATCAAAGGATCTGTCTGACAGCCAATTTCACAATTTGTATGATGTTTCAGTTACCTGGCCGGCCATAGGCCGTGCTACTTTTTGGTTGGGCCAAAGAATACTGCCAAAATTTTTAACTTCATCTCGCCGAAAAATGTTGGATTATTTTTTTTATATGAAAGGACTTTAGCTATAATTTAGGACACATTTTCATCCTTTAAATACAGGAAGGGAGATTAGCCAAATATGATGGACATCTCCAACTCCAAGAGAAAGCAAGGCAAGTTAGAAACAATACGAGCTTGCCAATTGGATTCCCTACCTTCGTGCACGAACAGCACAAAAGCGACTAGGATCTGTCCTTGATATCTGCAAAGTCGTCATATTTGTTCGATATAAACATAGTCATTCGTTGGCAGCGCGGTGTCCAAAAAAAGATTAAGGGGCGGCTTTCGTTTCCTATCGGGCCGCATTTCCATGCTTCGTCTCTACCTCATTATGCCGTCCGCTCCCCCGCCCGCACGTGGGTCCTTTATTCCGTACTGGGCCTCCAGTAAGAAAAGAAGAGAGTAAGAAATGGGCTTATTTCTTGGGCTGTATGTCGTTTCACTCGTGCTTTTATTTTTTGTCTTTGCTTTCTGCGCGCCAATCCGTGCCCTGGCTGGAGCTTACTCTAGAAACAATTCGTTCTGTGTTTCGTTACAGGATCTTGGGACCTAATCTTGGTGATTGGAGGTGAACTGCGGTACAAGTTAACCACTGCATTACAAAATCTTGTCCATACAAGCACCTCTTGTCCTTTTCTCCTTTTGCTGCGACCACACATGCATTATTATGCATAGAATCATAGACCATGTTTGGGAGATTATGTGCTTTGTCGACAATTGTTTGGATGGGCAGAAATTTTAGCATATCTACATTTTCTTAGAGTGCTTTAGGTTTGTTTGGTACATGCCGTTGGGTGCCACGTGGCCGCTGCAGCCGCGTAAAAGGTGTGGCAGACGATTTGTTCGCCAAACCTCAGGCAGCTGGTGGCGCAGGAATTGAACTAGCATACTGTGGTAGTGTTTGCAGCGTGCTGCAAGTGTGGTAACAAACCAAACGTATTGTGGTAACAAACTAAATAAACACTTAGTGCTTCACCCCACCTAAGCAAAACCTATAAATTTGGCTACAAATTATGCAAATCCGAACCACCCAAACCCGCTAACTGCTGACTAAATGCACACACATGTGGCACTCTATATTCCAAATGGAACAAATGGCATCAAAGATGAAAATTAATAGGGATGTTTGACTCCCACCTCCAGTTGCCACACCCAAGGTTTAGTGGCGCCACAATAAGATTGCTATTGCTTGGTTCGAGATAAGGAACAACCACGCTTGAAATAAGGCAAACTGTATGCATTTCGCATAGTGTGGTGTCCATTTTTTAAGCCACCAGTTGTGACATCGCCGCACTTTGCGCATGGCAAGTGGAGGCTAGGAAGTAAGAACAAAGTAGGCCTTAACATGAACCTTTTGCAACCATATAAACTAAAGTGCGCTTTTGTGTGGCGGAACCGCCCAACTTAAGCTGGTTTAAGTGCGCCTAATCACTGTCGGAACAACAATTATCCGAAATGCACCTAAAACAGCATAAGTCCGGTAGTCCGTCGAGTGTCCCTAGGACTCCTCGAAGGATCCACGGCGTGTCTCATAACCATACATCAGGATAATATCCGCGATGGGATAATATCAACAAACATTACATTTTTACATACATATAAAAGGTATGAGTTATTACAGGACATAGGTTGAAACAAACTTAGTAATGCAGTGTTAGACAAGCTCTAAGATTTAAACATAAATAGTTCAGGAGAAGATGCGCAAGTAGAACTTTTTCTCTAGGGTATTGTGAGACTTAGGTCAATACCCTAGGGCTTCGGGATCTCTTCCTCTGTAGCCTCCTGCGGAGCTTCTGAAAGATAGCCACAAGGGGAAAACCCTGAGTACGGGGTACTCAGCAAGTCTTACCCGACTAACCAATATAATAGTTTTCTTGGAATGCATGCCAGCTTTTGGGTGTGTTTGGCTAACATAACTTTTTGCCGAAAAGCTTACTATAAGTAATGACTTAGTTTTATCTTTTATTTGGGTTAAGTTATTACCTAACCATTCTAAATGATAACAGAAGGAAACAACCATAACTTATTAAATCATACATTAATTGATAACAGAGGGATACATATTGCATGAATTGATACTACGATGCTCAACAGTGATCAAGTGCATTCATAACCGAGAATTGCGGCGATCCGGATCTAATTACATCCTGCAGGAGAGTACCCTGATCACCAGCGTTATACGACTGTCCAGGTCATATCTGACAACCTCTCGATTAGCAAACTCAATGATTAGGAATACGACTACCCGGACCCAGGGATGCACCCCCACATGGGACCCCACGTCTGGCCCGATCTCCATGTGAGTTTCAGGCTACACCCTTGCCAATCTCCAGCACGTCAAGTGCGGGTATGAAGTATTCCTGATCACAGAGTTTACTAACCTACTGGGCTTTACTGGTCCCATACCCAGTAAGTGATCAGATGCTTATCACTTGATCAAAGGTTAAGACAACGAATCGGGCCTTAACCAAATTAATCTAGCAGACAGAACTATACCTCTAGCTTCTGTTCGTTTTCATTTCCAAGTTATCTTCCATAAGCAACATGTATGATTTAAAAGTTTTCCTTAAGGTTGGTAAACCAAGCATGTAAGCAAGTAAGCAATTCTAGACTTGGGTATCTTCTAAGGTTTGAACAAGTGGCAAAGATGTCCTTAAAACAAGGCATGATCATACACAAGAATAGGTTTCAAGCAACTCCTAGACTTAGTGCATACAGATAGCAAATAACCTATAATTAGTCACATGAAATAACGACTCCAAACTAGATAGGTATAAATGCACCGGGGCTTGCCTTGTTCGTTAAAAAGATTAGTAGTCTCTGACGGGTGGGCTTCACAGGGAACTAACTCAAAAACTTCTTCGATCTCCGAAGGTCCTTCTGAAAATTCCCAATATTCTCCTTCTGGTGCTTCGGGATCTATGGCATAATATATGCAGGGGTTAGAATGCAACATTTTGAATTAAAGACTATACAACTTTCCTTCATGATAAAGTTGCAAGCCAACAAGGACTATACAACCTATCATGATAAAGTTGCAAGCCAACATACAAAAATTTAAAAAGGTTAACTCACAAATTTATTTTTTCTTATTCAACCCTCCTTATAGCTTTTTCTTTTATCTTTTAGAAAAAGTTATAATTATATCCTAATTTGAAAATCTAATTTCCTATGAGTTAAGAATAATTTGTGATTGAGAAAGTATTATTCATATTTTATACATTTTATAAATATTAAGTATTTATTTAATTACCTTAAAAGGAAGGCATTAAATAAATACTCGAATTTTTATTATTTTTCTAGGGTATAAAAATTTTAATGCATAAAGGAAAATAAAACAAGCCTAACAAAATTGGTTTCACTAATTTTGGACACTCCTATAAATTTCTGTGATTAAAATGGTGCAAAACGGATATAATGTAATTACTTTACTAAAGGAATCTAATTTTTCCCGAAAATCACCCGGAATTACTTTTCTCACCCAGCCCTTCTCTACCCTCTCTCACGCGCACTGGGCCCCACGGCGCGGACCCCACTTTTCCTATTCACTTCTACCCGCCGGCCCTATTCTTTCCTTAACGGGCCCCGTGGGCTGATTCTCTTCCCCTCCCTCTTTCTCTGGCCCAACACCGGCCTATTGGCCCACTTCTCTTTTTCTTCTTTTCCCGCGAGGCCGGCCTGTTAACTGCTCTGGGCCTCCGGCCTCCTTCCGTTTCGGCCGACCCGCGCGCTTCACTGGGCCTCAGACGCGCCGCGGCCCAGCAACCGCCCGCGCCCGGCCTGCTTCCGTTTCCCCTCTCCCTTCTCTCCACTGACGCGCGGGCTCAGCTCCAGCGCCTTCTTCTTCCTCCCGCCAAAACGCGCCCGCGACAGGGGGCGGCGCGACTCGCCGGCCGGCTCCCCACCGGCGGCAAAGCTAGACAAGGACGGCACCCTTACACCTTTACGCACCCGTGCGCGGCAACAGCTCCTCGGGAGATGGCCGGAGCCATCCCCTCCACGGCGACGGGCGGCGACTCCCTCAGCCGGTCGTGGCTATTCACGACGACGGCACAACTGACTCAAACAGCTACCCCTACACCACCCTAGGACCCTAAGGACTCGACTACGACTACTCAAGAAGGAAGAGAGGCAGCGCGAGGTAGAGCTCACCGTGAGCGGGCGGCGCGATGACGGCGGACAGAAGCGGCGGTGAGCACGGTTACTCCGGCATGGATGTTGGACAACAACTGGTCTGGGGTGTAGCTGGGGTGTCTGTGGGGGAGTGGGCGAGCGGAATTGACGGGAGGCGAGACGTGGCGGTGGAATTTTGCTTGGCGGTGGTGCTTGATAGAGGAAGCGCTGGCGGCGGTAAAAAGGACGGCAGTGAAACGGCGGCGCGGGAGCGGTAGATATTCAAGTGTTTCACCACGCGCATGGGCGACACCGTGGCCTACCCGTAGGCTTGCGTGGTGAGGAGGTGGCCTAGCCGTCGCGCTGGCGAGCGACCGAGAGCGGCGGCGGCGACACGTCGAGCTCGGCTCTGTCACTGCTTCTCCCCTTTTCTTTTTAACGCCCGAACTTCAGAGCCGAATTGTGGTCGATCTCCAATCCGACGGCCTCCAAGCGCCTTAACAGAAGTTGAAGATAAACTCAAACCCGTCATCTTTTGTTTTGGCTCTGACTCGAGATAATCATCAAATATGATTGAATTTTGATTTGTTTCTCGGTTTCCTCTGAAATTTACTGAAATCGACACTCAGCTCGTCAGTTACTGACAGAGACATTGATCTCACTTAGTGCTTCGATTTAGTGGTCCAATTCTTCTTTCCCCAGTCCAACTTCTTCCCAAATATATTCTACAATGTCCCAATGTTCCATTTTGCTCATGAACAAGTACCCCTTTTTATCTACATTGCTCTGAATTTAAGTCCAAAGTTGATGTTGCTGTTGTTTCAGACTTAGCCATTTTCCAAGTGTCAGTTAACTGTGACAATGTGCTGACTTTGAGCTCGAATTTGAATTCCTTCCCTTCACTGTTCCTGGCCAACAACACCTGAATATTGTAGTCCAAGGTTCATACTTCAGTATAGTGTAGTTGTCCTGGAGCACTTATTTGAAAAATTCTGCAGAATTAAATTTTGAAAACAGACTCTGCTGCTGTTTTTCTGAACTCCTATTTTCGGACGGTGCACAGTAAACATCCTTTTCGTTTTCTTTTCTCTGATTCCTTTGAGATAATTAGCACTATTTCAACTCCGAATTTTTGATCCTCCAGTTCCAAATACTCTTACACTTGTATTCCATATTTTTGACAAATTTTTCTGAATTTCAAATTTGAAATTCAAATTTCGACCAAATTTGACCCGAATTTGATTTTCGGCCAATTTCTTTTCCTTTTTTTCTTAATTTGCTTTTAATTTTCCAAAGTCACTTAGATGACTAGCTCGGCAACTGTTACAGCCTCTCCCCCTTAACAGAATCTCGTCCCGAGATTCCCGGGGTTAAACCCTCGATTTTTGGAATGGAAAGGAAACTGCGTCAGGTCAATTATTCTTTCTTTTTCTGTACAAGGATAGTGGGGTGGTGGCCCTTGTTCCTCAGTTCCTGACGGTTTCAAATAATTCCGGATACTTAGACTCTAGGTCTTCAGCTTGTTCCCAAGTAGCTTCATCCGGAGTATGGTTTTTCCATTGTACTTTATAAAACGTGATACTCCGAGTTCGAGTATCTCGGATCTTTTGGTCCAGGATTTTAATAGGTCTTTCTTTATAGGTTAGATAGGGCTCGAGCTCAATTTCTGGATCTTCTAAAATTTCTTCTGGAACTCTTAAGCACTTCTTAAGCTGGGATACATGAAATACGTCATGTATAGAAGCAAGTTGGTCTGGCAATAACAGCTTATATGCCACTGGACCTTTTCGTTCTAGAATCTCATAGGGGCCAATATATCTTGGGGCTAACTTTCCCTTTACTCCAAAGCGTTGTACGCCTTTCATGGGAGATACCTTCAAGTACACAAAATCTCCGGCATGAAATTCCAAGGATCGTCTTCTTTTGTCTGAATAACTCTTTTGCCGGGACTGGGCTACTTCTAAATGTTTGCGAATCTTCTGGACCTTCTCCTCGGTTTCCATAACCAAGTCCGATCCCAAATGTGTCCTTTCTTCTACTCCTGACCAATTTAGAGGAGTTCGGCATCTTCGTCCATATAAGGCTTCGAAAGGTGCCATCTTAATGCTAGCTTGATAGCTATTATTATAGGAGAACTCGGCTAGGGGTAAACATTCATCCCATAGCTTAGAGAAGGTAAGGACACATGCTCTCAACATGTCTTCCAGAATTTGATTGACCCTTTCTGTTTGCCCTCCAGTTTGAGGATGATAGGCAGAACTTCTAATTAGAGTGGTGCCCACGTCCTTTTGCAATCGTTCCCAGAATCTGGAAACAAACTGGGAACCTCGATCGGAGATAATGGTCTTTGGTACTCCGTGTAAGGATACGATCCGGGCTAGATAGAGCTTGGCGTATGTCGACACCGGATAAGTAGTCTTGACTGGAATAAAGTGAGCTGACTTAGTAAGGCGGTCGACAACAACCCAGATGGAATCATATCCTTTTGAAGTGGTAGGCAGTCCCACTATAAAATCCATAGAAATATCTTCCCATTTCCAAACATGGATTTCTGAAGGTTGTAATAAACCGGCCGACTTTTGTGGTATGAGCTTAATTCTTCGGCAAGTATCACATTCAGCTACATATCTTGCAATTTCAGGTTTCATCTTGGCCCACCAAAATCTTTGCTTTAAATCTTGGTACATTTTATTGTTTCCGGGGTGAATGGAGAACTTAGACAGATGTGCTTCTTCTAGGATCAATCTTGTTAGGTCCTCATCTTTAGGAACTACTATCCTGTTCTTGAAGTACAGTCCTCCATCTTCTCTTTGACTAAATTCGGGGATCTTCCCTTCGGCTTTTTGCTAATAAAGCATCTTAATCTATGGATCTTCTTTTTGGGCTGTGATAATTCTTTCCTTTAGGGTATCTTGAACCATAATATTCTGAAGTGTGCCTTGTTTTACTATTTCCAAACTTAATTCTTCCATTTCTTCACACAAGGTCTTCAGGTTAGACTGGACGGTAGTGCAATGGCATTGGGCCTTTCTGCTCAAGGCGTTGGCCACCACATTAGCCTTACCAGGATGATAATGAATTTCTAGTTTATAGTCTTTAATCAGTTCCAGCCACCGTCTTTGCCTCATGTTCAAGTCCATTTGAGTAAAGATATATTTCAAACTTTTGTGGTTAGTAAAGATACGACATTCACTACCTAAAAGATAGTGTCGCCATATCTTTAATGCATGCACTACGGCAACAAGTTCTAAATCATGGGTAGGGTAATGCTCTTCATGACGCTTCAATTGACGAGAAGCATAAGCAATAACTCTGCCTTCTTGCATCAGAACACACCCTATGCCTGTCCCTGAGGCATCACAGTATACATCAAAGGGTTTCTCTAAGTCAGGTTGAGCTAGCACTGGGGCTGTAGTCAGCAATCTCTTTAAGACTTGGAATGATTCCTCACATTCTGGTTTCCATTCAAATTTTATTTCCTTCTTTAATAATTCCGTGATTGGTTTAGAAACCTTTGAGAAATTGGGAATGAATCTACGGTAATAGCCGGCCATTCCCAAGAAACTTCTTACTTCATGAACAGAGGTTGGTGATTTCCAATCCAGTATATCCTTGACCTTTCCGGGATCTACTTCGATTCCTTTTTCGGAGAGTATATGCCCAAGGAATGGAACTTTCTTTAGCCAAAATTCACACTTACTGAACTTGGCATACAATTGGTGTTCCCGGAGTCTATTTAGAACAATGCGCAAGTGTTGCGCATGTTCCTCCTCATTTTTAGAAAAGACAAGGATATCGTCTATAAAGACGACCACAAATTTATCTAGCTCCGGCATGAATACTGAATTCATGAGGTACATAAAATGTGCTGGGGCATTTGTCAATCCGAAAGACATAACCAAATACTCATACAGTCCATATCGGGTTGAAAAGGCTGTTTTTGGTATGTCTTCGGGTTTTATCTTAATCTGATGGTACCCTGACCGAAGGTCGATTTTTGAAAAGACCTTAGCTCCGGACAACTGGTTGAACAACAAGTCAATCCGTGGCAGCGGATACTTGTTTTTAATGGTTACCGCATTTAAAGGGCGGTAATCCACACATAGCCTTAATGTGCCATCCTTCTTTTTAACAAATAGAGCTGGGCAGCCCCATGGTGAAGTGCTAGGTCGGACAAAACCCTTATCCAACAGTTCTTGGAGTTGTGTTTTTAACTCTGCTAGCTCTTTAGGTGGCATTCGATATGGTCTTCTAGAGATAGGAGCTGTATCTGGTTTTAACTCAATAGTGAATTCTACCGCTCTATCAGGCGGTAGCCCAGGAAAATCTTCTGGAAATACATCTATAAACTCATTAACCACAGGAATAGATTCTAGAGTCACTGCTCTAGTCTTTTTGACCATCTGGTCCAAACAAGGATGAGCGGGTAATTGGAGCTCGAAAGAGTGGCCTTGATCATCTTTCATGCTAACGACCCGAGTAACCATATTAATTTGAACTTTACGTTCTTTCATCCAATTTACTCCCAAAATAAGATCTATTCCTTGATCTTCCAGAATTAAAGGGTAAGCTCCCACCTTATTTCCTTCTAGGTTTACAATCACATTGCGAGCTACTTGATTTGTATTCTGTGTGGCCCCAGTAGCTTGAATAGCATACTTAACATTTAATGTATGGACCTCTAGTTGATGTTGTGTAACAAACCTTTTACTTATAAAAGTATGCGATGCGCCTGAATCAAATAAAACCATAGCAGGATAATTGTTAACAAGATACATACCTGCTAGGATAGGTTCTCCTTCGGGAATTTCTTCTACATTCATATAGTGAGCTTGTCCCGTCTTGGTATTGACGAACTTACGACGGACAAACTTTTGTCCAGTGCCTTGGTCCGAGGTCTGAGCCCTTAAGTTTGCGGTTCCCCCAACTTTGGAAAAACGGCAGTCTCGGGCGAAGTGTCCTGGCTTTCCACAGTTGAAACAAACCTGTGGAGTTCCTGAAGGAGTAGGGTTACGAAACCCGAGAGGCGGTGCAATTCCAGGACGAGGGGCAGCACTGGGAGCTCTAGCATTCCAAGACTGGAAAGGCCGTTGCTGAAATGAAGGGCGATACATAGGTCGGGGAGGACCTCGATATACCACCTTCATTCTCTGTGGAGCATTCCCAAAGTTTCCAGAAGGAACATTCTTCCTCTTCAATGCTTCTTCTTTCTTTAAGGTTTCATCCAAAATTCTCATCTTTTCTTCTGCGGTAATGGCTGTGCTTACCGCAGAGCTATAATCGGCGAAAGTGCAGGTGGACAACTTTTTCTGCATTCTTGCATTGAGCCCTCGAAGATAGCAATCTCTCTTTCTGGATTCAGTGTTGACATGCTCTGGTGCATATTGGGCTAGGTGGTCGAACTCACTGGTATATTCCAGAATACTGCGATTTCCTTGTTGCAGTCCTAAGAATTGTTCCAGTTTCATTCTCATGATACCTTCCGGCACAAACTGCGTCCGAAAGGCTTCCTTAAAATCTTCCCATGTGACTTCCCTCCCCACTGGCTGCCTAGCCAGGTGGCTGGTCCACCAAGTTGCTGCGGGGCCTTGAAGCTGAAGCCCTGCAAATTCAGCCTTTTGAGTAGTAGTACATTGGGGAATTACTCGAAACTTTTGTTCCATAGTCTGAAGCCATTCATTAGCTTCAAGTGGATTCTTGGCCTTCAAGAATAATGGGGTACGGGTTTCCAGAAATTGGGTGTAGAACACACCCTGCTCCGGATCTCGCCTACGTCCATTATTACCCGTGTTCTGTACGATCATCTGGAGTAATCGGGCCTGTTCTACCCCGGAATTCATAAGACTGGCTATGGCGTCAGCCAGCGTGGGTGCTCTTGGTAAATTTTCTTCCTGACCTCCAGAACCTGAAGCTCGTGGTTCTCTAGGATCCGTCATGCTGCCAAGAGTAAACAGGATATTAATATCTAAGGTGCGTTTTATCAGCAATTTTTTTTCCTGCACATTATTATGTCACACATCACAGTATGCTCACACACAAACCATACTTATACACATACTTATTTATAATACATGCTCTGGAGTTACTTTTTTTTTTACAAAAAAAAACCCTTAGTACCACTTGTCCAACACGCATATCTTACAAAAATATATTACAACACTTTTCGGACAAAGTTCATTTTAACCATCATAAGGGAAAATGCCTAGTTCCTCAGCATTTAGTCCCAGTCGGGCCATAGCTTCCTGCAGGATGTCTTGGTCCACGGTCATCAAGGTTTGCCCTGGGGGAGCAACAGGTGGGGCTTGATTGACAGAATTTTCACTTCCGGACTCCAGCCTGGGGTCGCTCCAGGTGCGAGAAGTATCAGATGCGGAGGTGCTAATTCCAGAGTTTCCTTCCATTTCTTCAGGATCCTCTTCTTCTTCTTCACCTTCGGGTTCCTCTTCTCCCCATTGCTGAATGGGTCCATAGCCCTGAGGATCTAATCCATCAGCATTGGCATTGGCCCAAGCGAACTGTTGATTTCTCGCAGGGACTTCACCCTGGTCGTCCTCTATGTCCACATCAAATCCCTCCAGATTCTCATGAGCATACAGATCTATCTCAGGATCTGCAGGTGGAACTGGATCTTCTTCTACTTCTATCACAGGTACTAATTGATCCGCTTCCTCCGGGTTTGGTGGCTGAGGCTCTTCTGGTGGTGGAGGTGGTGGGACATTGACAATATTTTGTGCGGGTGCCTGAGCTTGCATCTCTTCCAAGGCTAGACGAAGTGACAGGATCTTGTCTAGCTGTTGGAACCTTTCCGCTTCCAGCCTATGGACATTTGATTCAGCTTCCTCCCTTGCCCTATCCGCCATGCTCCTGCTGGCTTCAATGAACCCTTGTATTACTCTGAGTTTTTCTTCATAATCCTCAATTCTTCTGGATTGCTCTCGCATTGCTTTTTCCATATCATGCTCTCTGGCCATCGCCGCCTTCTTGTACATCTCCTTGTCATACCGGGCACCCATCAATTCCATCTTAGCATCTTCGTTCTTCTGCCTCTGGTTATAATATTCTCTGATGCAGGCTTGATGTAAGTTGTACATTGCTGTCATATAATCAGAAGCAGCAGCAACCAAAACATCGTGCTCTACTCGGGAAGTGTTCTTCAAAGCTTTAATCCTCCTCCTCCATAACCCGTCATCTTGATGTTTGATCGGATAGAATCGAGCGGAGCTCGACCCTACCTCCACCTTGTGGTTTTCACATAGTTCAGTAAGAGCAGTCATGGCCGCCCTTTCTATGGTGTCATTAAATTCAAAACCCGACTCCATCACCTCCTCCAGACGCCAATTAGGATGGGTGTCATCATCCGGAATATGCACATACACAGTGCAATATTGCTTATGGCCAGTATCTTCTTTTCGCCAATAATATTCCGGGGGATTATGAAAACCCAATTCTTGTAGTGTTTTCCAAAGTAACTGCACGAATCCCGGCTTATCCAAGTAGCGACCGTGGGTCCACCCATCCTTATCGGTGTAGCCTTCTTCGAACATCCTATAAAAGAAACGGGGTCAGGTCTAACGGCACTCACCAAACCCAAAAGTTTTTGAAACATGTAATGCAAACATGATGCAACGATTCCTACGTACTTTCGGACTCATATACACACTCGTAGGAAAATTGGTGGCATCGTAATCTCTTCCTAAATAATAAACTACCGAATACTAGCGACACGCAGCAAATAGTTAGCATTTGCAAAACAAACAACCAGTTAACACTACTGCCACCTGTGACTCTTGTTTTTATTATTTTAAATAGAGTCTCAATTTTCAAAAGGTAATGTCTGTCGATTATCCCAACCTACGGTTCTGATACCAGCTGTGGCGGAACCGCCCAACTTAAGCTGGTTTAAGTGCGCCTAATCGCTATCGGAACAGCAATTATCCGAAATGCACCTAAAACAGCATAAGTCCGGTAGTCCGTCGAGTGTCCCTAGGACTCCTCGAAGGATCCACGGCGTGTCTCATAACCATACATCAGGATAATATCCGCGATGGGATAATATCAACAAACATTACATTTTTACATACATATAAAAGGTACGAGTTATTACAGGACATAGGTTGAAACAAACTTAGTAATGCAGTGTTAGACAAGCTCTAAGATTTAAACATAAATAGTTCAGGAGAAGATGCGCAAGTAGAACTTTTTCTCTAGGGTATTGTAAGACTTAGGTCAATACCCTAGGGCTTCGGGATCTCTTCCTCTGTAGCCTCCTGCGGAGCTTCTGAAAGATACCCACAAGGGGAAAACCCTGAGTACGGGGTACTCAGCAAGTCTTACCCGACTAACCAATATAATAGTTTTCTTGGAATGCATGCCAGCTTTTGGGTGTGTTTGGCTAACATAACTTTTTGCCGAAAAGCTTACTATAAGTAATGCCTTAGTTTTATCTTTTATTTGGGTTAAGTTATTACCTAACCATTCTAAATGATAACAGAAGGAAACAACCATAACTTATTAAATCATACATTAATTGATAACAGAGGGATACATATTGCATGAATTGATACTACGATGCTCAACAGTGATCAAGTGCATTCATAACCGAGAATTGCGGCGATCCGGATCTAATTACATCCTGCAGGAGAGTACCCTGATCACCAGCGTTATACGACTGTCCAGGTCATATCTGACAACCTCTCGATTAGCAAACTCAATGATTAGGAATACGACTACCCGGACCCAGGGATGCACCCCCACATGGGACCCCACGTCTGGCCCGATCTCCATGTGAGTTTCAGGCTACACCCCTGCCAATCTCCAGCACGTCAAGCACGGGTATGAAGTATTCCTGATCACAGAGTTTACTAACCTACTGGGCTTTACTGGTCCCATACCCAGTAAGTGATCAGATGCTTATCACTTGATCAAAGGTTAAGACAACGAATCGGGCCTTAACCAAATTAATCTAGCAGACAGAACTATACCTCTAGCTTCTGTCCGTTTTCATTTCCAAGTTATCTTCCATAAGCAACATGTATGATTTAAAAGTTTTCCTTAAGGTTGGTAAACCAAGCATGTAAGCAAGTAAGCAAGTAAGCAATTCTAGACTTGGGTATCTTCTAAGGTTTGCACAAGTGGCAAAGATGTCCTTAAAACAAGGCATGATCATACACAAGAATAGGTTTCAAGCAACTCCTAGACTTAGTGCATACAGATAGCAAATAACCTATAATTAGTCACATGAAATAACGACTCCAAAATAGATAGGTATAAATGCACCGGGGCTTGCCTTGTTCGTTAAAAAGATTAGTAGTCTCTGACGGGTGGCTTCACAGGGAACTAACTCAAAAACTTCTTCGGTCTCCGAAGGTCCTTCTGAAAATTCCCAATATTCTCCTTCTGGTGCTTCGGGATCTATGGCATAATATATGCAGGGGTTAGAATGCAACATTTTGAATTAAAGACTATACAACTTTCCTTCATGATAAAGTTGCAAGCCAACAAGGACTATACAACCTATCATGATAAAGTTGCAAGCCAACATACAAAAATTTAAAAAGGTTAACTCACAATTTTATTTTTTCTTATTCAACCCTCCTTATAGCTTTTTCTTTTATCTTTTAGAAAAAGTTATAATTATATCCTAATTTGAAAATCTAATTTCCTATGAGTTAAGAATAATTTGTGATTGAGAAAGTATTATTCATATTTTATACATTTTATAAATATTAAGTATTTATTTAATTACCTTAAAATGAAGGCATTAAATAAATACTCGAATTTTTATTATTTTTCTTGGGTATAAAAATTTTAATGCATAAAGGAAAATAAAACAAGCCTAACAAAATTGGTTTCACTAATTTTGGACACTCCTATAAATTTCTGTGATTAAAATGGTGCAAAACGGATATAATCTAATTACTTTACTAAAGGAATCTAATTTTTCCCGAAAATCACCCGGAATTACTTTTCTCACCCAGCCCTTTTCTACCCTCTCTCACGCGCACTGGGCCCCACGGCGCGGATCCCACTTTTCCTATTCACTTCTACCCGTCGGCCCTATTCTTTCCTTAACGGGCCCCGTGGGCTGATTCTCTTCCCCTCCCTCTTTCTCTGGCCCAACACCGGCCTATTGGTCCACGTCTCTTTTTCTTCTTTTCCCGCGAGGCCGGCCTGTTAACTGCTCTGGGCCTCCGGCCTCCTTCCGTTTCGGCCGACCCGCGCGCTTCACTGGGCCTCAGACACGCCGCGGCCCAGCAACCGCCCGCGCCCGGCCTGCTTCCGTTTCCCCTCCCCCTTCTCTCCACTGACGCGCGGGCTCGGCTCCAGCGCCTTCTTCTTCCTCCCGCCAAAACGCGCCCGCGACAGGGGGCGGCGCGACTCGCCGGCCGGCGCCCCACCGGCGGCAAAGCTAGACAAGGACAGCACCCTTACACCTTTACGCACCCGTGCGCGGCAACAGCTCCTCGGGAGATGGCCGGAGCCATCCCCTCCACGGCGACGGGCGGCGACTCCCTCGGCCGGTCGTGGCTATTCACGACGACTGCACAACTGACTCAAACAGCTACCCCTACACCACCCTAGGACCCTAAGGACTCGACTACGACTACTCAAGAAGGAAGAGAGGCAGCGCGAGGTAGAGCTCACCGTGAGCGGGCGGCGCGATGACGGCGGACAGAAGCGGCGGCGAGCACGGTTACTCCGGCATGGATGTTGGACAACAACTGGTCTGGGGTGTAGCTGGGGTGTCTGTGGGGGAGTGGGCGAGAGGAATCGACGGGAGGCGAGACATGGCGGTGGAATTTTGCTTGGCGGTGGTGCTTGATAGAGGAAGCGCTGGCGGCGGTAAAAAGGACGGCAGTGAAACGGCGGCGCGGGAGCGGTAGATATTCAAGTGTTTCACCGCGCGCATGGGCGACACCGTGGCCTACCCGTAGGCTTGCGTGGTGAGGAGGTGGCCTAGCCGTCGCGCTGGCGAGCGACCGAGAGCGGCGGCGGCGACACGTCGAGCTCGGCTCTGTCACTGCTTCTCCCCTTTTCTTTTTAACGCCCGAACTTCAGAGCCGAATTGTGGTCGATCTCCAATCCGACGGCCTCCAAGCGCCTTAACAGAAGTTGAAGATAAACTCAAACCCGTCATCTTTTGTTTTGGCTCTGACTCGAGATAATCATCAAATATGATTGAATTTTGATTTGTTTCTCGGTTTCCTCTGAAATTTACTGAAATCGACACTCAGCTCGTCAGTTACTGACAGAGACATTGATCTCACTTAGTGCTTCGATTTAGTGGTCCAATTCTTCTTTCCCCAGTCCAACTTCTTCCCAAATATATTCTACAATGTCCCAATGTTCCATTTTGCTCATGAACAAGTACCCCTTTTTATCTACATTGCTCTGAATTTAAGTCCAAAGTTGATGTTGCTGTTGTTTCACACTTAGCCATTTTCCAAGTGTCAGTTAACTGTGACAATGTGCTGACTTTGAGCTCGAATTTGAATTCCTTCCCTTCACTGTTCCTGGCCAACAACACCTGAATATTGTAGTCCAAGGTTCATACTTCAGTATAGTGTAGTTGTCCTGGAGCACTTATTTGAAAAATTCTGCAGAATTAAATTTTGAAAACAGACTCTGCTGCTGTTTTTCTGAACTCCTATTTTCGGACGGTGAACAGTAAACATCCTTTTCTTTTTCTTTTCTCTGATTCCTTTGAGATAATTAGCACTATTTCAACTCCGAATTTTTGATCCTCCAGTTCCAAATACTTTACACTTGTATTCCATATTTTTGACAAATTTTTCTGAATTTCAAATTTGAAATTCAAATTTCGGCCAAATTTGACCCGAATTTGATTTTCGGCCAATTTCTTTTCCTTTTCTTCTTAATTTGCTTTTAATTTTCCAAAGTCACTTAGATGACTAGCTCGGCAACTGTTACATTTTGGTGAAACATTAGGGATAAAATTGGTTATCCTGGCTTCGTGAATCGACGTGGAAGTTGAGATTGGTATGATAAAGTTGTTCTCGCTCCTTTTAAAAAAGGAGGCAAGTACTGGGAGAAAGCTCTCTCGATAAGGTTCGGTTGAGAGCCCTCCAACTCGCGCCTTATCCATTTGCCAATTGCAAAAAATAAGACGCACTGCTTTACTTTGTCTTTCTCCACCCGCTTCAGCCCCCCGCTGTGAATCCCGTCGCACTCGCACCCTGCCCGCAGCGAATCCCTCCCCCTCCCCTCCACCGCTCCGACACCCTAACACATATGGACAAGCTCTCCAACCAGCCCTTCTGATACGGCGGATTCGCCACCCATGCGACTGCCGTCTTGTATGTGACCACCATCACGACTCCCCGCCACTAGCCCTCCCAACCGGTCTCCACCATTTGCGGCGAGTGGTGCCACCACCGCTTCACCATCCCGCCCACACCCCACCACCACTGCCCATCCGGCAGCCTCCCCGACATCCCCTTTAGATCTGCTAGCACAGAACCTTCCCTAACCGAAACCCTGAAACCCTAATCTAACCCCAAATCCTAATCCAAATTAGAGCTCACTAGCGTTGAGCTAGTCGTCGAAGAAAACAAGGTGCTTTTTGGAGGAGGAGGTCGCTGGAGGAGAGACTCACCAATAAGATTGGTGGCATTGCTTCCTTCATTCTCATTGTTACCTCCCTCTGTTTTTTCCCGTTTTGTCTTCCGACATCCCATTCTTTTTTCGTCAGCTTTAAATTAGAGGGACTCCCGAAGTAAATTTAAAATCGAGAACCCTCTCAACTTTAGATTTTTCTGTTTCAAAAAGATGCTGTCCATGTTTTCACTGGTCGAAAAGGCCGATGGAATATAGCAGCATAGTTGTTCCAGGGGGAAGCAGTTCCTCTGAAAATGTGAAATGCATGGTGACGCGTTCGAAGGCGAGCCAAAAGAGTAAAAGAGTGTTAGAAGGATAAAAAGGAAGGCCTAGCTAGGCATAGAGTGTTAGCTTGTTCGGCTGAACTTATAAGCTGGCTGAAAAGCTGAAACGACTGATTTGTTGTGAGAGAAAAATACTATTTGGTGGCTGATAAGCCGACTGATAAGCTGAAGCGAACAGGCTTTGTATCTCTGCGAATTCACTGCCATAAGTGCGCTGCACGTTTATTTATGCTGCTGTCACAGTCCAGTCCAGCCCAGGCTCTGAGAATTCCCATCTAACTTTTCCTTCTACATAAATGTCAAAATAACAGTCGTGTCGACCAGGCTGCACAGGGACCCGAATCTGCACCCGTTGGCGCCAAAGAGATGAACTATACCTCGTGCTACACGTCATCTACTCGTACCTCTTGTGTACTTGCAGCCTAAGTTGCCATATGGCGATGCCAAAGAGCTCACCTTCCGGCTAGCTCAATGCCCGTTGCTAACGCAGGAATTTCACATGAATTCTGCTAGGGAAAAAAACCTGATTTATGCAGGAATTGAGGAAAATTCTCGCGTTCGAATTGGGTTTGGGTCAGTATTTGACATGAAGAATTGAAGCATGAGCCCTTGACTTTGCATGTACAGAGAAAATTCTCAGCCTAACAGAATAACCGTTCTATTTCAGATAAACAAGCTGGCAAAGACAGGAAAGTGACGAAAACTACATTCATTCCCACACAGTAGCCAGCAAAGATACTACTGTCACTGTGGATCGCCAACGGGAGAGAGGGCACAACTCTCATGAAACCAGGTACCACAGAAAGGTTCAGAGCAGAAAGAATAGATAGATAATTCTGAGCTCCAAGTTACAAAGAATCACAAGGGTCCTAGACAAGCACCGGACAGCTTGTCGTCGGAGACACATGAAAAGAGGGCGAATTTTTGGGCATTCGCCATTGCAGGAGCAGGACTCCAAGCTTGGGGCAACACTCTACTCGGTCGACGATGTGTAGGATCCGTAGTCCCACGCAAACTCATAGACCTGCACCCTGCGGTGGAAGCTGCGGTGGCAACCGCAGGCCGCGCACTTGAGAGCGCCACCGGTGCCCTCCTCCCCTTCAGCGATGAACTCCCGGCACCCATCGATGGCGTAGCCTCCGGTGCTCGCCGCATGGTTCCGGCGGCACTCCCCGTAGCGCACGCTGCAGCAGCTGAACCGCACAATCGGCTCGCACCTTCGTACAATCAGCAGCCTCTTCATCGTCAGCTTCCCCACCGTACCTCTTTCCAGCCAGCCAAGCTTTGCTTTCAGCACAAGATGACCCCCTCTGCATCACACACCGTATATATTTATAGCCATCTTTCCTCCACCAGTCCTGACCCTCCACCTAAAGGGATGTTACTCATGGACCTGGTGGTGGTAAGGCATGCAAAAGTTTCACATGATCATTCACTCATCCCTGTGGAGCAGTAGAAGACCGAATTGGGCTGGCTGAATTGATGGTCCAGCAAATTCCACCTCACAATCGCAGAGCTGAATAATTCTTGGGCCATTAAGATAACCTTAGATTGGAGTCCCTTTCTGCCCTACCTCATTCAGTGACCTTTCCCCCCTCTATCTCTATTTTTTCCCCTTTTCTTCCTCTCATACCAATAAAGTGACCAGTGAAGGATACTTGAATCCTAAGAATCCCAAAAGAGTAGGTCCCTTTGATAAGAAAGTATGTCATCGGCATTGCATGCCAGCTTAGAAATCTAAGAAGCCAGGGTGCTTGCCTTTGCTCAATTTTTCGGCATGTCGCAGCAATGCAGCTGCCTAGTCCTCGTCTCACTTCCTGTGCGATAGATTTCCTCTACTGTTTCAGCATGTGAGATGTACGTGGACACGAATTTAAAAATCGTTGCAGACTCCTAAACAACAATTCACCTGAGCATGACAACAGGAAGGTAGATCAGTCATACACAGGAAACAAAAGTGAGTCACAATCAATCTGTCCATGCAAAAAGACAAAGCATGTCATTATCAAAACATAACTTTTTTTATATTTTTTTACAGCAAAGTAAGTGCTTACTTTTATTATCAAAGACAACCGAAGAAGGCTTAAACAAAATGAAACAACCTACGTGGTTCAGGAGTCAGGACCAAACATACCAGAAACATTAAGGCCTTGCAGGCCAGCACAAAATGCTATGACCTGTGGCTGGTCCTAACTTGAGTGGGTACAAGGCCAACATGCATTATGCTTTCTTAGGTACTAGATCGCGCATCTACTTAAAAAATAGAGATTTCCATCATCTGGCAAAATGGAACAGACAACAAAAAACTTCAAGTTTAATGATACAAACAAAATATAATGGAAGGAACAAAAGGAGTGTCTTGTATATTGTAACATCTAAAGTGTTGAAAATGCAAAACATATGCAGAAAAAAACCTAGGTATTCCATAGTAAAGTAAGCAACTGATAGAAAACGAACTACATGATCAATATCAGACTATCTAGCTACACTGTGCTTATAGATCACTGTTCAACTTTGTTGGGGATCGCCTAAAAAGACGGTCACCCTCGAGGTCATTTCGCTTGGCGCGAACCATCTAGCATCACAAAATTATCAACCTTGGGTGAAGGTCCCTAACCTCGAGGGGCAAATGCAGCGCAAAAGTTGTGCTAGCCTTGCGACACTGCTGCAAATTTGATCTCGAAGCCAAGAAACAATCTCTAATGACTAGACTTTAACGAAGCTCACCCTCAAGTGCCTGAGCCTAACCTCGGGCGACGAGTTTTTCTCTGTGTTTTAGTCAGGGTTGATGAAACAAGCAAGCCAAGATCCGAGGTATGGGGCTGTCATCTTTTTGGCACGAGGCTAAGATATCTTCGAGCATGAGGCCAAGGTGATTTCGAGTTCGAGGTCAAGGGCGCGAAGGCGTTGGAAACGTGAAGGCGTGAATTGCGGGATCGCCTGAGAGCGTGAATCGCGCGATTGCCTAAGAGCGTGATCTGCGGGATTGCCTGAGGGCGTGAGGAGCGTGACTCGGTAAAGGAGACCAAGTCGCACAGGTTACCTCCTAAAGACCTTTGTGTACAGAATATTCTAAGAATGTAGTAGTTGAGAAAGGGTAATCATGGAATGTAAAGTGTCCTCTGAGACACTATAAAAGGGGAGCTCTACCCCGATGTAAATGGATGCTCATTTTGTTGAAACTGAACCACGATTGCTTCCTTAATGTTGTTGCGTACGAGTCTCCTTAAGATTTATTTCCCAACATTGGCGCCCACCATGTTTAGAGCCACCAAGTAGCCAATGATGCCACCCCAGAAGAAGAAGAGGGCCACCGAGGACGAGGCAAGGCAGGACAGGAAGCTGGTCCTGGTCGAGCAAGATAAAAGGGTCGAAGCCAACCTAAGAACGAGGAGTGATAAAAGAAGAATTAAGGCGGAGACCTCGAGCCGGGTACAACCACCAGTAAATGTGCACAGTGACCTCCTCAATGAAACAGAGGAAGAGCTTGCCTCGGCACTCAAACAACTAGAAGCGTTAAAGAGAGAAAAAGAGAAATTTGCTCAAGAGCTCCAAGCGCAAAGGTTAGCAACCAACAAGCTGGCAAGGCTAAACGAGGCCAAAAGGCAGCTAGCGGAGTTGCAACAAGAGCTAAATGAGTTGCAATACTTGCACAACACACCACAACAGCCACCACTTCCAACTTTCGACACCAACGACACACCCATCATACACCCAAATCCTAGCCTCGTTGGACAGAACACCCCAGTGACAATGAGCGCATACACAACAATCGACGAAAGTTCTCCATTATCTTTAGGCTTGCAAACAGCCCCAAGGCCCACAACCTATAAAGTGGTCATGCTGCCAAAGTTCAACGGGCAAACAGATCCTCGCCAATTCCTTATGAGCTACGAGACAGCCATAGCCTCGGCGGGAGGAGATGGCGTGGTACTAGCAAAGTCATTTATAATAGCATGCGAGGGTGCGGCATTAAATTGGTACTCTCTACTCCCACCATAGTCCATATACAGCTGGATAGATCTTAAAACCAAGCTGGTACAAAACTTTCAAGGCTTTCACAGGGCTGTGAATGATGAGGGAGATCTATTCAATTGTGTGCAAAAAGATAAAGAACCTCTAGCAAGCTATGTGAAAAGATTTGTCCAGCTTAAATCACAAACTCCAGATGTGGAGGATAATATGGCCATAGCATCCTGCATCAAGGGGCTCAACCCAAGCCCAACAGCCTCGAAGTTATCAAGGAAAAAGCTAAAAACAATGGAAGCCCTGTTCGCAAAGCTAGATAAATATTGTAGATTAGATGAAGACCACAGGAGAAGAGTGGCGGAGAGGAACCGCTAGAGGTAAGCCGAAAAAGATCAAAACTGGCAAGCCTCGCATTACAACCACCAGCAACAACACCACTCGTACCCAGCTCAACAAGTGCTAGCGATCGAGGGTAATCAACCCTCGCACCAAAACCAAAACCAAACCTAAAACCAAAACCAAAACCAAAACCACCAGCAACAACCAAACTTTGACAACAGCCAAAGGGGCGGCTACGCCAGAAGGGAAAGAGGCCGAGGCAGAGGATCTCTGAGGCCAAGTAACCAAAGTAACCAACAGAGATCGTTTTACTGTACCTTCCATGGTAAACAGCTCGACCATGCAACCGATTTTTTCCCTAAATCAAAAAGGACCTTCGAAAGAATGACCGAAGAAAAGGAAGCGGCTTAGGTACCCAAGATCATCCACCATACCACCTTCTAGCCACAACCGCCATACTACCCAAACCCCAACCTCGCAACCTTTCAACCCACCATGATGTGGCAACATTCACCGCAATTCCGCCCTCAAACTCAACTACCCTCGCAGACTGCGAACTTCGCACCTTCCCAACCTCTCCACGAGATACCGCTACCACCACCAAATCTACCAAATGAAATTCCCAAAGCTGAGCCTAACAATCCACAAAACAACAATCCCAAAGCCTTACCCACATACGACATGATAATGCCAATCTCAGGGGGATCCTCACAGCAAGAGCATCGCGAGGATAGCTCAAATGCTCTACCAACCTATGGCATGATAACGCCAATCGCCGGAGGGTCTTCCCTCACGTTTGAAAATAACAGGCAAAAGAGAGATTACTTCAGGCAGGTGAATACGATTATACCTGATGGTCCTCCAACCAAGCCAGAGTGGGCACACATACCCATCTCTTTTATAGAAGAGGATTTCAAATTGAAAATAGCCTCGCATAATGATGTGATGGTGATCGAGGCCATTATTGCCAGCTGGAAAATAGGAAAGGTCCTAGTGGATAACGGAAGTTCTGTGGACATTATCTTCGCAAGCACCTTTAGAGAGATGAAAATCGACCCTCACTTGCTCGAGCTGGCAGAAGTCCCATTGCTTGGCTTCGGGGGAGGCCGGTCAAAGCCTTGGGAAAAATTGCACTCCCCGTCTCATTTGGAAATCTGGACAACGCAAGAACAGAACGCATAACATTCGACATTGTCGAAATGTACTACACATACTTCGCTATTCTTGGAAGAGGGTTCATCAACATATTTGATGCAGCAATCAGGCAACTGTTCTTGTGTATGAAAATCCTGACCTTGAAAGGAGTCATCACGGTCTATGGCGATCAGCAAACCGCCAGGAATATAGAAAAAGGCGTAACTCCGGGGCAAAAGAATGTCCACTACCTAACGACTCCTAACGAGGTTGAAGAGCAAGAAGCGAAAAAGCCATATGCTGAGCCCAAGAGGGACAAAGAGAAGGTGAAGATAAGCACAGATGGTGAAACAAAAAGAGTTCTCCTAGATGATTATGTCATGGATAGATATGTCACAATAGGGGCTAACCTCGAGCCCGAGGAGGAGAAAGAATTAATCGAGTTCCTCAACAAAAACAAAGATGTTTTCGCCTGGTCCGCAAGTGACCTCCAAGGGGTTGACAGAGATATAATTGAGCACGGACTCAAGATAAAGCCAGGTGTAAAGCCAAAAAAGCAAAAGCTCAGGAAAATGTCGGAAGAAAAAGCACAAGTTGTGAAATCCAAGGTTGAAAGACTCCTCGAGGCTAATGTCATACGCCCGATTATCTACACAGAATGACTAGCGAACACCATACCAGTCAAGAAGAAGAATGGTAGGTGGAGAATGTGTATAGACTTCACTATCCTGAACAAGGCATGCCCTAAAGATTAGTATCCATTGAAAAGAGTGGATAAGGTGGTGGACGATGCTGCAAACAGCGAAATGTTATCGATGTTGGACTTATTCTTGGGGTACCACCAAATTCGAATAAAAAAAGAAGAAGGAAAAATGGGTTTCATAACACCCTTTGGAACTTTTTGCTTCGTGCAGATGCCCGAGGGGCTAAAAAATGCAGGGCAAACTTTCTCAAGAATGATAGCAATAATCTTGTCCAAACAGC
Organism: Setaria italica; assembly: GCF_000263155.2. Classification (NCBI taxonomy): domain Eukaryota; kingdom Viridiplantae; phylum Streptophyta; class Magnoliopsida; order Poales; family Poaceae; genus Setaria; species Setaria italica. The sequence goes on along the minus strand of NC_028451.1, from coordinate 30,543,994 downwards.
TTCGCAGAAATATCTTAGCCTACATCAACAACATAGTCGTAAAAAGTGATAAGAGGAAAGATCACATACTTGACCTCGTGGAGACATTTGCTAATTTAAGAGCAGCAAACCTGAAACTCAACCCGAAAAAATGTGTGTTCGGGGTCCAGCGGGGTAAAGTCCTAGGGTGCTTGGTTTCAACGAAGGGCATCCAGGCCAACCCAGAAAAAATCCAGGCACTAGTTGATATGAGAGAGCTGGTTTCGGTGAAAGATGTGCAAAGGCTGACAGGAAGAATGACAGCCCTTAACAGGTTCATTCCAAGGGCCACGGAGTGAGGCTTACCATTCTTCCAAGTTCTGCGAAGCTTTAAAAAGTTTGAGTGGGGAGAGTAGCAGAGCGAGGCTTTCCAGCAGCTGAAGGACTACTTGATGAACATGACTAGGCTGTGCCTACCCGAGCCAAGATCACCGCTCCTACTATATGTGTCAGCCTCGAACTCGGTTGTCAGCGCTGCTCTAATCCAAGAGAAAAAAATTGATGGAAAGCCGAAGCAGATTCCAGTCTACTTTGCATTGGAGGCGCTATCAAGGTCAAGATTGTTCTACTCGGAGCTTGAAAAGAACGTGTATGTAGTAGTTATGGTAGCACGGAAGTTACGACATTATTTCGAGGGCCATAGAATTATAGCAGTCACAAGCCAACCACTGCAAGATCTCTTTACAAATAGAGAAACTTCAGGGAGGATAACTAAATGGGCATCAGAGCTGTCAGAATATGTCGTGGACTTTGAAAGAAGAAGTGCAATAAAATCACAAGTCCTGGAAGATTTCATTGTAGATTGGATGTCCCCGTGTGTCAGCCAAGAAGAAATCGAGGTCCCATGGATCATACATTGTGACGGGGCCTGGTGTGACAGGTGGGTTGGAATCTCAGCCATCATCACCTCACCATCAGGCATCAAAATGAGATATGCCGCCAGGCTCAACTTGGTAGATGACTTGGGGTCCACAAACAACACCACTGAATATGAAGCACTGCTTATGGGGCTAAGGAAAATGAAGGTCTTGGGCCAACAAGTGTTCATAATAAAAATAGACTCAAAAGTAATAAAAAAACATATAGAAAAGAATAGCGAGGCTAGAGAGCCGGAGGTAGTCAAGTACCTCACCATAGTGAGAGCAATGGAAAAATATTTCAAAGGCTTCACTGTACAACATATCCCAAGGGCAAAAAATGACAAAGCAGACGCGCTGGCAAAGGCAACAGCACAGTTATCAACCGATGCCTCCTGATGTTTTTTACGAGGTCATCTGCACACCATCGACAAAGGAACCTGCCTCGAGGACTATAAACGCAATTGAAAGCTTTGATAGGAGAGCCAAAATTATGGCATACCTGAGAGGGTACTTTGAGCCTCACGATGAGGTTGAGCTAAATAGGCTTAAACAAAAGGCCAGGGGCTACACAATAGTTGATGGAGAATTATACAAGTCAGGGACATCAACTCCCTGGTTATGGTGCATAGACACAAAAAGTAGGATAGAGTTGCTCGCAAAAATTCACAAGGGTTTTTGCAGCTCGCACATCAGAGCCAAAGCTCTAGTAAGCAAAGTGCTGAGGCAAGGATTCTATTAGCCCACAACAATTCATGACGCACAACTGCCAAAAGATGGCAAACCAGCAGAATGCACCATCGCTCCCAATACAGCTCATCTTACCAACCTGGCCATTACAAAGATGGGGTATGGACCTAGTGGGCCCACTGCCAACAGCTCAAGGCAACTGCAAGTTCGTTGTAGTAGCAGTCGACTACTTCACAAAATGGATCGAAGCTAAGCCACTGGCAAACATATCCTCGAGCTCAATATAGAAATTCTTTTGGCAAAATATCATTTGCAGATTCGGAGTCCCCAGGGAACTGACTGTGGACAATGGCAAGCAATTTGATTGCTATGGCTTCAAGGAGTTCTGTGCAAGCATCGGTACCGAGGTAAAATTTGCCTCGATATATCATCCCCAGTCAAACAAGGATGTGAAAAGAGTAAATGGCTTAATTTTTTCAGCCATAAAAAAATGTCTCTTTGATCAAAAGAAAGGAAAGTGGGTGAATGAGCTCCCAAGGGTAATCTGGTCCCACAACACAACAACATCTCGGGCAACGGGCTACGCACCGTTTCGGCTTCTATTTGGCTCCGAGGCAATGATGCCTGAGGAAATGAAAAACAAAAGCTTGAGAGTGCTGAGGGCCGAGGATAGCCCAGATGATGTAAAAGTTGAAAAAGACATGATAGAACTTGAAATACTGCAAGCAGTAGAAAATCTTGACAAGTACCAGCAAGAAACAAGGAGGTGGTGGGACAAAAAAGTGATTCGCAAAGAGAACAAAGTGGGTGACCTCGTCATCAAGAGAAAGAAAAATTGGGAGAACCTCAGGAAATTGCAGGAAGCTTGGGAAGGGCCGTACATTGTCACATGAAGTAATAGGCTAGGATCTTTCCACCTCGAAGGCCAACTTGGCATGGAGCTACCACACTCATGGAACGTGGACAGTTTGCGTAAGTACTATCCCTAAACAACTTGTTTGGAGCTACCCTCGGCTTGTAAAGTTAACGTCGAGGGTACCAAATTTACTCTATCGCATTTTACTTTCTTGCATTTGGACTACACTTTTTTCCTTGCTACGGGGGCTCCTTTCTGGAGGCAATGTTTTTGACGAGGCAGATCATTATAAAATTTCTTTTATTTCAATGAAATGAATTCCCCCAATGATTCTCGTCTCAAAGCAACAACAAGTTGCATTACCTCGTGTTTCTGCGTGATGAAAACTTGCATTTCTGCGCAAGTGCTTGAAAGCAACAACAAGTTGCATAACCTCGCGTTTCTGTGCGATGAAAACTTACGTTTCTGTGCAAGCACTTGAAAGCAACAAGTTGCATAACCTCACATTTCTGCATGATGAAAACTTGCATTTCTGCACAATGAAAACTTGTGTTTCTGTGCAAGTGCTTGAAAGCAACAAGTTGCCTAACCTCGTGTTTCTGCACGTTGAGAACTTGCGTTCCTGTGCAAGGTACATTAAAGCAATGACAAGTTGCATAGTCTCGTATTATCTGCACGCTATACGCGTAAAAAGTTCTTTTTCCATCCAAGGGCTACAACAAAAGGCTCGGTCTCGCAGGTTAAAAATCGAGAGGCAAGTCAGCAGAAGGCCTACCAAACCTCATATAAACTTTGTGGTCGAAGCAACCTAGGGTTGCGATATCGACCAGCTTCTCACCATATCTCTAAATCAACAAAACTCAAAACAAGTTTTTACTACCCACACCATAAGTCCTCGAGCCAGGTCTACTCCAAGTCCCTTTCACGCAAAAGGATAAAGTGGGGGTTGACTTTTTCAACAAGAAAAATCATTTCATCCTTTTACGCGAAGCATCAACCTCGGCCTAAACCCTCGCAAAAGGGTGGGGGTGACGTTTTTTCAAAGAAATACCCTCGTCCCTTTATTCTCAGGTTTTAGCCCCGGGCCCACTATGATTTTCCATCACATAACCCTCTAAAGTAAAAGCTGGTAGTTTAACTCTAATTTTTCCAAAATAAACACTGAACCATACCCAAGCCTCATAGGATGAGCTACGAAGTTAGCAAAACCGACCCAAAATTGCGACCTCACAAAACTTCATGGTTGAAGCAACCAAGGATTGCGATATCAACCAAACTTCTGTTATTTTTCTAAGTCAACAAAACTCGAAAGCAAGTTTTTTGTTGACTTAGAGATTGTCAAAATTCATCTAACCTCTTTTACGCCAAAAGGTGAGAAGGGCGAGGATGACATTTTTTCGAAAAGGGAAGCTTGCGTTTACACACAGGCATAAAAGCTCAAAAGCCGCCTCAGAGGGGGCCAGCATCGCGAAAAATGTTAAAGGAAGTGCGAAACGAGTTAGCAAAAACCCGTTGAACCTCGTACCCTCGCAAATCTTACGGTCGAAGCAACCAAGGGTTGCGACATCAACCAACCTTTCGCTATCTCTTCTAAGTCAACAAAACTTGAAACCATGTTTTCCTTTGATTCATCTTCTACATCCACAAGCTATATCTAAGTTCAATTTCTTTCACGAAAAAGGGATGAAAAATGAGGGGGTAACGTTTTTTGATAGACAAAGACCATTTTCATCAGCCTCGAGCGAAACCCTCAAACAAAAGGCAGGGGGGTGACATTTTCAAAAAAAAACGCTTCTCATTCCTTTATTCTCGGAGCTTCATCTCGAGTCCAATAAACAAATCTCCATCGTATAGCTTAGGCAATGAACACGAAAACCCAACCAAATTCTATGCACGGAGGAGCTAGGAGGGGGGTTGATGTTTTTCAAAAAGAAAAGCACGACACTCCTCCATGCTGCGAATTTCGTTACCAAGCAATTAAGATCACACAGATAAAAAGAATCTTTGAGGGTAACAACATTAAAGACAACAAGCTTGAAGCACTCAGTACTTGCCAGCAACTAATATTTACATCACAATCTACAAAAAGCATCCCATCAAGTATCAAATGTGTCATTACACAAGACTATGGCCAACAATGCAAATTCTCAGCTAAGCCTCAAGCAAGTTGGTTTGTGAAAAGCATCCCTCTCTCGGTCAGAGCCATTACTCCCGCGTCCGCCCTCACCTCTGGATTCCTCTTCCTTGGTCTGTGAAAAAAATTAAAAACCATCAAATAACAAACCAAAAAGAAGAGAGATAAAAGCAAGATCAAGCGAACCCTGACCTGCGCAAGTTGCTTTTGGGTAATGAGCCTCGCATCATCGCATCCAGAAGCAGCCCAAAGTTGCTTGTAGAAGTTTAACTTCACAACCCTCAACGGGTGCCTTGAACTTTTCGGAGGCTCGAGCGGGGCTGACCTCTCCCTCCTCTACAGCTCCTTTCCCTCAACCTCGCCCATGTCACCCCCAAACTTCTTAAAAACTACCTTTGCCACCTCATCTACATCATGCACTCCATCCTTAGCACCCCACAATAAGGGTAAGTTGTACGGGTCATCATCCTCACTTGACCCCGGCACGTGAATAGCCATCAGCTCCTCTCTAAGATCAGTACCGAAGGCCTTGTTGTAGCCCTCCAAAGATGGAGGCAGTTGAGAATCTGCAGCATAAAGTTTCACCCTGAACATCAGAGGAGGTCCATTGTATACCTCTCCAGCCGCGCCAATAGTTTTCTGCAGCTCTCTCAAGAATCTAGCGGAGGCACCGCTGGAATCAATAAAGCTCAGCTTAGGCAAATGTACAATGACATTTTTACCTGGCTTCGCTAGCTCCGAGGTAGACTCCTCATCCTTCTTCTCAATGGTAGCCTCGAGAGTTGCTTCCACTCGAGGGTTAGCCTCGGAGCGCGGAGGAGACCTAGCAACCTTGGTTTGGGCTTCCCTTGGAAGGACGCCAGCTTCAGGGACCAAGGAAGGGACCAAGGACAAGTCCACATCCAGAAGAGCATCATCATCCTTGTTCATGGTCCTAGCAACATGGGACTTCCTTCCAGACTTTTTGACCTTCATACTAGTGAGCGTACCGGCAGCCTCGAGCTCAGGCTTGGTCACAACCGGCTCAACCTTGGAGACAAGAGGCGCAGAGAATTTTGTAGCTTCACCTGAAGAACTTTGACCAAGTTTTTCCTTGTTCTTTAGAGCCTTGAGGCTGGAGGTCCTTAGCTTTGCTTTAGCAGCTTTGCTTATGACGCTCGATTGGGCATCATCTTTCTTCGCAATAGCGGCCGCAGACTTCAGGGCTGCGCTTTCGATTTTCTCTTTCTTCCCCCAGCTCCCCGGCCAATCTCTATCAAGCTTGTCACGCCGGGCTCGTGCATCCACTTGGAAATTTTGTGAGGCTTCGACCAGGGCACAACCTTGATTCCAAGCTCTTCAAACACGTGGATAATTCAAAGCTGATGCTCGACGATGCTCCGAGCAGATGACAACTCATTATCATGGCAGGGGCCAATAATGTATATGGCTCGCCTCTCAACCTCCTCTGCAAAGAGTCCGGGGTTGATCCCCTCGAGTAGCTCCAACCCAAACCGAGGGTAAGGGAACTGGCTGGTGCGCCAGAGGACATCCTTCAGAACAATCTCCTTTGGTTCCCAACCTTCAGAAAGAGGTGAGATATTTGCCGCCACAAACTCCTCGACAAGGTATCGCCCAACCATTGCCTTCGAGGCTAAGAAAAAGGCATCCTCGCATTTCTTAACAACTCCGGTCCTAAAAAAGGGGGAGTAGTAGAGATGTCCATAGGACCCAACGGGGCATGAAAAGGGTAAAATGACCGGTTGATGCCAGATGCGTCGGCCATGCTGATCTTAATGTAAAACCAGTAACTTAGCCACTTGTTATCCCATCTGTTCTTCTACGCCGAGGAAAGTTCCATGCTCATAATTTTCTATTTCTCATTCTTCCTCCAGGTCGTGAATGTACAACAGCCGAACTGCATCTCGAAGGTGCCTTCTTCGCCATCAAATTGAACCCTTTTCCATTGGATATGAAGTTCAAACAACCTCGCGAAACCATCCACATCAATCGACCCACCAAACGTGCGGTGAACCCAATAAAACTTGGAGAGAGCGACGAAGGAATTTGGGCTAAGCTGGTGAAGCTTAGCCCTGTATCGGTCCAAAATCCTATGCAGATACTTGTCGCACGGAAATCTCAATCCGGCGGTGAAGAAATCCCTAAACACAACAGCCTCACTTACCTTAGGCACTAGCACGATCTCGTCACCCGGAGGCCTAGCGACACCCTCGGGAAAGTACCCCTTGCTGACATAAAACTCTATAGTATTCTTGGAAACCAAAGATCTCCCGAACCACAGGGTGGGAGGGTATACTTCTTTGCTAGCCATCAACTTCGATGGGTCAGCCTCGACATTGGAAAGGTCCTCCCCACTGTCAGCAGCAGCCTCGAGACCACCTTCGTCTGCGGTACCCTCATCAGCAGCGTCCTCGATAGCATCGACCAACTCCAGGTCTTCCCCAACCTTGGTACGAAGCCTCTACTGTTCAGCAAGTTCCTCGGCAGTCATAGGCCTTGCATTCTACATAATACGAGCCAACTGTACAATGACCAAATATTAGGTCAAAATAAAAACAATAAAGCAAAACTCAAACTAAAGCGAAATATGAATAACATAGTTACCTTCGAGACTTTGAAGATCAAGGATGATAGCATGCAACGCACGAATCTCAAAGCACCAAAGCAGTGCGCAAAGCAAGTGGTGAGCAAAGGTCTAAGACGCGAGGGTAAAAATCGAAAGTGACCTATGCCCCTCCTTTTATGGGCGCGATAACAGGCGCGAAACGGCACCTTAAACCTCAAGCCGAATACGAAGAGTCATCCATTAAGAAATCGACACATACGACACAAGAAGGTAACCGTTGGCTCGTTTCTCACCGACGCTCGAGGGTGACATTTTTTTGGGAGTAGATCCTCAGTCGCGAGTTCGGCCGTCGGTGTCGACCCTCGCCCACAAGGGGCTATTGTTGGGGATCGCCCAAAAAGATGGTCACCCTCGAGGTCGTTTCGCTCAGCGTGAACCATCTAGCATTGCAAAATTATCAACCTCGGGCGAAGGTCCCTAACCTCGAGGGGCAAATCCAGCGTAAAAGTCGTGCTAGCCTCGTGACACTACTATAAATTTGTTTTAGAAGCCAAGAAACAATCTTTGATGACTAGACTTTAACGAAGCTCACCCTCAAGCGCCTTAACCTAACCTCGGGCGACGAGTTTTTCTCTGTGTTTTACTCAGGGTCGATGGAACAAGCAAGCCAAGATCTGAGGTACGGGGCTGGCATCTTTCCAGCACGAGGCTAAGATGTCTCCGAGCATGAGGCCAAGGTGATTTCGAGTTCGAGGTCAAGGGCGTGAAGGCATTGGAAATGTGAAGGCGTGAATTGCGGGATTACCTGAAGGCGTGAATTGCGGGATTGCCTGAGAGCGTGATTTGCAGGATTGTCTGAGGGCGTGAGAAGCGTGACTCGGTAAAGGAGACCAAGTCGCACAAGTTACCTCCGAAAGACCTTTGTATACAGAATATTCTAGGAATGTAGTAGTTGAGAAAGGGTAATCATGGAATGTAAAGTGTCCTCCGAGACACTATAAAAGGGGAGCCCTACCCGATTTAAACGGATGCTCATTTTCTTGGAACTGAACCACGATTGCTTCCTTAACGTTGTTGCGTATGAGTCTCCTTAAGATTTGTTTCCAAACAAACTTCACCTAGGCTTCCTTTTCTTTTGAATCAGCCTTTGACCAAAATAAAGAAAGGAAGCAGCTTGCTAATGGTCAATTATATGGTCTTGAGTGATAAAAGGAGCACCGGAAAAGTCAATGATAAAAGAAAATAGTGACATGCACCGGAAAGCGAACTATTTAATGATATCAACGGGTTAGCTAGCTTATTAGAGTACTAGAGTTTTCTTGATAAGAAAGACAAACAACAAGCCTACACATCCCATAGCTAGTGGATTTACTATTCTGGAATTCGAATCAGTTTCAGGTCAGCAAGTTAGAAAGGGACTTAAAATGCAGATGCACAGAATCATGGAGCTAAGAATCCAGTAACAGGATAATATAGCATAAAAGCTCAACATGAAGATGAATCCTTGCCAGCAATGATTAAGCATCTTGCTCTTTATATGCTAAAGACTGAAAGATAAGTTTTATGATAACATAGGATAAGTTTAACGACCTCACAAATTGAATAAGTGCTCCATACTAATTGGAAGCTCCTTTCTCTAATCGATTCACGTTATATAGCTGAATAGCCATATGAGGTAGAATTAGAAATACCACTGCAGTGTTTCTCCTGTCCAACAAAAGGATGAACTCACGCAATCTTGCTCATTTCCCATCAAGGAATGAAGATTGGGTTGGAGTTTGGAGGAATCTTTGCAAACAGATACTGAGGTCAGATATAAATTGTAATCTACAGATGTGAGATGTTGTAGGTTCCATGCTAAAGTTAATAAAACATATAGTCTTGAATTACAAGTGGGAAAAAGATAGACGAGCCATAATGCACAATTGCACATAGCTGGTGCTGAATTCCTACACCATATTGGTCTTTTAAAACTAAATCTGGACTCTAGAGTACCAGCTAGTATTAATAAACACTACAACATGTCGATTAATTCGAGAAGTGCCGACTTTCCAAGCACCATATTTTGAAAAATCGGATTGCACAACCCAACAGCTAAACCACAGCCCCAAAATTCAGATAACACGCCCATCAACATCTCTAGCATAGAAGGAGCTGCACAAAGAGTAAGATTGTACAACTGGGAGTAAATAACCGCGATATGGAGATTACCGGCGTGTTCCACCGCCGGGCGGCGGCGCCGGCGCCAGCGTGGAGAGGCTTGGGTGGGGAGGCGGCAAGGTGCCAAGGTGGAGAACTGGAGATGGGCCTTCTAGGGTTTTCGTTGATTGGCGATTTTGTTGGGTTGGTCACGGAGCGGAAAGGCCAAGATAGGCCGAATCAGGCCCAGTGCGTCCAGTTGGTGGAAATGGCCGTAAGCTATACTAGTTTTGTAGGGCTGCGAAGCTTTCATCAAACTCACCCATCTAAAACAAGATAATGACCTCAAAAAAAAATCTAAAACAAGATAATAGAGGTGAAAATTATTCCTGAAAATCATGTGCTGATGTGCCAGTGACACAAGTGGGCCAAACTTTATTCCCAAATGACAAGCAGTGACGGTAGTTAACTTGCTCAAATATTGTTAGTTGCGTCTTCTTCCATCAAACCTCCAGATCGAGAATCAAAGTTTCGAAACTTCCTGTTTCTGCTGTTTTATCTCAAGACAAGTAAAACTCCTCTCCGAAGAGCAGCACAAAGCGAGCTATTCTTTCGCCTTTTATTTCCAGGAGACATCACATGCAGAACTAGTAGGCGGGCACGAACAGCCTGTGAGATCGCTCGATCGATCGATTACACATCACGGAGAAGAGAAGGCGAAGCTTTAGCAACCCAACCACATGCCGCACCGCGTGCCTGTGGTCACCAACAACCGCGTACTTTGTTGCTGATCATATTCAGGTACGTTCGTGCAGCTCGTAATGGGCTTTGATCACTTGGTTACTGACAAAGATAAGACGAGTAGGCACGCTACGATCTTTTCAAAGGACCGGCTGCCTCCTGCCGCTGTCCGGCCATGCTCGTACTAACTGCGGGCGCGATCCACATTTAGGGTTTCATGGGCGCCCATTCAACGGCGCGATCGAGCAAGAAATAAGCGATCGTCCTCAACCTCCACGCAATGGTAGTGATGGAGCTAACTGGCTACGACACTAGCTTTGCGTGTGTGCATAGGCCGGTGCTCACTGTTAGCGCGTAAACCCGAAGCTGACCTCTGCTACAGCGCGCGCAAATCCGAAGCCGACCTCTGCTACTGGCCGGTTACCGATCAAATCGCCGGGATCCATGCATCGCGTGAAAGAGGAGGAGATCGATGGATCGATCGATTATGAATGCTTTATTTCGCATCCTTTAAAATTAATAATCGATCTGCTGGTATACGGTGCTGTTTCACGCTTGCGGTTGTTGCCTGACTGGGATCGATCGTTGAGGCCGCTGCAGGCATTGTACAAAGCCCATACACGCACGCAGCCCAGAAAGCGAGTTCAATTCTGTGCGCCGCCACAGTGCATCGTCGTCGTCTCGTCTCTGAAACACGTCTGAACAATCGCAGTCGATCGTAGCCAATGCTCGAAATGCCCATGCGATCCGCCGTGTCGATCCTCTCTTAAATTCCAGTGCCAGTATCGACGATTGGTATGGCACCAGTTCACTGATGTATTCGTACGTATATATGTGTACACATGTACTTACATACCGTACTGTACGTGACCGACGCCTCGATCGCGACGTGTGTATACGTACGGGTACGGGGACGACGCTTTATTCCATCGTCGGGCGGAATATTACGAGCGGAGCCGTGCACGCGTAAGTACGCTCGTCGTCGCGTGCAGTACAGTACAGTGCTCAGCATGATATCTAGATCGCGCGAGTTAATGACCCCCAATATATCGATCAATCAGTGTGATGAGATGCATGATATGTATGTATGCATATATACTGTACGCACATATACATATATACATATATGCATATATGCTTATCTGTTGGATCTCACCAACCATTGCGAGAGAACTAACAACGTACAATCAGCACCCGGCCGGCCGGCAGCAGCACGTACGATCCAGGCTTAAATTTCTGAATTCGGCTTGCACGAATCAGGTTCGTTTGGGTGCATGCATAATCCGTTGGGCCATGAATCTCGCCCTCGCGTTTAGCGTTATAGTTCCATCATCTACCGAGTCAGCGTCGGGGCGTTTAATAGCATGTCCTCTGCTCGGCGACGGCGCTTTCAGGTCAGCCTAAGAAGTAACGAGGGGGCATTAAACTCCCCGATCGGTTTCGATTCGCAAGAACTGAAGAACACATCGCACCAGCCGGCTGGCCTTTTGCTCCTCCTCCTCCCCCTCCCGATCGATCGCTTCCCTTTGCGGCTACTTGCACGCATGAGTACCGTACCATTTCATCGCAAAAAAGTTTGGTTGTGTTTTCAAGACGCCATAGCTTCTGTTTCAGACTTCAGAGGGATCGCTAGCTGGCTGGGCGATGTGATTAGCTTGTGATCGATCAAGCTCCTCCCGATCCACGTGCTGCACGCCCATTGCTCCCTCCCCCTACGCACTAATCGGCACATGCCTATGTCCGGTGTGCAGTGTGCTAGCTTTATTTGCAGGCCCGGGATAATGCGTGCATGATATAGCGATAGCTGTATGCATGTGTACACAAACAGTGCGGTCGTTGTTGTACAGGGGCGCATGCAAATGTCAACCTGACATATTTTCTGATACCACATCACCGGCCGAGAGAGAGAGAGAGAGAGAGAGAGAGAGAGAGTCGAGTCAAGCAGAGCTGTTTCCAACGGGATGACAATGCCAATGCGCGCCTCGTTTTTCCAAGGCCTGGTGGGCCCTGCTGGGAAATATATGGTGACTCCGAAGCCTGCCCTAGTGCAGTATGTAGTAACACTGTAGAGGCCATCACCATCATCAGGATAAGATCAGTCTACTACCCTGCAGGTTGGATTAGCAACACCACACGGAGCATTCATAGCCCTAGCTTTGAATCCTTGATGCAGTGCATGGATGCAGTAATTAACTAACGTCCACGTGTCAGTGCAAGCTGGTTGACTTGGCGTTTATTCATGCTGCATGCAACCAACATTCATGGTGAGCAAGAGCAAGCCGGCCGGGCAGTGCGATGAATGACCGATGATCCAGCTCTGGATCGACCGACCGATACCTTGGATGATGAGCACAACTGCTGTTCTGGTTCCTGTAGACGATCGTTCAGGAAAAATGTGAGGACGACAGAGCTAAGCAATCTGTATAGCTTCAGACTTTCATTGCTTTTACAGACTGGGAGTGGCAGCGAGATCAAATCAAAGCTAGCCACAGGACACATGTCACACGCACCAGCCGATGCCGTGTCCTCGATCGATCTCGTGTTCCTCGGCTTTACGTATGATCTTTACAGGCAGCTAGCTCGGTGAAGAGTTTAAAGAGGAGAGAGCGAGGCACAGTGTGCAGCTGCAGCATGGATTCAGCTGATGATGAGCTCTGGTACTGCTGGGTACTGTCTAGCTGCACTACCATACCAATAAGTCACCTCACATGTGCAGTGGTGGAGGCCAATGCATTTACTCCTCTTTTCGTTTTCTCTTTTGCTCTGCAGCATTCAATTCCATCACTCTGAGTTTTCGTCTGGCCTATGCTCCTCCTACTACATTGTTTTATCTCTTCCCTTTCCGGCTTTGACCACATCTCGTTGAAAGCTTTCTTCAGTAAAATACAAAGCACCAGCGTCCAGGTTCAAGTTCAACCATGCGTTGTTCCTTCTCCATGCAGCTGCATGCACGCACTGAAATTTTTGAGTTCTAATTAAATAGTCCTAAAAAATAATGTATCTTTTAGTGTATAACCAAGATTCAGCAATATTTTAGGATTCACATGCCTCAACTGAAGCACCCAGCATGCAACGATCGAAAGAGCTGAGCCTTTCTTTCGGCCATGAGGTCATGGCTTGCATGAGATCGAGAGCTAGCCATGGCTTTTCTTTCTTCCCCCCCTTTTTTACAGCTTCTGTTAGGTGTGGCGCATGCATATGCATGAAGCTGCAGGATGTCAATGGCGCCCTACGACATCTGCAAGCTAAGCGCGAGAGCCGGGCGGCATTTACTCCGACCCTGTACGTTTCCAAGGCCGCATGGCATAGCACTCCGTCCGGGTCTCTTGTTGCCTTGCCCTTTACTCTCGCTCGTCTCTCTCTTTCTTTTTTTCTTTCCCATCCATGGCTGCCGCTGCTTGCTGGTGCATATCCATGGGAGGTCTCTGGTACATGGAATGCATGCAGGGAGTCGTCATGGCAGTCGTCCCACTGTCTCGCACCAGTGCTGGCGTCACGCCGGCAGATTCCGAGCGATGCTTTGGATATGTTTTCTGTGTGTGTTTCAGAGCGGACTTGAATGCTGAAAGGCCTCTCCAGTTTGTCATAGCAAGCGGTAGTTGACATGAAGCAAATATAGACACCAAATCCAGAACCAGTACTAGAGGTACGAGAAACCTATAAATCTAGTGTTTTTTTATATTTCTAGTAATTATCAGGAAGCAATTCTTTGTATATCGAATTGCAAACATAGATATACGAAACATATTCTTTATATATATCAGGAATTTCTCTAGAAATTGCAAACATCTATACCAAATGGTGCATGCTTGCGCTTTCATTTTAGGGCACTGTTTGGTTTCACTAGAGCCGAAGGTTACCTTCTCACAATAAGTCAGCCTGAAACTGAATTTTGCATTTGGTTCAATCCAAAAAAAATATGGTATGACGTTATTCTTATTTGGCACTCTGCCTTTTCTCTTGATCCTTGTGCTAAAATTTGACTTCTCTTTCATATGCTTCCTTTAGATAAATCACAAATCCAACAAACCTTACGCAAGGGCATATGTCATCACCGAGAAACCTCTTGAAAAATCTGTGGCTTCAGTTACTACATGCATGTCTAGTAGTATTGTTTCGTCATCTGTTTCTAAGAACTATCACAGTCTCTGCTCCTTCCGATCGGACGTACATACATGTCATTTTACGATTCTTTTATCGAATAAACTTTTAGCCTATACCATAAATATATAGAAAATGGATAGATAGACAAAACAAAAGCAGTGATAGTGGATTCACCACTAAATTATACCATAATGTATATATGATCGTTTTTATTTTAAATATCATATTTTTTTGCAGCAATCACTGATCAAAGTTCTATCTTATAATCCATGCTTACGTTATATATAATTTAATATTTCTCATCGATTTACTACCAGTTGCTAAGCACAAATTTGCAGTCACTGTGCTCATATTAATCCTTCACATGAGTAGGACATGTCATATACAGTTGACCAACAAAGGCAGTGAAGGATGTTCATGTCACATCTTTCCTGTAGTTGCTACCCTCTTCCAAATACAAATTTAATTTACTGGAATATCATGTTGTTCTTCTTATTCATATCTCCATAAGAAAAAAAAGTTGAAGTTTCATATTATTATGAGTAATGGAAAGGGATATGTACAGATGATGGTGAAAATTCCCTCCAGTTTAGAGTCGCGGACCCAAATCATCGGGTTTAGTATTTAGTATAAATTAAAATAAATGAAAAAAACCAGAGAAATTCGCTTGTTCAAATCTCTAATACCCATATGGTCTATGAACATTTTCTTCACTATATGAGTTTCTCATGCGTGTGTCAGCATCACAATAACAATAAGCATAACAGATTTTTTTACCGTATGCACATGATAAACACACTTCAACGAGATCTTTTGATGAGCTATGCCCATATGCATGGCATGGAACCGGAGGCAGCATTTAGAGCTTAAACATTTATGTAATGCCGGACTCAATGGTTGATCCCATCATGGGTCACCATCCATCACAGAATGGAAGGAAGGAAAATTAGGTCAAGTGTCTACTATGAGTATACACCAGGAGAGCTGTCTAAATGATGCCATCGGATTAAACTAGTCACACATGGTCTCCAACTTATATCGTGGATTGGATGGGGCACTCCACAATTCCAATTGATTTCAAATCCCTTTTTCTGTGTGGGTGAATGATGGGTATGTCGTATTTGCTAAAAAAATTAGGTCATTACCTTGTGATTCCAATTTATACGAGTCAACAAAAAATTTGAATAACCTTGTGCATATTTTTATTTGTATCATAATTATCTTGTGCTAACGGATACTTTCATAAGTTAAAAAAATGATCACCTGCTATGATCTTATTAGGAAAAGAGGCATTCACACACAGAGATACATATAATCAACGATCAAGAAAGATATATATTAGATATAGGAGTATATACGTATATAACGGAGATAGTTAAAAAAACTTTGACTAAAGTTTGTGAAAGCGAGAAGTTTCTAGAAACAATTTTAAGCAATCCCTGTTGTTTGCAGCAGGATATAATTTCACCAAAAAGAGAAATCAGTTACTTGTAAAAAGTTTAATTAGAATCCAGACATATAACAGTACACTGTACTCCAGAAGAGATTAGCTGTGCCATGTGATTTTCATTCATTGAATTGGGCCAAATAAATGCAAGACAGCTCTATGTTCAACTGAACATCAGAGCTCGCAAATTTTCAAGTACACATAAAGATCTCAGTTTTAATGGATGTACAAGCACACTAATTTTCCTTCATCTTTGGTACCCCACATGTTAAAAATGATATCTAATTCACATGAAAATGATTCACGAATGAGATCCATCACATCTCAAGGACTGCAATCACCGGCTCCAAATTAGTAATAATCTCTTGCTAGACCTTAGTCAAGTAACTTTTGAAGAAACCATCAAATTGTTTCACTTGGATCCGTGAGAATTTCACCAGAATTCCACAAGATATAGTCCTAGAAAAGAAAACACCATTTATACATTTTTCAGGGAAAAAAAGATCATTTATACATCATACATGGTTGATTGAACTATGAGTGAGTTTTATAATAATCTCCATTTCGTATAATGGAATGGAATTTATAGTGTATATAGCGCAAGGAAAATACGGAGTAACATAATTGAGCATCTATAACATCTAAATATTTAGATTTTTTAAGATGTACACTTCTTTCTTTCTGCCAGCCTCATGGATGGTCCATTTAGGAACCTGTCATTAGTATAAGCTTACATGATCAGTTCCAAACTCTAACATCAGAGAAAAAAACAGCGAAAAGAAATAAAAAAGGGGATTAAACAGACTAGATCGACACCCAACTCGATCTAAATCGCCGAGAATTCAAAGACATTTAGTCTGTTCATGTCTGCTTAACTAGTCACCTAACCCGTCGTCCGGCGATTAATTTCTTCTTGTGTTCTTGCATCTCTACGAGCTACTTGATCAACTTGCTTTTTTGGTTGTACTTGTAAGCGGACTTGATTAAAAGAACTCACTGGGGTCCCCTAGTGGCACCACATCGGCCATGAGCTCCACCTCGCTGTGGCCCATGCCGTCGTCGAGAAGCCAGCTCTCCAGCATCGAGAACGCCGGCCCGGCGCCGGCGCCCGCCGCGCCGCTGCTTGCCATCTTGCTGGTCTCCGTCGAGCACTCCGGGGTATGCGCGGCCGTGTTCGCGGCCGCGCCGCCGCTGTGGCTCGCCGACGCGGAAGCCGCGCCCTCGCCGGAGCACTGCGGCCGCTGCTGCGTCGTCGCCGTTGTGGACGTCGACCCTGACGCCTCCGGCCCCTTGCCCCCGCTGCCGCCGCCCGGGCGCAGCCACCCCTCCAGCAGCCGCGCGATGTTCTCGGCGCTGGACGCGTACGTCGCGGACCCCGGAGGCGTCGGTGGGGGCGCCGCCTTCGCTTGCGGCGCCGAGGGCTCCAGCGAGAGCGCGTCGCGCAGCGCCTGCCGCGCTGTGTGGATGTCGGTCTGCAGCCGCCGCTCCCACTGCCCCTTGGGGACGGCCGGACGCTTCCCGCCCCCGGCCCCGGTCCTACCGCCGGCGTCGCCGCCGCCCCCGTCGTCTCCCCCGTCACCTTCGCCGCCAGCCTGCATCTTCTTGAGCTTCTTCTTGAGATGCGTGTTCCAGTAGTTCTTGATGTCGTTGTCCGTCCTCTCCGGCAAGTAGGACGCTATCGCCGCCCACCTTCAGAGCAGATCAGCAAGCTCAGCACTCAAAACACCTCGCCGGCGATTCGACCATGAAATTAATCAGAAACAAGACCAGAGATTCGAGGGTTCACGGTTCACCTGTTGCCGAGGAGGGCCTGCAGGTGGATGATGAGCTTCTCCTCCTGGTCGGTGAAGTTGCCGCGCTTGATCCCCGGCCGAAGGTAGTTGGTCCACCGCAGCCTGCAGCTCTTGCTGCACCTCATCAGCCCTGCACGCGCACACCGCCGGCAAAAAAGGAATCAAATCAAAGCTTGGATCTTGGAAGGCAATCATCCCACGGCATCATACGCGACGCACGCACCGGTGTTGGTCGGCACGGCCCGCCAGTTGCCGGGGCCGTGCTCCTGGACGTAGGAGACGAGCATGAGGTCCTCCTCGGGCGTCCATGGCCCCTTCTTCACGCCCACCTTGTCGCAGCACGGCGGCCTCCCCATGCCACCGCCTCCTCTCTCCTTTTCCTCCTCTTCCTCTCCGGCCGGCAGCTAGCGGCAGTGGTGGTTGGTGAGCTCGCTTGCTAAGAGATATAAAGCACCGATCGATGGATTCCGGCCGGGGTCGTCAAGGCAGCAGATGAGTGAGGAGGTAAAAGGGGGTGGGGGCAGGATGCGTATATATACACGCACAGGCACAGCACGGGCTGAGGGCGAGAGGAGGAAGAAGTAGTTCCGTGGGACTGGAAACAGTTTGACCCGGGTAGAAATGCTGATCTAACAAATCAAACCCGCGACGCGACATGTGTTACATCCACACGAGTCAGATGGGCAGATGTGCACTGCGCAGCAATAAGCGAACAGGGGGCCTGTCTGAACCTCATCCAGCGGGTTTGGTTTGGTAGCATTTCGTTCCTGGAATTTTGGGTTTGTGTTGCTATATATTGATGAAAGGATATGTTTTTTTATATGCTGGCAAATAAATGTGTGCTTATTGTATCTTTTTCCCTTGAGAGGAATGGCTGTGTAGTGTACGTGGTGACAATGTAATGAATTTGGGATAAATGGGTGGGTGTATCTTGCTACCGAGTATAAATGGGTCTTGCAATGCTCCCTTCATCCTAAATTGTAGGTTATTTTAAATTTTCGAAGTTCATTACTTTTGCTATGCATGCATCTAGATAAGTACTATGTATAGGTGTATAGCAAAATCTATAAACCTTAAGATGCCTATATGACCTATAATTTAGGACGGAGGGAGTACCCATATCTTGTCAGCGACTCTATCATCAGTATAGGTCCGAGAGGAGATGAGAGTGATGGTTTGGTGGGTCTGGAAGTCGATGAGGGTGAGTGTGACCTGAAGGGAGAGAATGAAGGGTCCGATGAGCCTCATCTTGTTAGGAGGGAGCTCGGCAACAATGGCTTGCAATTGGTTATTGGAGTTGTGGATGACGAGGTGTTCTTCAGTATTTACTGGAGCTTAGCGGTGGAGAAAGTGTTGATTCTTGCCTGATGGGTCTACATTCTTATCACCACATCACTGTCTGTGTAGTGTCATGTAGGGCAAAAAAATCACCTTAAGAGCTGCTACAGAGGGGTTTATTTAGACGGTTTTGGATAGTTGAGGGGTAGGACACCTAGTTTCATAAGTGAGGGCTAAGTAGTCAAACTTAAATAGGTGAAGAGGTAAAGCAGACTTATTGCAATCCTATAGGTCTAACATCCCGTGTATTTTGTCAATATGGCAACTTTTTCAGTGGTCGGTAATATGCCATTAATAACGAGGTGCTTGTAGTGACCTAGTGTACGTACAAGCGTCTACGCAGGTACTGCATTAGTTTCTGGAAAAAGTTTGCTGTTTGTTTTCCTTGCTTATGAAATGCAAGGTCTAGAATTATCTATCAATCTTCTATTGATATGTGTGTACGTGTTTACGACTAAAACAAGACAACACAGTGAAATATCCAAACTAAAGGACGGAGGGATTAATTCATTGCCATCATTTAGACAATGACCCAAAATAAAACTACTCTGGAATGATAATATTAGATGCTCCGAATCAACACATTGTTAGAGATTCCCTCTAAAAGTAATATTAGAGCATTATTGTTTTTTTCTTAGAACACCATTGCATTAAACTTGCTGTCAATCTATTTCTTTCCATGTGGCTTGTTTCTTGCACTCCAACCATTTTGTTGTGTGTCCAAATGCGGCTGCCAGGTAGTGGTAGTTAGATGATTAAGTGCTGCATTAACTCAAATAATTAATAAAATCAACTCATAACCACCAAGTTTACTTTCTTAGTATTTAGAATGACATCGACTACCCAAACCATGTTGACCACATCTTTCAAATGGGTCTAGTCCCAAATAAGTGACATTTTGAACATTTACGCGGTCTTTAAAACACAAATTTAATTAATAACAACTTTTGTTGTGACATATTATGGAATATAGAAAAATTATAATTTTATGAAACTAATTTTCAAAACTAATTACAAAAGGTTGGATTAGTTGATTGGATGCGGACCTAAAACATCACTTATATATATTTCTGACTCAATAGAATAACTTTTTGATGTAACATACTGATCAATAAGACGAATTGTCTTCTATAAACACTGACACCATTTTATGTTTTATAGGGACAGGTACAAATGATTTCGGCCATATACACTCCATGTGAAAAGGCTGGAATACTTATCGTATTGAATTGTCTTAAAAAGTAGCAGTTTTTTTTATTCTTATGAATATATGCGTGGTTCATTCTTGAAGTCTAATTGACTACATGCATGCTTCGTGAGCTTTTTTAATCATCATCCTTTCACAAATTTATACTTAGTGGTATCCTCCTTTCAGAACCATTTTTTAGTCATCCGAATTTTAATATTATACTACTACCAATGTTACCCTAAACGCTAAACAGTCGGTCACCTACCGTTTAGCTCTTTATTCGGACTAAATGGCCAATTAAACGGGTTAAATGGTCATTAAACGGGCTAAACAGGTGATTAAACGGACACGGCTAGGCACTGTGTGCATGTAAACAGGCTAAACGGCCGTGTACGCGAACACTGACTACTACACAAAGATCATCTCTCACGCATGAGGCCATTTCTGGAAGAGATAATAGTTGGGACAGATTATTGTATTTGTTGTTTTATTGTATTTGTTGTTTCTTTGTATGCTGCCTTTACATGACATGGTATGAGCCTAAAAACAATAATGGGCTAGCTTCATTATTGAACTTGCTCTTAGAAAGATTGGTATATATTTTTATACAAAATTCTTGCATACTTAATTAACTTTTATTGGATCGAAAATTAATTAGGATGACTAGTGTAGACTAGTGTAGATTCGATTGTAGGCGATGATGGTGGCCATTGGCAGAGGGCGGGGAGTGGAAGAGCACCATTTAATTAGCTGTGGGACATTGCACGCGACAACCAAAGCATGATGTCATTAGATCCCCTCAGGATCATCCCAACAAAAGAAGTGAAGATTGAAGTGTTTTGCCAAACAAATAATTTTTTCCCGGTTTCCTCGTAGATGACACATGTACTCCCCAACAAAAGCTACACGGCTAAGCTAATAACTATTTTTTCACACCTGACAACGGTATATTAGTCATGTAATTAAATATCTAGAAAAACTAAGATCTATATAATATGTAAGTCATGTTGTCAATTTGTAAAGCATATTAGACATGGCACCCAGGTTTGGAGTTTAGTTGTCTCAAAACAGTGAGGCGTTCCAATTATTTTGAATATAGTTAGATATACGAGAGTTTCATAGTGGTTGATGTTGGTGTTAACCCAGCAACTTACCGAGGGGGTGCTCGAGGTAGTATTTAATACGTGGGGCTTGCTGAGATCAGGAACTTGAAGGTGAACTCGAACACACAATTTAGACAGGTTTGGGTCGCTAGATTGCGTAATACCCGACGTCTTGTGTGTTGGTTGTATTGTATTGTATTGAACTTGCTTTGGAGGGGGTCCCTGCCTCGCCTTATATTGCCGGGGGCAGGGTTACAGGTCGGTTGTTTATAAGAATACTAGTTGGATTCGACTAGTGAGTCCAAACCCTATTTGCTATGAGTAGTTTCCTAATCCTCGACTAGTTCTTGTCCTCCCCGTAGACCACTCTGTCATGCACCATAATCTCTATGTCTGACACGTCTCAATGTACAACCCTGTATCTAAGAGTGTCCAAACCTTCTAGTTGGCCCATAGATGTATGGACGACAAGCTCCCGAGTACTTTTTAGTTAAATGTAGCATTCCCGAGTACTTCTGTAAATGCCTCCGACTAGTTTGTGGTGCTCTTCGAGTACTCTATTAGATTGAGTCGTCAAAACGTACTCGAGTATTTCCATGCGGCTAGAATGTGCTCAAACCTCATTTAACTTGATCTTAAATTTTCAATCTTGAATTTTATATGGAAGTGCGATTGAAAGTTGCACTCCATAGCTGCATTGCCCTTGCGAAGTTGTTTGTGAACGCCGCCTTGAGGTCCTTCCATGTATCGATGGAGTTCTTGTCTAGTGACTCGAGCCATGTGAGTGGCCCTGTCTCCATGCAGATGGGGAAGTAGATGACCTTAGCTTGGTATCGTTGTTCGCTCCTACCGCCTGTACTGATAATGAGTAGCACCGCAGCCATTGGACTGGGTTCTGCTTGCCGTTGTACTTGGTGATACTCGGAGGTTTGAATTTTTTGGGTAGAACTGTCTTCCGTACTTGTTTTGAGAAGATGGGGAACCCGTTAGAATTCTCTCCCTGGTATTCAACTTCCTGCTCGCGCTCGCGATGGCGTCCTTCAATGATTATACGGGCGTCACGACTGTTGTTGATCTTTTGACGAAGGTTACGTACTGGGCGTTCAGGCTCTGGATTGGGCCCACGGTGGCCACAGCCTCCCGAGGGTTCCACCCGACTACCCTTTGCTCCAACTTGTCTTGGTTTGGCATCCTCAATTCAACTTGGTCTGGCACCCTCGTTTCGACTTGGTCACCTATGGTTATTGCCATGCTGGGATGAGGTGTGTCAAACCGAATGTATCAGGCTTTGTTGATCGAGTTGCTCGTACGCATGTTCTGCTAGCTGAGCCTATTGCCTAGTGTATTTGGTTTGTGGCATTGCCCGAGTAATCAGATCGATGGATGCGATAGTAGCGAGAGGAGTATGATGTTGATGCGATTGAACTGCTTTGAACGTGTGATCCAAGTTCGCCCCGAGCTATGATGCCACCGCCCATGCCTAGCCAGCCCTCCTCGCGTGCCTGCAGGGCCGGTATCGGAGGTGGCAGATAGGGTGTTAGTGTCGGGCGGCCTCGGACAGCCTGGGCCAAGGAGGTCGGGATCCGCATGAGTTCGTCAAGGCCTGCTCCGCCCACCTCAAGCGCTCCGGCAAGGTAACGCCGCTGACTTAACCTGCCTTCCCCTTCGATTCGATGGTGCAGATGTATCACTGACAAACCTTTTTAGCGATAATGCCATCTATTCTTGGATCAGTGATGGCATCTCCAAGAAAGTGGTTGCTATATGTATGTGTGCAGTTCTACACAAAACAGAGAAGCTCTCCGAAGATCTCTCATGGTATTAGCATAATTACTTGCAATTTTTCTGATAAGGATTAAGCTACGCTTTCCCTCCAGTAATTCCTTCACTTGATGATAGCATTCCTTGATTAGTAGTGTCATCAGGATGCACCAGAGCAGTGTGTCGCATTGGAGTTTATAATAGTGGAATCATAAACTGCATGTATGGAGACGTTTTCTGAAAATGCCAATACATTATCAACAGAATTTTGTGATCTTGAAAGCTGTGTAGTATGGAGATACAATTCTGCATCCTGGTAAGGAAAGCATCATGATATTATTTTCCATCCTAATTCAACATTTCTATCATGTGAGGTAACCTATTAACATTATATATATTTCCATCCTGCATTGGTTATGTTGGATTTCCATCATGTTATGCTCAACAACTTAATGTTTCAAAAATATGTAAGTTACTTTTGTTCTGTCCTATGTCTTATGTTAATGTTGTTTCAAAAATATAAGTTTGCCATGTTAAACACCACTAAATAAATTCTAGCAAATTTTCATGTTTGCTTCGGTTACTGCTGCTGCTGATTGAGTTGTTTTTTACCCTTCAGGGATGACGAACTTGCAACTGAGGTGGGATTGATAGGAGGTTTGTGGTGGCAAATGAACTGCAACTTTGGTTGGACTACTGGATGGGTAGCGGCAACTGCAGGCAGCAGCACTCAGATGCAGGCAGGAGGTCGCCAAAACAGGCAAGGTAATGGACTTCCTTTCATTTTGTCTTTGGTCCATTCCGATGCTTCTCTTAATTTCCTCATGTTCTACTAGCTAGCCAGCAAGGAAATAATTTATGACATTAGTATCTCTCACAGCTGGGTAGTCATGCTTTCAGATTTATTGTGTTGAAACTTTTGGTTTTGTTCCAAAGTTATGCTTGAATTTTGCTTGCCGTAAGAAGAACTATTTAGATTTTATGGCTTCTTATATGAATTATTTCAGTTGATCGCGTTGTGACTATCTTAGAGCACTTTAACCTTTTGTTCTCACTTATTTCTTTTAGCTTGACTTTTGTCCATAACATGAGTTCACTTTGCATATGGAAATGAGTGTTATCAAGCACATGGTCTTATATGAGTCATTGTTGGAGTGATTGATCTTGCTGAATATCACAATTTGGGGCTTGATATATCTGAACTTGAGAAGAAAATAAGTTTGGATGATTAGACCAGAGAGGGCTTTATTATTCATATATGTGTATGCACAATATGTCTATGTATAATATTATCTTAAATATAACATTATAAATCAAATACAACTTTATATATATTAGCATATTATAGCGGTATACGTAAAGGAAATAAATACGAAATAATAATATAGAATAAAGAAACAGAAAAGAAAATAAGAAAAGAAACAGAAAAGAAAATGAGAAAAGAAACAGAAAAGAAAAAAGAATTTAGTACCAGTTGGTTTCCCCTTTTAGTACCAATTTAGCAATACCGGTTGCACAACCGGTACTAAGGGGGGTTCGGGATCCGGTACTGAATACGTTTTTCCTATAATGTACAAACAACTATACAGCTCAGTGCAGTGGGTGACTAACCCTAATTGATTCTTTGTCTTTCTCGGCATTCATGAAGCTACCATACCGCCGATGTAGTATATATGCATGCACTGAAACAAGAAAGTATCCATGTCAGAGATTGGGGCACAAGCCTGCAATTGCATGCAAAGCGTGCTGCATACCTCATAACTGTAGTGTAATAAGCAGATCGAGTCAGTAATTAGCTATTTACTCTCTCCATCTCCATTTCAAATTGTAGGTTATTTTAGTTTTTTTTATAAGATCTTTTCTATGCACCTAGATATAGCTTATGTGTAGGTACCTAAAAACCTAAAACGACCTACATTTTGAAACGGACCTTGCACTTAACCTGTTGTGTTCTTGGTCGTGTACGTGGCAGGCGTTGCGTGAAATGATGATTATACGTGCGGCTATGTACATATATAGGAGTATGTACATAGAGTGCATGCGTGGGTACATACAAATCTCTAAATAACGGATCGGAGGACTTGCGCGTCAAAACCTAAGTATTTGTTCTCGATCGATACACATGATTACATCAGTAGTGGACATGTATCTTCTCAGTGAATTTAATACGGTAATAAAATTTTGAAGGACAACGTACTTGATGAATGTAATGTGTGTATACATTTGAATTCAGATGAATATTAAAAAAGGTACACAATCCAACATTCTTCAGATGACGTTACATTTATGTGCATGCATTATTTCCACACAATAGCAGTCCCCCATTCTTCATCTTTTAGATTAAGGAATAAATTACAGCCTCAGCAGTCACAGTTGAGAGCTTACACAGCCGATGGATACAGAAAATGCAGCACTCAGTCTGCCAATGCCCCACATGTTACACAAGTTCCAGCAGTAAACAAGAGCGAAACAAAGCCTAGTCCTCGATTCTTTTTCTAAACTTCCAACCAAACTTAATAAAATATCTCCATCGGGGTGACTTCCAAATGATGGCGGCTCTCCTTTAAGATGATTCTCTCTTCCTCTTTAAATAGCTACAACCAACATCTTATCCTATAAGCCCCCATGAAGATGACCTGCACATATGAGTTAGGAGTAGTTCTCCTGAGAATAACATCATTCCTACTCAACCAAATAGCCTGACAAGTCGATGCACTAATTAAAATCATATTTATAAGCTTCAAAGAAAACTTCCATGCCAAAAACCAAACAAATTAGTAATACTAGATGTCAGTTAAATGTCAAAGGAAATATTAACTATATTCCAAAAGAACCATGGGTCCATGCCACATGACAATTAAAGGACAAATGTTGCATAGATTCTTCGAAGCAACAGAAACAACATTTGTTGCACCCCTGTCAATTCCATTTTGCTAGATCATCCTTGTTAAGATGACCCTTTTTTAAGTACCACTAGAATACTATGATTTTAAATTGAAGTTTAATTTCTAGGAGATGAGTTTGGAAGAGACACCTTCTCCACTCATCAGATCTGTGTACATAGATTTAACTGTAAAAGACTTTTTATTCAAGTTTCGGATAAAGGTATCACCATGTTCTTTTAGCTGAATTGTTTCTACTTTCCCTATCAAGTCAAGGCATAGATTCATTCTATCTCCCACCCTTCTAGCCCCTTTCTTCATAGGATTGTGTAGCTTATGTTCAATCGGTTGACCTCTAACAGTGATAAGTGATGATTGCCCTAAGCACTAATTATGTCAAATATATAACGTGAATAAAACTACCGATGTCAATTGTTAATGAACTAAGAGGCATAACAGTGCCACATGAGCGAGTAGGTAATATTACTACAAAAACCATTTTTCTAATGCCATGCTATTGTATGTTTGTTAAAACCCATTGGACTAAAGCTATATATATCATAATCGTCCATTCTTTTACATAATTGTATGGTTAGATAGAGTACCTAGTTTGTATCAAGAAAATCATTTTCTGCAACTATAATATGCCATTGAACTCTAGTCTAATCGTATTATGATGTTATATTCAAGACTACCTTGTTACTATGATATTATTAAACAAGTTTAGAAATAACTCATAAAATACATTATATCATATTGTTATTTTCTATGCTTCTCAGCACAATTAAATGTCATGTACTACTCACGTCTATGAGATTGGACCCAAAATATGACCATGTTTTTATAGCATTGGATATTGAGCTCAACCAGGTTGTATGCCAAGTGATTTAAGCTATATAAACGTGGTAGAATTGGGTAGGTATACTAAATAATAAAACCAATTAAATATTAATTAGTTAGCACAACTATTGTTGTAGGGGAAATAGTAGTACTTAGCTGCTGTTTGGGAGGGTTCTCAACCAGTTGAGCAGCTTTTGTTGAAGCCCTCTCAAACGAGGACCCCAAGAGTCCCGCGGAAACCGGAGAATGGTTTTACACTAACAAGATGAAGCTGAAAAATGTGGCTTATCTCGGCTCCTACTCATCGCAATTCCCAACAACTCACTTTCCATATTTGTACTTGGAAGAGCGACAGTGGGCAGCACAGATGCAGAGGGATGAGACGTAGTGCCACTGTGGGGTGGACGACGACGGCGCGGAGGCAAGTGTGGGTGCAGGCATGAGTAGGGTGGCAAGGGAGTGGGCAGGGCGATGCGCACGCAAGGTCACAATGGGACAAGGCGTCACACTTTAGACATTTCACATCTTTTACCCAATAAGAAAAATAAGTTCTACCAATTTTTTTCCAATGAGACGAGCTAGAGCCACAAAAGGTTGATTCTCCGGATGAGTTGGAGCCATTTTGGCATGAGCCGGTGCCATGCCAAACGGGCTCTTATTATGACATTGCAATGTATATGCTCTCGATCTACCTAACATGCTAACATTTATTAAAAAATAGCTTGGCCGGTTGCTCTGTGACCAACATCGCTCAAAATGTATCCACTTCTCTATACTAACTTTGTATACTAGTCTATCAAACTATGCTCCCGCACGGGCTAATATTTTTAAAAGCTACAATATTTGAAAAATATTTAGAAATTAAACTGTGTCGGTATTTAGACCCAGCAACCTACTGAGGGGGTGCTCGAGGTAGTGTTTAGTGCATGGGGCTCGCCGAGATTAGGAACTTGAAGGTGAACTCGAACACACAATTTAGATAGGTTTGGGCTGCTAGATCGTGTAATACCCTACGTCCTGTGTGTTGGTTGTGTTGTATTGGATTGAACTTGCTTTGGACGGGTCCTTGCCTCACATTATATTGCCGGGGGTAGGGTTACAGGTCGGTTGTTTACAAGAATACTAGTGGGATTCGACTAGTGAGTCCTACTCTATTTGCTACGAGTATTCCTAATCCTCGACTAGTTCTTGTCCTCCATGTAGACCACGCTGTCCTGCACCCGAGTACTAAAGCTCCCGAGTACTTTTTAGTCAAATGTAGCTGTCCCGAGTATTTCTGTAAATGCCTCTGACTAGTTTGTGGTTCTCTTCGAGTACTCCATCGGATTGAGTCTTCAAAACGTACTGAGTACTGCCATGCTGCTAGAATGTGCTCAAGCCTCATTTAACTTGGTCTTGAATCTTCAATCTTGAATTTTATATCGAATTGCGACGAAAGTCGCACTCCATATGGAGTAGCCCCCAAGCCTTAGGTTGAATCGAAGAATCAGGCTGAGGGTCAATCTATAATTTCACATATCCTTTTGCCTTAAAACCCAAAGAAAAAACTTTTTAGTCGATGGGCACGTGGCACGCAGCCCCCGAGCCGTTACATGACTAGTTTGGATATTAGGGTCAACCACTGGTCAACGTGACCATTCACCAATAATAACCTTATCTCTTTCCCAAAGAATTTGAAACTGTCAAGCGATAACTGTGGGTGTTTAAAAATGGAACATTCCCGTTAATCTTGCCACTGCGTTAACTACGCTACGGTTATTGTAGATAACTCCCGGGTTGCTAACGACTTCTTTTCTGAAAGCCATCAATGGACAGATTTGTCCAAGGAGCTAACTAGCTCACGATTTTGTGTGCGAGCTTATCTTTGCAAGTCACGTGTGGACAATTTCATCCAACGAGTTGAATAACTCGAAGATGTGTGTGCAGACTTGTTATTACAAGCCGTATGTGGACAATTTTATCCAATGAGTTGAATAACTCGAAAATATCTATTTGCAGGCTTATGACTACAAGCCGCGGGTTGGGCGACAGTACCTGGGGAGCTAAATAGCTCTACAAACTTGCTTTTGCAAGTCAATACTGAGGAAGAAATAATCATTTTACGATGAAAAATAATTCTGCTTTATTAAATTGTAATTATACAACTAAGGTCGATAGCCAATTTACATAAATATGTAAAATATGGGTAGAGTCGACACAAGTCCTCGATGTTCCACAAGTTGTCGACTTCTTCGCCAGAGAGAGTTTGCAGCCTATATGACCCAGGTCCAGTGACCTTAGAGATGATGAAAGGGCCCTCCCATGGTGAATTCAGTTTGTGCAGTCCGTCGGTGTCTTGGATACGCTTGAGGACCATATCACCTATGTTGAACGAACGTTCTTTGACATTGCGATCGTGATAGCGGCGAATTCCTTCAAGGTACCTTGCTGACTGGATGAGTGCTGCACAACGAGCTTCTTCGAGGCTATCCAAATCTAGATGCCTTGTTTCTTCTACCGTGCCCTCCTCATATTGCTCGACTACTAGAGATTTCCACATGATATCGGCAGGAGGATGGCTTCTGATCCGTAGACAGGAAGTAGGGTAAGTACCCTGTAGGCTTGCATGGCTAGGTGCAAAGCCCCCAAAGGACATTGGGTAGCTCCTTGAGCCACTTGCCCCCTTTAGTATTTCTAATATCGTGTAGTCTTTTTTGAGAGCCTCCAGTAGCACCCCGTTAGCGCGCTCAACCTGGTTGTTGGCCCGTGGATGAGCGACAGAGACGTACCGGATGTTGATCCTGCTATTCTCACAGTACTCCCAGAACTCGTGGTTGTTGAAATTTGAGCCCAAGTCTGTGATGATGCGATTGGGGAAGCCGTAGCGATGGACGATTTTGTCGAGGAAGTCGAGTACTCTGCCTACTTTGGGGTAGGTCACTAGCTTCACCTCGATCCACTTAGTAAACTTGTCGATCGCCACGAGTATTCGGTTGAACCCTCCAGGCGCCGTAGACAGTGGGCTAATTATGTCTAGCCCCCAGGATGCAAAGGGCTAAGAGGGCGGTATGGTTATTAGCTTGTAGTTAGGGACGTGTTGATGCTTGGTGAAGAATTGACACCCTCGGCATCACCAACCTAGTTCCTCGGTGTCAGCAAGAGCTGTAGGCCAATAGAATCCTGCTCTGAAAGCCTTACCCATGATCGTTCTTGAGGATGTGTGGTTGCAGCAGATGCCTTTGTGGATTTCTTCGAGTATATCCTTGCCATCTTGTCGTGAGACGCACTTCATGAGTACTCCTGATGATGCGCCTCTTCTGTAGAGCTTGTCCCCAACTAGAACGTAGTTCTTGCTTCGCCGTGAGACTTGCTCTGCTTCTGTCTTGTCTGAAGGTAACTTGTGCTCCTTGATGTAGTCTTTGAAGGGGGTTCTTTAGTCTACATCGATCATCATAACCTCCCGGTCTGGCACATCATGGCCTCGATCGGTGGTCTTTCAAGGCGCCGGCTCCGCTATGGATGGCTTGTGGAGTTCATGGACGAAGACCCGAGCTGAAACATGAGAACGAGTAGATCCAAGCTTGGATAAGACATCCGTGGCTACATTATTATCGCGAACCACATGATGGAACTCCAGACTAGAGAACTTGTTCTCTAGCTTGCGTACTTATAGGCAGTACACATTCATGTTGTCCTTGTGGCAATCCCACTCGTGATTGACTTGATTGATTACCACCAGTGAGTCGTCGTAGACCAACAATCGCTTGATTCCCAGCGAGACTGCTAGGAGAAGCCCGTGTAGAAGCGCTTTGTATTCAGCTTCATTGTTGGATACCTCCCAGAAGATTTGTAAGACATATTTAAGTTGTTCGCCTTTATAAGATATTAAGAGTACTCCTGCAACAGCACCCTCGAGCTTGAGTGATCCATCAAAGTACATCACCCAATGCTTTGGGCGCTCTGCTGGCGTTGGTACTTGATGTTCCCGCTACTCTGCCATGAAATGGACTAGTGCTTGTGACTTGATGGCAGTCCTTGACTTGAATTCTAGGGACAGTTCTCCGAGTTCTACCACCCACATGAAGATTCTTCCTGTTGCAGCCCGATTGTGGAGAATTTCTCCCAATGGGAAGTCTGTGATGACGGAGATGTTGTGTTCCTGGAAGTAGTGTCGTAGCTTTCATGAGGTGAGTAGTATTGCGTAAAGCAATTTTTGAACTGACGGGTACCTAGTTTTAGAGTCTGACAACACCTCGTTGACGAAGTAGATGGGCCTCTGTACTTTGTATACATGACCTGGTTCTGGACTTTTGACTACGATTGCCCCATGCTGACGACATTGGTAGTTGTTACGATGTAGAGTAGCAAGTCTTCATTGGAATTTGGTGTCGTGAGGACTGGTGGCTTTGATAAGAAGTCCTTCAACTATTACAGGGCTTGATCTTCCTCCTCGGTCCATTAGAATTTATCTTGCCACTTGAGTAGTTTGAAGAAGGGAAGTCCCCGTTCTCTAAGCTTTGAGATGAATCTGTTGAGGGCCGCCATGCATCCAATCAGCTTCTGGACAATCTTGATGCACGATGGGATGTGAAAATTGGTGATGGAGGAGATCTTCTTGGGATTAGCCTCAATCCCTCGATGACTGATGATGAACCCGAGTAGTTTTTCGAAGGGTACGACGAACACACACTTTGTTGGGTTCAGCTTCCAATGGAATTCTCGCAGGCTTGCGAAGGTTTCTTCCAGATCCGCAATCAAGTCATCAGGATTTCTGATCTTTACGACCACGTCATCCACGTACGACTCTATGTTGTGGTGTAATTGTTTCTTGAAGCACTCCTGAATTGCCTGTTGATAGGTGGTGCTTGCATTCTTCAACCCGAAGGACATTGTTATGTAGCAGAAAGGTCCGTAAGAGGTGATGAACATGGTCTTGATTTGATCTTCTTTCTTGAGAGTTATCTGGTGATACCCCCAAGTAGCAATCAAGGAAGCAGAGTAGAGCGCATCCAGCTGTCGAGTCTATGACTTGATCAATGCTAGGGATACTTTGGACAGTGCTTGTTGAGGTCTGTGTAGTGGACACACATCCTCCACTCATTGTTGTTCTGCTTCCTCACCAAGACGGGATTGGCCAGCCACTTTAGATGATAGATTTCTTTTATGAACCTTGCCACGAGTAGTTTGGACAACTCCTTTTTGATTGCTTCTCTTATGTCTTGGGTGAATCGGCGTAGTCGTTGCCGTTTTGGCGTAGCTTTAGGATCCACATTTAGTGAGTGCTCGATCAACTCCCTGGGCACCCCTGGCATATATGATGGCTTCCACGTGAAGATGTCTCAGTTGGCCTAGAGGAAGCTGACGAGCGCGGCTTCCTATTTGTGATCCAGTCCTGAGCCAATCAGGGCTGTCTTGGAGCTATCACCAGTCTCGAGGTCAATGGCTTTGATACCGACTTCACTTGCCAGCTTGACCTTGGTTGCCCCCAACTTCTTCTCTGGGATCTCAAATTCTAATGGAGACAGTTTCTTAGAAGCGTCGAAGACTTGCATCATCAAATTTGGCACTTGAGTGGTCGCTGCCAGTTCCATGGCTTTTATGTCGCAGTCGTATGATCTCTTCAAGTCTCTGTGCAGGGGGAGTACTCCCTTTGGCCCCGGCATTTTGAGTACTAGGTACACGTAATGCGGGATGGCCATGAATTTTGTCAAGGCAGGTCTTCCGAGGATAGCGTGATACGATGTTTCAAAATCAACCACCTTGAACCAGATGTACTCTGTTCGGTAGTGTTCTTTGGTCTCGAAGGTAACTGACAAAACCACCTGACCAAGGGATACAGCCGCGTTGCCTGAGACAATTCCTTAGAATGTTGAGTTTGTCGGGGTGAGCGTATCCGTAACGTCGAGGCCCATCTTCCTCAAAGTTCAAAGTGCATCTAGGCCCCTAAGTGGGTTTTGGTGAATTGAATGACAAAACGATTAAAAGACTAACTTGTTGCCTAAGATTATGAGCATGTTTATATTATTATACTCATGTTGTAATATTAACTCATCAAGTGAATGGGTATCATATGGGTCACAATGAAGGTAGCAAGCAAGTATGTGATCCCTTGAAGACAAATAAAAGAACAACAACAAGCAAGAGTTGAATGAAGCTTGGGGATGAGTTTCATAGTTTGGTCTATAATTTACCAAGCAATTTTGATAGCTTGTCTTACCAAGAGAAAGGGGTCATTAATAAAAGTATGAAATATTCATAGAAGGAAAATTGCAAAACTTCATGAGGACATGTTAAAAGACACGAGCATATGATCTTCTTATTGGTCTTATTAGTGGAAACTTGCAATGCATGAAAGATTCTTTACCAACCTAGATCAAGCATTTGAAGAGGATTTCATTGTTGATGTCAAAAAGTAAAGCTAAACTCAAAGTAGCAAGAATGAGTGAAGAAATCAAACGAGGTACTAGAGGCGAGGGACTAAGCAAGCTTTGGACAAGCGACAGCTTGGGTCATGGATGTTTTGCTAGGGTGAAGTGGCTAGTATCCGGGGGATTTTGAGGTATCATTTCTAGGCCTTACCGAGGGAAGCAATACATTGAGTTGAATCTATTATGGTTGGTAAAATGGAGTGGCTTAAAAATTCAAGCATACTTATCATGGACAAAAGAGAATCTTAAGTCACAAGCTCAAGTTGGATGTGCTCAAGTTGAAGGTTAGGTTGAAAGCTCTCAAGTATCTAAAGATCAAAGTATGGCACGAATGAAGACTTACAAGCTCAAGTGAATGTTATGGTATTTATATTTACCCTTGAGTA
Organism: Setaria italica; assembly: GCF_000263155.2. Classification (NCBI taxonomy): domain Eukaryota; kingdom Viridiplantae; phylum Streptophyta; class Magnoliopsida; order Poales; family Poaceae; genus Setaria; species Setaria italica. Next base: position 30,510,743 of record NC_028451.1, on the reverse strand, counting down.
TAGGTATGCCGTACTATCAAGAGGGATGCAACATTAGCTAATTGACCTATGGGAGTTTCACCCTGAGAGATATCCCTGAGTGAATTAAAAGATTCCAAATCTTCCTTTTAAGGGTTGGCTTATCCTTTAGGTCAAACAAAATTGAGTGTTGGAAACTTGGAATTGTCTCAGCCAGACTGGTCTGATCGGTCTGGGAAACCGGTTTGACCGGTCTAGGGGCCAACGGCTAGTTTTCAATCTAGACCGATCTGACCGGTCTGCCCAGTGTGCCAACGGCTAGTTTTTGTGCTTTGGGGTATTTATACCCCACAACCTCCATTCTTAGGGGTTGTTGTTCTTGAGGTAAAAATAGTGTTCCTAGCTCATCCTAAGCCAGGCCAAAGCCAAGAAAAGCTCTCCCCAACCCCTCTTTGTGAGGTTGTGTGATTCTAGTGAAATCTTGAGGGTTGGGTGGTAGAGATTCCAATAGAGAGAAATTGTGAGCTGAGAAGAGCAATCCATAACTTGAGCACTTATGGTTCATGTTGAGAAAGCATTGAAGCATTTGTTACTCTTGGAGGTTTGCCTCCTAGACAGCTAGGTGTCGCCGGCTAGCTCCCAAGGTGTGGTGAGTAGTGGCAAGTTTGTGAGGGTTGTGATCTTACCTCCGAAAGGGAAAAGATCAACTAGTGGAGACAAGGAAAGTGGTTGAAAGAGACCCGGCTTGTTGGAAGGGAGTTGGAAAAGACTCGTGTTCCAATAGGCTCCTCAACGGAGACGTATGATTCATTGGGTTGAATCTGAACTTCGGATAAACAAATCATCGTGTCTTCATTGTGGTTTGCATTACGTGTTAGATTCTAGCAATTTACTTGTGCTTCCACTTCGATCTACTTGGGTGTGTCATTACTGTGTGTAGGGATAGATTCATCCTACTGAATATCATCTATAAGTGACACTCCTCAACTTTGGTGATTGCTAGAAGTTGAAGAGGGGGTAGAGCAGTTGTTAGTCAGCTGCACTACACCAGACCGGCCTGACCGGTCTGACAGACTGGTCTGATCAGCCCGTCCAGGCAGCAGAAGCTTAAGTTGTTTGAATTTGTGTAAAAATTGTTAATTTGCCTATTCACCCCCCCTGAGGCGACATCAAGTTCCTTTCAAAAGTCTTGGCGAAGAGTACGTTGAGACTGCTACCACCATCAATGAGTACTTTTGTGAGTCTGGAGCCTGCGACTACTGGGTCCAGGACGAGAGGGTAGCGTCTTGGGTCTGAGAAGCTAGTCCACTGATCCTTGCTCGAGAGGGTGATTGGCACCTTGGACCACTTGAGGAATGTAGGTGTTGCTGGTTCAATGAACATAATCTCTCGAAGGGTTAGTTTTTGGAACTGCTTAGTAGCAGTACCCAGTGTGCCGCTAAAGATAATGTTGACGGTGTTGGACAGGTTCTAGAATTTCCTGTTGTCACCATTGTCTTCGTCTTCTTTGGCCTTGACCTTGTCCTTTGTTCTAGAAGGTTCTGGCAGATCTTTCATGACTCTGCGTAGACTATAGTAATCCAACGCAGAGTGCTTATGGTGTGGGTACCACGGGCACTGCTTTTTTAGGATCTCGCTGAACGGAGTCCTTTCTTGATTCCTGCCACATTTCTTGGAAGATTGGGACATCACCGCGATAGTATTGTCTGGCTTCCTCTTGCGATTCTGACCACCCGAGTAGTTATTTCGGTTGTCATTACTGGGGTGATCGTTACGGTTCTTGTTGTTGCATTGGCCATTACTCTGATTATTGTTGTTCTGACCCCTGTTACGACTAGACTCGAACCTATCATCTCCTTGTCTTCTTCATCCGCCCAGGCTTGAATCATGATCTTAAGAGACTTGATATCTTCAGGGTGTCTTCTGCCAAAATCCTGGAACATCCGGCGATCATAGAGACCGTTCTGGAACCAATCTATGGCGTCGCGCTCCGTGATGTCCACGATAGTGGCTTTCTTATCGAAGAATCAACGTAGATAACTGCGCAGGGTCTCACCTTTTTGCTACTTGATTTGAGACAAGTCGATCATGTTAACAGGACACTGCATTGCCCTTGCGAAATTGTTTGTGAACGCTGCCTTAAGATCCTTCCACGTGTTGATGGAGTTTTTTTCTAGTGACTCGAGCCATGTGAGTGGCCCTGCCTCCATGCAGATGGGAAAGTAGATGATCTTGGTGTTGTCATTTTTCTTTTGCTGCCTATACTGACAATGAGTAGCACCACAACCATTGGACTGGGTCTTGCTTGCCGTCGTACTTGGTGATACCCGGAGATTTGAATTTTTTGGCAGGACCGTCTTCCGTATTCATTTTGAAAAGACGAGGAACCCGTCAGAATCCTCTCCCTGGTACTCGACTTCCTGCTCGCGTTCGCGACAGCAGCCTTCAATGATTGTACGGGCGTTACGGCTGTTGTTGATCTTCTGATGAAGGTCGCGTACTAGGCGTTCAGGCTTTGGACGGGGCCCACGGTGGCCTCGGCCTCCCGAGGGTTCCGCTTGACTACCCTCTGTTCTGACTTGGCTTGGTCTAGCACCCTCAATTCGTTTTGGTCTGGCACCCTCGTTTTGACTTAGTTGCCTTTGGCTACTGCCATGCTGAGATGAGGTGTGTCGGACTGAATGTATCATGTTTTATTGATCAAGTTGTTCGTTCGCACATTCCGCCAGCTGGGCCAATTGCCTGGTGTACTTGGTTTGTAGCATTTCTCGGGTAATTAGGTCAATGGACGCGATAGTGGCAAGAGGAATATGGTGTTGACGCGATTGAACTGCTTCAAATGCCTGATCCAAGTTCATGATCGGTAGTTCAGCTGCAAAGCAGCGGCGACGCTATGCTCTTGCAGCGTTTCTTGCTCGCCATCGATCTCTTTGAGCTTCAGTTTCCTCTCCAGCTATGTTGGCGGTGAGCTCATCCTGCGAGACATCATCTGGGTGACGCTTGTGTTGCGGATTCCTTTCTGGTTGCTCTTGATCTTCGCCATCTTACGCAACAATGATGGCCAGAAGTTCCCGCTCCGAAGAATAGCTTCCCGAACTCGACGTGATGACCTCTGTGGAGCCATCTTCTTTGTAGATGGGAGATAGAGGGGTACCCTCCTAGTATGGGAGGGTGTCAAGGTAGGCGAAGAGGCGTGACTCGTCGTCCTTGGCAAGAGCAGGAAGCTTCATGTTTAGCTAGTAGACGAATCTGCCTTGTGGAGTTGATGTAATCATCAGGCCCTATTGTGGACCTAATAATGGAGTCTCCTCGTCCGGTTCTGAGTAGTAGTCGAGGTCCTCGATCAAATCTAAGTTGAATTCTGATCTGGATAGGGTAGCTTGGCAGACAACACCCGAGTTTCGGAGTACGAACGGGAATCGACTTGTATCGTAGACTGATTCGCACGCTGGCTTAAATGCCAGCTTGTGGGAACCAGTCCGACTAGCAGGAAAAGTTGAGTTGTACTAGGTTAGAAATGAAATTTCGCCGAATTTCTTGATGAGATCGTCCAAGGCTTGGCGCTGAAGGTTGATGGCGTGCTGCTTCTTCTCCGGGCCTGGTATGGCAGTGGAAGTTTCCAACACCATCCGCAACGCAAACCCATGAGCTGAAGATGAATGTCGCGCCAGCTTCGAACGTGACGGTGGGCTGGACGATGACTGATCCATCGAGTTTGCCAATGGATTCTCAGCGAGAGCCCCTACCTGGTGCGCCAGCTATCGGTATTTAGACCCGGCAACCTACCGACGGGTTGCCCGAGGTAGTGTTTAGTGCGTAGGGCTTGCCGAGATCAGGAATTCGAAGGTGAACTCGAACACACAATTTAGACAGGTTGGGGCCGCTAGATTGAGTAATACCCTACGTCCAGTATGTTGGTTGTGTTGTATTGGATTGAACTTGTTTGGAGGAGGTCTTTGCCTCACCTTACATTGCCGGGGGCAGGGTTACAGGTTGGTTGTTTACAAGAATACTAGTCGAATTCGACTAGTGAGTGCTACTCTATTTGCTACGAGTAGTTTCCTAATCCTCGACTAGTTCTTGTCCTCCACATAGACCACGCCGTCCTACACTGTAATCTTCATGTCTGACACGTCTTGATGTACAGCCCTGTATCTAGGACTATCCAAACTTTCTGGTGGGCCCATAGATGTATGGACGACAAACTCCTAGCTAATAATCAAAATTGTTTTCATTTTTTCCGTACTTCAACACAATACTTAAATAGATTGATCTTCATCCAGTTATGATTGATTTTAATTAGTAATAACTCTACACACTTTTCGTCCAAATTCACACTTTTTCATTTTCTATCGCATCTCCATACATTGAGTTTAGCATAAAAATCAATATTTTCATCGATTCCTCACATATATGTATAATTGATCTACATGGTGAGACTCATCATGCTTATATACTTTAACTTATTATTTCTATATTACAATCACTCTATAATATTTTCATCCATATTTATAATCTTTAACTTTTCACTTTGCATCACATGTATGCGCTTGAATTTGTTTAATGGACCCTAAGTTTACGCTATAATTTTAATATGGGAATCTATATTCTCATCACTTTCTCTATATCTTTATAAATGGTGAGACACATCTTGGGTACATACCTTAATTATTATATCATATAGCAATAGCGTAAGAAATAGACGATTTAGAATCATATGTTAGTGTATATTTTTAACTAAGGTGATTTGGATTAACTGTATGGTTTGATGTTATTTTTAATAATAGCATATGTGGGTAATATAGATGCAAATTTAAGGGGATACTTTAAGTTGTTTTTAAGTATTAGCAGTGGGCAATTTAGTTGCAAATTTAGGGAGTTTTTCAAATATTGTTTATAATGGTATAAGTGGGTAATTCTAATGACGATTAGGGGGTTACTTTAGTTTATTTTATATAATGGTAGAGGTGGGTAACTTAGATATAGATTTATGGGGTTACTTTAGGCTATTTTCATAATGGTGTAGGTAGGTACTTTTTTAAAAAATATAATAGATCCAATGGCTATGATGATTTGAGCCTAACAATTGATGGCTAGATATTTTGATTTTTTTGAGAATTTGTAGAATTTCTCTAGTGTCCACCTAGAATCATAGGTGGCATCACCTCAAAGCTTCAAAAGGTGGAACATACTGTTATCTAAGGCATCGTTACACTATCTCTTGACAAAAAAAAACTATTCTGAGGGGTCTCTTCCGTTTGCTACCAGTGTCCAGTCTACCACTTCGCAATGCAAAGATCTCGCTCTAAAGCTCAGCCGTTAGAGCTTCAAGTTTGGGATGAGGGTTTCCTTCTCCTACTCCCCCAAGAGGGAGGGGAAGGCCCCATGGATGGTGAATAGCAGCAAGCCATGGAGCGTAGAGGCAGCACTAGATGGTGGGTAGAGTCAGAGCGGGCCCCCATAGTGATCCGAAGGTGGACGGTGGTGCTATGTGCCGCGGGCTCATTGTTCTACAATTTTACTTGTCATTTAGGATATTGGCAAAGTTTCCTACACAAATCTTTGACCGGTACTTTCTTTTATGACATACTCCCTCCCTACCATGAAGACCCTCCCTACCATGAAAAAGTGCAATTCTAGTTTTTCTAAAATAGATTAGTGGTGGTGTGAAAAGACTCTAGTATCCTTATTTCTTGAGCACATGCAGTAAGTTTTGGCATGCAAATCAGATCTAACCACTTAGGTAGGTAGTTACATCTATTTCCTAGGATTGCACTCCCTTGTGGGATTTTTTCAAACACTAGAATTGCACTTTTCATGGTACGGAGGGAGTAAGTGTATTTGATGATTCATATTTACAAGGTGTATTCCATTTCATGGGACTTGTCTAATAGTTACTCTAGTCTAGTAATATACAAATTATAATTATAAGTATGTATGTTTTTACAATTCTAATAACATCAATTTCGTGTCACAAAATTATATACTAATAGAGCAATAATTGTTCGAAGTCTTGCCCCCAACAAAAGAAAAATATCGTACACCTTGTAAAGATGAATGGGTGAGTAATATCATTTCCACATGACATGACAAGTCTATATATTTTGATGTAAAATAGTATCCAAATAAAACTAAGTTATAAAAGTGCAATCTCTATTTCGAACGAGAGGTAGTATATGTAGCTTCCACATAAAAAAGAAAACGAAAACGACAACACAGGAGATATTGTTAGGATGATAGCTTGTTGCTAAGATCGGAGAGGTATATGCGTACGTACGTACAGTACATTGCAGATCGGAAAGGCAAAAATTAGGTGGCAAGATGCGCTTCTAACCGTGACAAGACACCAAAAGGTTGTCTTACGATCCATATACACATGAAAGATCAAAAACACAAACTTTATTTCAAGACCGATCAAATTAGCATCAAATTTATTGCAAGCCAGCCTGGTGAAGAGTGGATAACTGGATATAGGAGGAAATGCATGGCCGTCACATGTGCATTCTCCTTTGCACACTTAAAAAACGCGAGTGCTATAACATATTTTAGAACCTAGCTAGATATAGGTAGCTAAATTTTTCGTGAAAAAAAGATTTAGGTAGCTAATTAAGGGGGAAAGCCTTGTCCAGCTACCGGTTCGAAATCAAGCAATTGTAAACTCGAATAATGCTATTTTTTACCAAAAACTTGAATAATGCTATTGTTCATTTATTTGTTAATTCAAGAAAAAAAGTCGATTTTACTCCCTTATTGATCCACATTTTTCGCTTCACCTCATGTATAAAATTTATGCTCACTTTACTCCCTCAAACTATATATTTTAGTTGGTCCAATCTATCCCTAATTAGATTTATCTTTTTTATTAGTTGACTTATAACATGACGCCATAATTAAGAACATTAGAAAATTTTTCATGATTACTTTTCATGCAATTTTGTACACCTAAGATCAATTTCATATTAAATGTTCCTAACCTATAAAAATAATCATGAAAATTTCTTAGTATAACTTTTTAAGCTGCTCATAAAGTTTGACTTAAAATTCAACTCATACACGAAGGTATATATCCAGATGGATAGACATGCATTAGAAAAGTTAAAATGGGACGGAGGAAGTACTAGCTAACAGATCACGGGAAGGGTAGCAGGGACTGACGAGTGACGACCCAGACAGTCAGACGGCGACCCTTAGGGGGTGTTTGGGAGGAGGGGGCTAAATTTTAGCCCCCGTCGCATCGAATGTTTGGACACTAATTAGGAGTATTAAACCTAGATTAATTACAAAACTAATTACACAACCCCTAGGCTAAATCACGAGACGAATCTATTAAACCTAATTAGTCCATAATTTGACAATGTGGTGCTACAGTAATCATTCGCTAATGATGGATTAATTAGGCTCAATAGATTCGTCTCGTGATTTAGCCTAGGGGTTCTGCTATTAGTTTTGGAATTAGCTCATATTTAGTCCTCCGAATTAGCATCCGAACATCCGATGTGATAGGGCTAAAGTTTAGCCCCTGTCTCTCAAACACCCGCTAATACAGAATGAAGACAGGTAGTGAGCCGCAGTATAAGAATCTCGTGTATGTTTAAGGTCCATTTGACTTTTCAATCAGGCACAGCACCATTTATTGTCAGGAAGGAAAAGGACGAAAAATTTTGTATTACTTTTGAATTTTAAGAATTTTTAAAAAATTATATGTACGACGTTGATGATGTTGACATCATGATGTCCTTCTGTTGGTCCTGTTCATGTATTTAGGATCTAAACAATCGAGGTGAGCTCGAGCGAGCTTAAAGAACATAGCTAGTTGAGCTTAAGCCGAAGTTGCCTTCGACCATAGACCGAGGTGGGCTCGATAGACTCAGAGACCTAAACAACTGAATAACTGATGGTAGCTTGAGGAAGCTTGATGGTCTAGAAAAACCTTAAGAACTTCCACTATAATCCAAATTTCAAGTAAGCTTGAGCTCATCATTTCAATGAGGAAGTTTTTAAGGCACACTGAGCTTGAAACGAACCAAGATAAGAGTGACCTGACCTCAGTAGCTCATGAGCCTTAACCTTTCCTAGCTAGCTTTATTTTCAGACTTCGTTTAGAATTTCAAATGGTAAAGAATTTCGCAAGGGTCTCTACAGCTCCTTTTTTCCAGAAAAAATGCCCGTCCATAGAATATACTTTCATAAATAAAAGGTTACAAAACCTAACTAATACAATCTAAGGAGATTTTCAAATACCCAATTGCAAGTTATTTTCCTACAGGCTTACACATGCAAGTTTTATATGTTTTTTTAAATACTACGCAATGTCTGTTGACTAAACGATGTAGTTGTATAGCCTCATGCATGGATGATTGGGCTTGTTTGTAATAAGCTCGCCAAAGAGTTTTCAGAGAGTTTGGTGCATTCACCGTCAAGAATGGCCCTATCTTACTTGGATTGGGTGTAGTTGCTGCCCTTGGAAGCATCTCTAGTATCTCCATTGTCATATGTTGGACGAGTTTTGCGGTGCTAGAGTCCAATGACCACAGTTATAATCGCCCGGTCAAAAGACACAGGAAGAAAAAATATGAAAAAACATAAAACTTGCTAATGTAATTTTGTAAGGAAGTACTAGCTTGCAGGTGGATATCTAATTCCATAAGCTGCAGGTGGTTTTCATTTTTCATTTTAAAAAACAATCACTGTTTGTGCAAAATATCAATTACCTATGTCGCTTCATCGTGATGATAAGGAGATAAATTGGGAAAAATAATTGGTGGGGCGCAGTTTCCATCAACTGTTGCACTGCCAGAAACAAGGTGCCGACACAACTAATTACCGAACAACTACCCGGTACGACGAACACAACCGATCAAGAAATCTAAGTGCAAGTATCTTCGTGCCGTTCTGTTAATTTGTTTGAAAACGGATGTTGTTATTACACGTAAGCTCGGTTCAGTGTGAGACCATTAATTGTGATTCGAACCCGTTCATCACAACGATTAGATGGTGGGGGGGGGGGGGGGGTGCAGAATAGACCTATATATACGAAATCAATGAGGTACCTTGATACCTAGACCATCTGGTGAATATTAAGTTTGCTGAGAACGAACACACATTGCACAGACGTGCTGAGGTGTACTAGCAGTTGACTCAAGAAAATGTCACTAGCTGCTTAGGCAGAAAATGTCACTTTAACCCTTTTCTTGAACGTCATTTTTTGCATTTTTCATGTGTCAATCATCATTTGACTTGTTCTATTTCTGTTTCGTTAACAAAGTTTTGACACAAATCATCATTTTTCAATCATCATTTTTCATGTGTCAATCATCATTTGAGTTGGGGGCTTGGGGCACACATGGCAAGCGACCAAGAAGCGTGAAGATTTGGGAGCCTCGCACGATGGGGGCACCGGGGCAGAACCACATCAAATGAGTTGAGAATGGAGAGAAATTTAGGGGAAGTTATAGCGTGGGCCACATGACATTCATCAGGGCCTCCTCAACGGTGGTGGTGACATGTCGGGTGAAGAAGCTGATTGCGAGATGAGTTTGCAAGAGTGATCTCTAATTGAAAAAATCCGATAGTCGTTAGCAAGTAATTATATAAAAAGGGGCCTAATAAAGGTCCTTTGGCCCACGAACACCACACCTGGTAAGGTGTAGACGTAAGCGACATGTACATACGCACTCCCTCCGTTCGTCATTATTCCAACTTTTTTTAAGAGTCAAACCATTTTATGTTTGATCAAAATTATAGAGAGAATTACAAAGATTTATAGCACCGAATAGATATACTATAAAAATTTATTTAATAAGGAATCTAATAGTACTTATTTGGTATCATAAATGTCAATATTTTATTGTATAAATTTGATCAAATTTGAGTTGCTTTGACTTTCCAAAAAAGTTGGAATGACTTACAATTTGAAATGGAGGGAGTACTACTCTGTTGGCAATCCTGAATTTATTAATTTGATTTTCATTTGCTATTCATTGTCTGAAATTGTGGACGTCATGTACAATCAATTTGATCGACCATTTATAGCCTGAACTGACAACCCTACTCGACAGGTTACCTACATTTCTGATGCACGTATATTGTATACTTCTACTTGTTTGACACATACAAGTATTCGTGTGAACACTGCCTGAAGCAGCTAGAAGAGTGTGAAATCTCGTATGAGGGTACTGTATGATGTAGTAGCTGCTGAATAAAGTTGGAGACGAAACTATCATCAGTCAATTATCATGAGAAGCATCTGGCCTCACATTTTTCTGTCCTTGCATGTGTGGATCTACACTACGGGAAACAGACAGTTCGCCGAGTGCCTGGGGCACTCGGCGAAGGCCCAAAAACCCTCGGCGAAACGTTTGCCGAGTGTAACACTCGGTAAACGACACACGGTAAATTTTAAGTCGGCAAAGTTAGCTTTGCTGAGTGTTCTATGTCGTGCACTCGACGAAGCTTTCGCTGAGTGACAACAAAACACTTGGCAAACATATTTTTCGAAAAAAATAAAAAAAACAAAAGTGGCAGCCGCCACCACCACCGGCACCACTGCCGGCCACCGCCGCCGCCGCCACGCCACAGCCGCCGGCCACCACCACCGGCCTCCACCGCCGCCGCCTCGCCACAGCCGCCGCCCACCGGCCTCCACCACCGCCACAACCGCCGCCCGCCACGCCGCCGCCTCGCCACGGCCGCCGCCCGCCACGCCGCCACATCCGCCGGTGAACGAGGACGGTGGCGGGGGAGAGCCGGATCTGGCCCATCCGTTCGAATCTAGCCCCCGCCGCCTGCCGGACGCCGCCTCCCCTTCTCCCTCCTCCGCCACCCCCCGCCGGTCGACGTGGACGATGGAGCCGGATTTAGCCCCTGCCGCCCGGATCTGGCCCGTCCGCCGCCCGGATCTGGCGCGTAAGCCGGGGGAGAGGGAGGGGAGGGGGCCGGGGGGCGCGCGTGCAGCGGCGGCGGCGGGCCGGGGGGCGCGCGTGCGGCGGCGGTGGCGGCGGGCCGGGGGAGGGGTGCGCGTGCGGCGGCGGTGGCGGGCCGGGGGGGGCGCGTGCGGCGGCGACGGCGGCGGCGGCGGCGGCAGCTGCAGGAGGCCGGGGTGGGGAAAGAGTGGGGAAGAGAGGAGAGTAGCGGGGGGCGGCCGATCTGCGCGGGGGGCCGGGGGGGTGTTTTGAGGCGTGGGAGGGCCGTCTGGTTTGCCGAGTGTCCTACGTGGACACTCGGTAAACGATTTATTTGCCGAGTGTCCAACTTAGGACACTCGGCAAACTTTTTTTGAAAAAAAATTAAAAAATATCCAACAGTTTCAAAAAAATACCAAATTTTCACACGAACTAATATATATTCTCTGTTGATTATACAAAAAGTTTTGTAGTCAAACCAAACTCGACCGTCACTTCGACTCTAAATCTTATCGAATCCTCTCAAAGTTACTATTCTTCTTCTGAGATGCTTCGGTTTGTAATCATTGTACATGATGAAATGTGCAAAACCTTCTCAATTTTTTTCCACAGCCTCCACGTATTATATCATCACATCATGACAAATCTCATGATTTTCAGACTTTGCTTGTTTTTTTACAATTTAAAAATACTACTGCCACACGTTCATGGCCGTGTTTCTTGAACAAGATGTTCGAAATTTCTTTTCATTTCATGGGTCAGGTCTCAAATTGGACCAAATAACATGAATATCATTTTTCTACTCATTTTGTTCCATAATTTGAATTACTTGCAGTTCAAATTTGACTTATACCAAAATTTTCCTTGAAATGCAATTAATTAAATAAATATAGCAAATAAATCCAAAAATATACCAAATTTTAACATGGAGTACCACATGTTGTATGTGGGGAGTAGAAAAAACTTCATGGTGAAAAGAGAAAAAAAAATTATTTTTTGCCGAGTGTCAAAAAAAAACACTAGGCAAACGCCCCTCTTTGCCGAGTGTTTTTTTTTGACACTCGGCAAAGAGGGTGGTTTGCCGAGTGTTTTTTATTTGACACTCGGCAAAGCCCCGATTTGCCGAGTGTTTTTTTATTTGCCGAGTGTTTTTGGCTTGGCACTCGGTGAAGAGCTTGTTTGCCTAGTGCTCGAAAAAAAACACTCGGCAAAAAAAATACACTCAGCAACTTTTAGCTTTCCCGTAGTGCTAGACTTTTAGTGCGAACTCTCGTTGAAAACCATGCATGATTTGATCACGGGAAACTCTACAATCTCATTAATCTTATGGTTTGCTCCAGTTATACAGTTTATCTATTTGACAATTTTTTTCCGTTTTTCTCTCATCAATAAAATATCTTATCCGGAGTGTAATTGTGTTTTTACCCTCATTTTTCTAACTTTGTAATTTTACCCTCGACTATTCACTGATTTTGCCCTTAGTCTTTGCATATTTGCCCTTCTTTTGACCGTTGACTATGGGCAAAATCGAATTGCCTTGTGAAAAATCGAGGGTAAAATCACAAAGTTGAAAAAATGAGGTGTCGGTGTTTAAACCCGGTAACCTACCGAGGGGGGTGCCTGAGGTAGTGTTTTAGTTAGTGGGGCTTGTCGAGATTAGAAACTCGAAGGTAAACGTAGACACACGATTTAGATAGGTTCGGACCGCTAGATTGTGTAATACCCTACGTCCTGTGTGTTGGTTGGATTGAATTGCTTTGAAAGGGGTCCCTGCCTCACCTATATTGCCGGGGGCAGGATTACAGGTCGGTTGGTTACAAGAATACTAATCGGATACGACTAGAGGAGTTCTACTCTTATTACAACGAGTACTTTCCTAATCCTTGACTAGTTCTTATCTTTCCATGTAGACTACACCATCCTGTGCCATGGTCTCCATGTCAGATGCATCTCAGTGCCCACCCCATATTTAGGAATGTCCAAACCTTCTAGTGGGCCTATAGATATATGTACGACAAGCCCCCAAGTACTTTTTAGTCAAATGCAAACTTCACCAACTAGTTTTGGTGCTCTTCGAGTACTTCATCAGGTTGAATCTTCAAAGGTACCCAAAAACTCCCATGTGGCTAAAATGTGCTCAAGCCTCATTTAACTCAGTCTCATATCCTTTAATCTTGAATTTTATATGGAAGTACGATGAAAGTTGCATTCCATATGGAGTAGCTCCCGAGCATTATGTTGAATTGAAGAATCAGGCTAAGAGTCAATATGTAATTTGCATCACTTTCCACTTAAAACCCGGAGAAAAAACTTTTTTGTCGATGGACACGTGGCACACAGCCCCTAAGCCTTTTGACAACTAGTTTGGTGGGTATAAGGGTCAACCTTTGATCAACGTGACCATCTCTAGAAGGAGATCTTATCTCCTCCTAAAATAAAGATAATCGCCAATCAGGTGTCTGAAATTCTGGGATCCTTTAAATCAAAATCTCTTCATTTGCGCCATTATTACCGTACAGTTGTGATAAATAACAGAGGAAGTTATCCCATCCATTTTACCCTTGCTATTTGCCTTTCCAACTTTCACGCTTTAGCCCTAGCGTCGCCGCCACTGTTTGATCTCTGAACACTAGTGCCGCCGTCCCCCCACCAAGCAGCCTCCGAGCGTATGCGACAGAAGAAGCTCGTGACATCAGGGATGGTTAGGAAAGCTACTACGTCCAAATCAAGTGAAGGCGAGAAGAAGAAAACATCTGACAAGAAGAAGGAGTCGCAATTGTTGACACCCAAGTACGGAAAAACTGATCAAACTACGCCGCCAAATCCCATCTGTGCCTGGAAGTAGTCAACTCTGAAGGAGGAGGATATCAAGGTGCTCATAACCGCTAATTTACTCCAAGATCAAGACTTCATCAATTGACGCTTGCCCTTTGGACTCCTATCTTGATGAGACAGTAATTTTTGCCCACTTCATCGAGCAAGGCAACCATGATTGTGGCCTTCTTGTCGAAGAAGCGACGTAAGTAACTCCGTAGGGTCTCATATTCTTGTTGTTTGATTTGGAACAAGTCGATCCTATTGCCAGGATGCTGCATTGCCCCTGCGTAGTTGTTTGTGAATGCCACTTTGAGGTTTTTCCACGAGTCAATGGAGTTCTTGTCCAACGATTCGATCCATGTGAGTGGTGCCGCATCCATGCAGATGGGGAAGTAGATGACTTTGGTGTCGTCGTTTTCCCCAGTTGCATGTACTGATAGCGAGTAGCACCGAAGCCATTGGACTGGGTCCTGCTTGCCATCATACTTGGTGATACCTAAAAGTTTGAACTTTTAAGGTAGAGTTGTCCGCCTCACACGTCTTGAGAAGGTGGGAAACCCGTCAGTATCATCTCCTGGGTGTTCGACTTCTTGTTCAAGCTTGTGGCACCATCCGTTGATGATGGTACGAGCGTCGTGGCTAACATTGATCTTGTTGTGGAGGTATTCTGCCGGGCGTTTGGGTTCTAGGTTTGCCCCACGGTGGCCACGGCCTCCCAAGGGTCCTGACTGACTACCTTCAACTCCAGCTTGGCTTGGTTTGGCACCTCCAAGTTGATTTGGTCTGGACGAAGGGCCTCTATGGTTGCTACCATGCTGACTTCGCTAGGATGCGGTGCGTTGGATTGACTGTATTGGATTTTGCTGATCGAGTTGTTCATACGCGAGTTCCGCCAGTTCAGCCAACTGTCTAATGTACTTATTCTGCGGCATTGCGCGGGTGATGAGATCAATAGACGCAATGGTAGCGAGGGGAGTAAGATGGTGACGCGTTTGAACTGATTAAAAGGCGTTATCCAGGTTCATAATTGGTAGGTCCATTGCAAGACGGCGGTGTTGCTCTGCTCTTGCAGCGTTTCTTGCTCCTCATCAAGTTCTTTGAGCTTCGGTCTCTTCTTCGACAATGTTGACGGTAAGTTCATCCTGCGAGACATCATCCAAGTTACGCTCATGTCGCAGGTTTCTGTCCTGTTGCTCTTTTTCTTCGTCCTCTTATCCATTAATGACGGCGAAGAGATCTTGCTCTAAAGAGTGGCTTCCCGAGCTTGAAGTGATGACCTCCATGGTGCCGTCTTCCTCGTAGATGGGCGACAGAGGAGCTCCCTCCTGGTACAGGAGAGTGTCGAGGTAGGCAATGAGGCGCGAATCGTTATTTTTGGTAAAAGCGGGTGGCTTCATTTGGGCCAGTAGACGAATCTGCCTTGGGAAGTTGATGTGATTTCCAGGCCCTGCTGTGGACCTGATAAAGGAGCCTCCTCATCCGGATCCGAGTAGTAGTCGAGGTTCTCGATCGTATCCGTATCAGATTGTGATCTGGACAGGGCAGCCTGATAAATAGTGGTTGCATTGTGGAGTCCGAACGGGAATCAACTCGGGTGGTAGTCCGACTCACACGATGGCTTATGTGTCAGCTCGTGAAAGTCAATCTGACTGGCGGAAGAAGTTGAGTTGAACTCGGACTCGTCCCCCCAGCCTCTGATTAGGTTAGAAATTGAAAATTTGCCAAAACTCTCGACGAGATTCTCCAGAGCTTGGCGTTGGAGCTTCATGGTTTGCTGCTTCTTCTCCAGGGTTGACGCGATGTGGCGATGGAAATTTCCAACGCTGTCTACGATGCAAACCCAGGAGCCAAAGACGAACGTCGTGCCTGCTACGAACGAGATGACTGGCTTGATGATGACTTGTGCCATCGAGTTCGCCAGTGGATTCTCGACGAGGTCCCCTACCTGACGTGCCAGCTGTCGGTGTTTAGACCCGGCAACCTATCGAGGAGGGTGTGCCCGAAGTAGTGTTTTGGTTAGTGGGGCTCGTCAATATCAGGAACTCGAAGGTAAACGCAAACACACGATTTAGACATGTTCGGGCTGCTAGATTGCGTAATACCCTACGTCATGTGTATTGGTTGGATTGAATTGCTTTGGAGGGGGTCCCTGCCTCACTTTATATTGCCGGAGGTAGGGTTACAAGTCGGTTGGTTACAAGAATAATAGTCGGATACGACTAGACGAGTTCTACTTTTATTACAACAACTACTTTCTTAATTCTCGACTAGTTCCTGTCTTTCCATGTAGACTATGCCGTCCTGCGCCATGGTCTCCATGTCACATGCATCTCGGTGTCCAATCCCATATTTGAGACTGTCCAAACCTTCTGGTAGGCCCATAGATGTACGTACGATACGAGAGTAAAACTACAATTACACTTCAAAGCAAGAGCAAGAACACAAATACCCCTATGTATATATGCTAGCTGATTTGCTTTCAAATTCATATGGATCTTCCTCGAATTCGCGTGTAGGACAGACACAAACCCTCAACCGTATCCTTCGGTCTGATAGATAGATAACGTTGGCACATGTGAAAAAAAAAACGCATACAAGATCACAAGGGACCAAAGCAATGTAGTCAGCATGGAGGTAGCTACATGTTCGTATGTACACACACAACAAATGACTAACAGATGTGTATTCCATTCCAGCACGCAGTATATCGTCATCTCTGTCTTCAAACCGTCCATCAGGATGCATGTAGCCCTGCTGTGATAAGAAAGCAACTACCACTAGGCTATGGTTCGTCATCTATCCCAGACGCCGTCCTTTGAAAGCGGACTCTTGTACTTTGCTTAAAAAACACTGTCGACGCCAGTCGCTCTGTCAGCAAAACGAGCCCGTTTTGCACCATTTGATGGATTAGTCTGCATCACTGTGAGAACTTGAGTTCATAATGGTTGATTCAAATGTTAAACTTCAAGTGTTGATACAATATAATATTATTTATAAATGTGAATGCAATATTATATTAAATGTAATATTATAGATAAATACAACTTTATATATATTAATGTATTAGATCTAGTACATATAGACGTATTCGATCTAGTACACGTAGAGGGAAACAAATACGAAATACTAATATAGAATAAAGAAATAGAAAAGAAAATAAGAAAAGAAATAGAAAAGAAAAAAGACCTTTAGTACTGGTTATTTATACCGAGCGGTAGTAGTACCGTTTATTTAATCCGATACTAAAGATTCCCTTTAATACCGAAATAGCAATAGAGTTGCAGTACTGAAAAAGTTAGGAACCGGACCGGTAATGGATACGCTTCCCAGCAGTGTACTGCCCGCGGTCCCAAACTGGAAGCGACTGACACGCCTCGCACCAGCTAAAATTCGTCAGTGAAAAAATGTCCTCGACGCATGAATTTCGCATGAAAAAAACAGTTCGAATTTCAGCGAGCATATATAACAGAACTTCACTGTGTATTCTCAATCGGAGCAGGACAGATATAACCTTTTGTCAAGAGAATTTCAATACCAAGTTACCAACGCTTTCCGATGGACGTGCCAACGGCCGGGGATGTATAGCGAAAAGGACCCCGGCGCCCTGATGATCAGAGCCGTCGGCAGGCAAAGAGAGGAAGAGAGGCCATGTGTGAACCGGGGCGGCCACGGACGTGCCGGATTGTCAAGCAAGGCTGCGGCGCGGATGTGACGCCGTCCGTCTCACTGTGATGGAGAGCCTTCAATGCGGCGTCTCACTCGCGGGCTGACTTGTGTGCGTCACGGAGTCAATGGTGAATGCAACACCTCTTTTACTGCGGTCCACGTCCCGTCCGGTTAGCTGCGCCCGCGTGTTACCATTCCGATTCCGTTGTGGCTCTCAGCTCCTTTCTCTCATGTCTCTCACCCACAAGATTCAGAACAGGAATGGAGTTGGAGTAGTAGCATTTCTCCCGTTAATTTGGAACACAACCATTTTGAAAGGTATCCAGACTCCAGAGGCTAAGCAATCTCAATGTTCCATTTCCAAGTTTACAGTAGGGTGCAAGGGATCGATACGAACCGAGGCTTCGTTCGGGCGTGACAAGGAAGTCTCTGAATGACAAGGATGAGCAAGCGATCATCATCATCATCACTTTGTGGCAAGGTGATGGGAGCGCCATCGAAAGGGGTTTATGGAGATAGCGAAGCAACTTGGATTTGTTGGAGTTGGTGGGGGCTTGGCAGCGAGCCCCGGTCACTGACGCAGCGACGTAGCGGCGAATCACTTGTCATATGGCCCCCCAAACCAGCTCATACTTTGTTTGTCCGCAAGCAGAGGAGAAGGCAAGGACGATCGGAAACCTTTTTGCCATTTGCAATGTGGAGCAGATTGCACACCGATCTTCACGCTGTTACCAAACCAACGCTTTTTGTCACGGCTATACGTGTCAAGAAGCAGCGATAATCAGGGCCATGACTGCCTTTTCCCCCGTTCCGTTCGGGGAGATAGAACTGCTGAATCAACTGATCGGAAAAGGAACTGCGGGATGGAAGCGACAAGGTTGAAGGGCTACAACTTCAGTCTACTGCAACGAATCACCCTTGCTAGCACCAAAAACAAAATCATCTCTAAGCTGTTTGAAGCACAGGAGTTTCATAACTTCCGTGTCCCAGACAGGCCTTACCTACCATTGTGTCCAAAGCCATTATCATCACCGACAGAGTTTTATAGCTTGGGGTATCGGTTTCTCTTCGGATATACTCCCTCCGTCCCTTTTTATCTGTCATTCTCACTCCTCAAGAATTCAAACTTTTCACTCCTCGAAAATTCAAACGTAATCAACTTTAACCAAATATATATAAAAACTATTAATATTTATGTACAGAATTAGTATCACTAGTCCATCAACCCGTACTTCCACACGGGCAAATTTTTTTAAAAGTTATTGTATTTGAAAATTATTTAGAAATTAAACTCCTAGCTAATAATCAAAATTATTTACCTACTACTCTCTCATTTTTTTAATACTACAACATAATACTCATATAGATGTGTACTTATCTTTGTCCACATTACTACGCAACTATTATCTTGATCTAAATCTCATTTTTTAAATATTTGTCCGCTTGTAATAGATTTTAGTTAGTAATTACTCTGTAAAATTTTCATCCACATTTATAATTTTTAAATTTTCACTTTGCATCGCAGGTATGCACTTGAGTTTGTTTAATAGACCCTAACTTTGAGCTATAATTTAACATAGAAATCTATATTCTCATCGCTTCCCCTATATCTTTATAAATGGTTACGCACATTATGTGTATATACCTTAATTACTATATCATATACCAACAGTGTCAGAAATAAATGATTTAGAATCATATATTATTGTATATTTTTAATTAAGGTGATTTGGATTCAAATGTAGGATTACCGCATGTTATTACTTTTAATAATAGCATATGTGGGTAATATATATGCAAATTTAAGAGGTTACTTTAAATTATTTTTTAAGTATTAGTAGTGGATAATTTAGTTGTAAATTTAGAGAATTATTTTAAATATTGTTATAATGGTATAAGTGGGTAATTTTAATGAAGATTAGTGGTTACTTTAGTTTATTTTATATAATGGCATAGGTGGGTAATTTAGATATAGACTTAGGGGTTACTTTAAACTATTTTCATAATGGCATTGGTGTGTAATTTTTTAGAAAACATAATAGATCTAATGGCTATGATGATTTGAGTCTACGGATTGATAGCTAGATGTTTTGCTTTTTTGTGAGAATTTCTAAAATTCTTTTCTTTTTCTAGAGTGTCCACTTATGATCTAGGTGGCTTCACATGAAGGTTTCAAAAGGAATCTCCAATTAGTAATATTAAGATTAGATAGATCGTTGAATCTATTTTCATAGCAAATTTATTTAAAAATATAAATGTTGCTAATATTTTCTACAAATGCAGTTAAACTTACAAAAATTGACTACAACGCTTGACGCGGCGACAGATATTAAGGGACACCCGGAGTAATAACGGCTTTCGCAATGCTCTTTTCCTCATCGCAGCACTCATGTTCCCTAGGAGAAACGTTGCAACGTTGGTGGCTGAGTGCCGACCCTTCACCCGCCTGATTCTCTCCAAACACTCGCGAAACTGCAACGCTGCCATCTGGACCACGCAATCTTAAACAATGAAGCGCCATCACCACACGTATACGGCCTGTATCCTACCAGTCCGTTCAGGCAGATCAAGGGCCCTATCTCGCCGCATTTAATCGACCGGCCGGCGACGACGCGGCGGGTGCCCGACCCAGTCGCCGTGGACGCTCTAGAACCCCTAGCTGGTTCGTTACCCTCCAGCAAGGCCTGGGAGAAGAAAGTCCTCCGAACTGGGACGCTTCACTTGCCAGTTGCCACTTGGACTTCCCTTTCACTCCCTTGAATGCGTTTCCCTCTCGACCGCGCCAAGCTCGACGGCGGGGGGCACGTGGTACCGCGCTGCCCTGGGGCGCCGACGGCGACGGCCACCGCGGTAGCTTTCGCGGCTGGGCCACCATCGTCAGCGGCGGAACCCGACGAGGACGCACGGCGAGGTTGCGTGCTGGGGGCCGCCGCTAGCCCTGGCCCTGTGAGGCTTCAGTAAATGCGGCATTGATAGCCGCGGCACGGCCGGCCGCTGGAAATCATGTGCCAATTATTGATCAGAATCTGTATGTTGCTTTGGCACCTCGCAGTGTACTCTGGTGTACTGTGCCTGCTTCAAGCGGCACAGGAGCACCTCTTAGCCTCAAGGAATCGATGCCCCGGTGAAAGCTGAGCCCCTCACAGGTCGCTACTCACAGCAACAGCGCATCACCTAGGTGAAATGTACATGACGGATGGGAGAAGCGAAGACCAGCGTCTTCCTGGCCTTTGTACTTCGGCCATCAGTTACAAAGAACCAGGACCAGGGGCTTGAGACTTTGAGAGGAGCAGGACGAACTGTCGCGACCATGTGCAATGAATGGACGGCACCGGATCAAAGGGCCAGGCTCCGATGCAGATCAGACGGGTACCACGGCGTGCCTGATCGAAATCTGCAATTATTGATCAGGGCGGTATGCTTTACGCACCCCCGGCGATGCATGGGGATGGCTGCTTTGTCAAAAGCAGGCTTGAAACATTGGGAGTGTTGGTACCCGGGAAGTGAATAAGTGATGCTGCTTTATTGTTGCTAAAAGCTCCAGTACACCGTAGCAGGTTCATGAATTTACTCACAAAGTGTGGGGCTTGAATCTGGCTTCGGCGTAATTGCACGCACGCACATTCATCTTCTCGCTGCGAATGATTCCTGGAGGAAGCTGTAGAGCTCCTCCGCAACTGCCAAGGGGTACTCTTCCTGAGGCAGAAGAGCACCTGGAACCTCAACGAATTTGGTCACGCCTTTTGCGCCCTTGAGAGCCTCCATCTCAGCCTTGGACCTCTTGGGGGCGTTAAGTGTCGACACGATCAGAACATGTGTATCTCCGTCCAACTTGGCAAACAACTGGAGGAATTCTTCCCTTGACTGGACAGGATCAAGGAGGCCTGTCAGGAACGCGGCAGGGACATACCGTGCACCTTTCCTTTTGGTTAGCTCGTATCGGCTCTCAATGATGTCTGGTGTCACGTTCTCAGGGTTGGCATAGACATGGGACTTGTACTGAGACTGGATGGACTTCTCGTTGCTCACCAGAACGTTGTACATCATCCAGCCGATGGCTGGAGCCCTGAGTGTTCCTCGTAGAAGCCCATACCTGTTAAAAAAGAATTGGTATTCAGCAAAATCAAATGGAACCTTAAGCATTAATAGGCTCACATATCTGTAGCCAAGTGGGAAAGAGTATATCGCAGATTTTCAAGATCAATATGTTTCGTACCATTTATCACATGATTCAGGATGCTTCTTTAACTCTAGGAAACTCCATCACAAGTTTACCAATATATATCACATAAATAAGATTAATGGCACACTTTAATATAGTATATGTGAAAAATGAATGAACATAGGTGCTGGAAAGAAGAATTGGTAGATGGTGATTTCCTTAATCAGATCAAGCCATTGAACCAATTTGGAAAATGTAAGTGCCCACAAAAAAACCATGAAGTTGCCACTTTCTCTATGACACAGACAAATTTACTGCGCTGCAGCAATGAGGACTGCTCTTCATGGTTTGACAATCTGTATATGAATGGAAACTATATACACAGCAGTGTTGCATTACTGAACACAGAGTCAGAACATTCAATTGGACACTGTGGAATGAATGGCAATATGAGGTAGGCAAAGCAAACTTCAGTAGGTAGATAAAAAGCCAGGGTCCTTATAATGATTTTGAAAATATAATATTTCTCTTATAGTCCCTTTGCATATAATGAGTACCAGGGCCATAGTGTTGTTTCTTTTTTCTTTTCAGACTTCACAGCCTACAAGGTACAGCGTGTACTTCATGCCTAGCAGATCTATGTATGGCACAATATTACATAGTCATCTGTACAACAGGCATGAGACATATAAATCGAGAGTGTACTGTATAGGAAAAGAGAAGTAGGCCCAGAAAATGAAAAATGTAAATGATGTAAAGAAAACTATCCACAGTCATGTTCAAACAGATTATCAGAATTTCAGCTCTCTTAATAGGATAAGTGCTTCCACCCAAATGATAAAAATATAAGAAATGTCACAGGTCAAAAGCCCACAAGTTAGTCTTTCAAGGCATTCTCTGAAAACTATATTTAATAAAGTTAGTTCAAATACTCAGTTTAATACTTAACTTATGTTATTTATCACATGATCCAGGATATTGCTTTGACTCTAGCAAGCCTCCATCCCAAATTTTGTTCATCCGTTAGTTATACATATATATCGAGATAAGTTAGTTATACACATGAAAATGGATGCAAATTAGAGCTGGAAAGCAAAACTGATGACCTCCTTAATCAGATTAAGCCATGGAATCAATTTGGGAAATGATGTGTTTGCAAAACCATGCTAATGCCACTGTCTCTAAATAAAAAAACATAAGCTTCTTAAATGAGAACCAAGGATAAATTTTACTAAGGAACAAGTGGCAGTATGCCACTTGCAAAGCTAATTTCAATCAGTAGATGGAAAAGTCAGATTACTATAATGATTTCAAAAGAGACTTCTCTATTCCTGCTGCATATAATGACTGTCAAGATCATACAACAACGTCACGGTCTACAAGGTTGTCTGGTGCACCTTTTGTAGTGTATTTATTATGCATAGATAACTCTTAATAACAGTTGAAAAATAATTTCAGTAAAATCAATTTGAATCTTAAAGATTACGAAGCCAGGATCTGTAGCTAAGGGCTTGTTTGGATAGAAGAGTATTGGAACGGAATGAAGGCGATTGAGCCTAAAATGAACTAATTTTCTCTCCAATCCCTCCCATTCCACTTCCATCCACTAGTATCCAAACAAGGCCTAAGTGGGAAGATCAGTATTTGTTGTATCAGTTAACACATGATTCAGGAAACTGCTTCAACTCTAGCAAAATTTTGTCACAATATCAGCATAACTGAAATCAATGACACAGTTTGATATTGTAAACTTGAAAAATAGAATGAAAATGAGTGCTGTCAATGAGAATTGGTGGATGGCAATCTCCATTATCAGATTCAGCCATTGAACCAATTTGGACTATACAATACTGCCACTTCCTCTACTCAAGAACATACGTAGATTTATTGCACCCAGACATGAGGCCCAGCCCTTTATGGTTTGATAATCTTTATACCAATGAAATCATCTGTACATCTAGTAGCACGGCATTATTAAACAAAGAAAACAAATGCTAACCCAGTAAGAATATGTAATACAACTAGTGACAACATGGACACTGAAGAAAAAGTATTATGAGACGTGCATTTGTTCAAAAGTTAGGTGCAACCATGATAGTCCACATACATCAAGCAAAAATAATGTTCAGGAAACAGGTCAAGTAGATACGCTATAGGCATGAAGCATCAAGCATGTAAATAGAGGATGTATTGTATAGTAAAATAGGCACAGAAAATGCAAAACTAGCAACAAAGTTAAGTGTATATAAATATATAAGCATCATTTTAAGTTCTCTTAGCATGGAAAGTACTTCCACCTATTGTTGACAGTATAGAAGTATTAGACCACAAGTGGATCATTCTAGGCCTTCACTAAAAAGTATATATGTAATAAAGGAAGTTCACAAAATAAGTTGAGTACTTGTTTCGCATCATTTCACACATGAACCAGGGTATTTCTTTAACTCTAGGAAATCGCAAGTTTTTGTCAGTTAGTTAGTTATACATATGTATCAGCATAACTTAAATGAATGATAGTAACAAACATGAAAATGAAATAAAATAGTGCTGGAAAGGCATCTGTGACTCCTTAATCAGAATAAGACATGGAACCAATTTGGAAAATGATTCCACTTTCTCTACACAGCATAGAAAATTCCAAAGAGAACCAAAGGCCCAATCTTCATAATGGAGTCACACCACAAGGCAAACCAATTCAAACAAACCAAAATTCTCAATTGCCTCCCAGCCTTCTGACCTGCCATAATGGCGTGCCAAGTGATATATATGTAAAACCATTTGTATACATAGCACTAGCAGAACTACATTAACAATGGAAACAAGTGACTGTTCTTAGAATATGATAGCCAAGTAAGTACATGCAGCGCAGCTAGTGGAAATATCACAGAACAAGTGGCAACATGCCAAGTGCAAACAATTTCAGTCAGTAGATGGAAAGTTGAGATCATTATAATAATTTTGAGAAGAGCATTTCTCCTCTGTTCCTGCTGCATATAATGATTGCCAGGATCATACAACAACTTCAAGGTCGTCTGATACACTTTTTTGCAGTAGTGTATCTATGTATGCATCCATGACAGTTGACACATATAAACTAAAACAGATACCAAATATTGTGAGGAAAGGGGTAGAGAATATATTCTACAGGTACCAAGCATGCCAATAGAGCATGTACCGTATAGGCAAAGAAAGTCACAGGTTAAAGAGTCAAGAGGATCTTTCTAGGCTTTTCTCTGACAGATATAAGTAATATAAACAAAAGTTCGTATAATTAGTTTACTACCTTGTTTCCATATCAGAACCTCGGCCAAATACGATGGGAAGGGGTCCAGCCCAAGTAGGTGCAACAGCAGCAACGGCAGATGGTCTGATAAGGCCCTTACCAGCTGCACGGACTGCTATTGTTGCTGCATGACCACCTCCAACAATTACGAGCTCATCATCTGATCACAGAATAGACAGAACAGCCCCATTGTTAATTGAACCACGTAACTCAAGGTTGAGTTCAAAAGTATTAACTCAATGCTAGCAATTTCTTGATTGTGAACTATTGAAAATTCATAAACCATGCTGACAAGCATAGCATGCATGCCAATCAAAAAATAAGCAGAACTTGTTTCTTGACTCTGGCTTAGGGTCCATTCATAAATATATCATAAGTGATCATTTCTGGCTTGAAATGATGTTCCGCATAACACTTTAGGCTGTCTTTACGATGCACTGTTACTCTACTTAATGGCATATATTATTAGTGTTTCAGGATCCCCAGTAGATATCAGTTTACAGTTTTCATTAAGTTCTCATTAAGCAGCAAAGATCAATTTTTCAGGAAAAATCCTTTTGGGAGTATTTCATCTGACTACAGATGGTGTCCTTGGCCAAAGGTAATCTTGTTCAAACATAGTATTTTATTTTTGGTTATACCAAAGAACTGTCTGAACTCAACCAAATCATTTTCTGGTTGACGATGACAGTGAGCATATGTAGGTATGAAAGTAAGTTCCAATCTAAATATAGAAGAATGAAATGGAATATCAGTTAGCCAAGTATCCTCAACAAAACTAAAGTGTATTGATCAGGACTCAGGTATAAATTCCATTGAAAATGCTTGTGGTGCCAGACTACCAGTGCAAAGACAAAAAATCAGGTTTACCTGCATTTGCCACTGGACTATTTGGTGAATTCACAAGCTGCACCAGGAAATTCTCCATCACATCAGCATTATAGTTCAGTGATGGTCTATCTGAATAACCAAGTCCAGGCCAATCAACAATAGTAGCACGGTAGCCTAGTTCTCCTTTTCGCCCAACAATATCTTTGGCAACCACCCTCCATTCCTCCACTGTGCTAACATCTGAGATTGTAGGGATCATGAGGATGTTCTTCACATTCTCATAAGTGTCCTGCTCATGCTCCTCATAGTAAATATTTATCGGCTTATCCTCAAATCTCCACTCCCATTTCCCAGTCTGTAAGCGCATAAAAAATGTTATAGCACAGGCAGAACAAAATTGTTGATATATCTTTCAGCAAGACATCATTCTTCAAACTTTAATGTTGTATATTTTCTCCACGATGCTAAAATTTGATCCTAAGGATATTAACATTAATTTGATAACTAACCAGTACACAAGGTAAACAGTTCCACAGTTTCAAAAAGAAAAACTAAAAAGGTCTTTGCCTTGCAGGAAGCAATGTTCAAGGTTCAAGCCATTGGAGAACTTGTTATATAATAAAGAGAGACTCTAACAATTGGCACACACCATATACATTGTTTTATTGTTCAAGATCTGACTTTGCCCAGTTGTCAATAGGACTAAGTTCAAAGTAACAGCCCACATTGGACCGTGTTAAGTTTCCATGTTAATGTAACTTCCAAGCTGTCTGGTTAATTGTGTATGCACATGACTAGGCTTCATAGAATGATAGAAGATTAAGATAGTAGCATGTCTTAAATTTTCTAAGTTTATGGACTATTGAACTAGTAGTCAATGATCAAGTTGTTGGAAAACTTTGTAATTCAATCAATATTTCAGTTTTCCTCAAAGCGTGCACTAGAAAAAATGCAGTTTCATGATGACGTTGGGTTTCAGAAAAGCAAACATGGCAAAACTAAAATCCCATGAATGGGCAAGGAAAGGAGTCTGCAATTTGGGGAACACTGTACAGGCCATGCATATCATGGGACGAGAGGCAGGGTGCAACACGCCTGAAACCGAGTGGAGAGAAAGTGACGCAACTATCAGAAATGAACTGAGAGAAGAAAACAAGGAAAATGGGATGGCAAATTCGCCTGGTTTCCTATATCTTGCTTTTCTGTGCATATAGTCCAACCTATGTCTAAATCCCTGCCTCTTTGTGATAGTAGAAGCAGTAAACCAACAAATCAACAATCTCACTCTGTCAGAAATCATGTACATTTTATGCATAAACGCAGCTGTACATAGCAAGAAACTAAATTAGCATTCTGAAAATCATTTCACTAGCAGGCTAACAGGTAGGATGCACAGGCAAATATAGCAATAGCATACAACAATGGTTGTGAAAAATAAAGTAGCAAGATCAAGTAGACGTCAGGCCATTAAGTAGCAGTCTGAAACTAAATAATTAAAGGAGCACTAGTAGATAAGCGATGAAAAGAGAAAAAACAGTAGACAGGATTGAAAACACTGTCATTCTGAGAGAGAATGATAGGAAGGAGAGAGAGAAATAGAGATAAGGGTTACGGGGACATTGAAATGTTAGGATTCAAAAGGTTTCTAACATCTACTAAATGTCTAGGAAGAAGTATTGTTGTCCCTGACTCCCTGCCTAGAGGTAACAGATCTGTGAATGTGTAGCTCCTTTTGCCACAAGAACCAGAATCACCAAAAGTTCATAATGGGTAAGTAAAATGCTACATGCGTATGCCACCACTCTGAACCAAAGTCAAAATCATTGTCCCTAAATTTTGACAAGCGTGATAAATTGTGACAAGTGTGATGGTGACTGATGGTAAGAACTGGAGGCAGCAAAGCCTTATGTTTTTAGGTTTTCAGTCTACTGGACACAAACTTAGTGCTTAGCTCTTCTAAGGATAAAGGGGTATCTGACCATGATCATAAGAACTCCATCCCTCTTCACAACTGAAATTTCAAGTGCTTGCTACATGTACAATAGAACGGAAGACATTAAAACTATAGCTCAAACTAAGCTGAGTGGTGGTTGCACATGATGTATGTTGACACTAGTGTTTTAAACTCACTTGAATTTAAGAAGATCCTAAGTTCCATCAATGGTATGACGTATTCAATTTTCAGTATTTGCACTTGCATGACAGTTTCTTCAATATCGGCATGCATCTCCACATATTTCAGCAAATGAAAGCTATGCACACACTCGAAGATCACGGAATCTAGCAATCCTCCATCCAAATTGACCATCGCAGCTGCAGAGTCGCAGTCCCTACCCACTAGTACCCAACAACATGAGATCTAAAAGCCCATAGAAGCAGCTCGCGTTCCAACAGCGCTACGAGCCCGAGCTTATTCAGCGAATTTTCTGACCCCCACCAGCGATCTCAGTGAGCTCAATACGGCACGAAACCTGAACCGATACACAGTACATTGCTACTGAACGAGTAAAGGCCAGGCGATCGCACCTTGGAGGGCGGCGGGGCGGGCTTGGCCTTGGAGGCGGGAGGGGAGGCGACGGCGCGGACGGCGAGGTGCCTCGCCCGCCGGAGCGGGAGCGCGCGGCTGGACACCGCGACGGCGGGGGAGAGGAAGGCGACGGCGGCGGCCGGAGGCATGGCGGCAGCGGCGAGATTGGAGGGGCCCGGGGTTGGAGGCGGACGCGGGGTGGGACTTGGGAGTGGAGAGGAAGCAGCGACGTGTGCAGCCGTGGACTCGGGAACTCTGACGGTCTGTCTGACCGGTGAACTGTGGCTCTGTGCCTCCGTGGAGTGTGGAGCCTTCGCCGTCCCCGTGTACAGGGCTTTGGACTTGCATTCCGTTTCCGGT
Organism: Setaria italica; assembly: GCF_000263155.2. Classification (NCBI taxonomy): domain Eukaryota; kingdom Viridiplantae; phylum Streptophyta; class Magnoliopsida; order Poales; family Poaceae; genus Setaria; species Setaria italica. The sequence goes on along the minus strand of NC_028451.1, from coordinate 30,482,238 downwards.
TTCCCAATATTATTCGAATTGTTTTCCCATTACGAATTTATTTATTCATTGTGCCCAAGTTAGGCTTAGAGAGGAGGTGATTCAAATTCAATGGGAAATTTGGATGTTTAACATTGTACTCTATTTTGAAAAATGTGTATTAATCTAACAACTGGTACGATCGCACGTGTTGGTGGCCTGAAACGGGAGAGCCTTTTGTGTTTTTCGTGTCAGCTTTATAGCCACATTTTTTTAGAGAGGAAATTGGACATTTCGCGTACCAGAATTTGCATAGCCAAAATGCAGCAACAAATGATAATTGTATCCGGTGTACGTTTAGATACTGTTGTCCAGGCTTTGAAAAAGTGCAGCAACAAATGACTGTGCTCGGGCCTGATCCGTGAATAGCTCGCTCCACGTTGTTAGGCCTGGCCGGAGAGCCCAGATATGCAGTAAAGTCCCACAAGCGCGATGGCCTCACGAGCCCAAATGCTAGCAGAAAAAACTACAAACGCCATTTTTCTTCTTCGAGGAGTAATAACTTAATACGTTATCTTCTAAAATTGTTTGGTTTCGAGTTCACACCCACCCTTTGCCTCTGGTACTACGCAAGGAAGCGTAAACGCGTAAGAACAAACGCAACCTCTCATTTCGTTGCAGTGTCCATCAGAGAATCTGTTACCGCTTTGTCCTCTCCTCCCCATCCCGATAAACATTTCCGGGCCATGCCCTCTGAGAAACCATGCTTCCGATCACGCGATCCACACGAGACGGACCGAGCAAAGCAAACGCCGCCCGGGCCGAAAAGCATGACAAGAACCCGAACGCAACGAACCCCCAACAAACCACCACCGATTACCAAAGCCGGCGATGCGTTCCCCGCCGTCGGCAGACCTTTCGGCCCGCCCCCGTCACGCCCCACGCGCCAGATTCCACACCCCCGGCCGGGTCCGATCCTATCCCGCCCCACCACAGGCACATCACCCAGTGCATCCAGCATCCTCCTATCTTTGCCCACCGATCGACGACGACCGTCTCGGCGCCTCTCACACGCATGACACGACCGGGCCAAAGCAAAATATAGCTGCTGATGCCTGATGAGAACGCAGGCCGTCCGTCCTTTTTTCCTGCGTTCGCGCCCGCCAAACGACGATGCCTGCTTTTCGTCTCCCGTTCCCGTCATGTATGGCGCGCGCGTAGAACCTTATCGCCCTCACCATTCCGTTGCTGCAACAAGGCTAATATTCGTGTCTCCCTCGTCTCTCCGCCGGGTCCGACACGCTCGACTTGCCCGTGGGGTTCACGTTGATCGCGTCATGTACGTCCAACGGCGGCCGGGGATCGGAGGCGAGAGAGCTCGCTTTCCGGCCGCCGAACCTTAGGTACGCCAAGCCAGCGCCCCGGCCGTACGCCCCGCCCTTGACCTTGATTAGCATATATAAGGGGTGTTTGATTCCACGGATGAAAATTTGGTCCCTGACACGTTAAATATTTAAATACTAATTAGGAGTATTAAATATAGACTAATTACAAAATCAATTGGAGGCTAATTCGCGAGACAAATCTATTATGCCTAATTAATTCATGATTAGCACATATTTACTGTAACATCACATTGTCAAATCATGAACTAATTAGGTTTAATAGATTCATCTCGTGAATTAGCCTCCATCTGTGTAATTGGTTTTATAATTAACTTATATTTAATCCTTCCAATTAGTATCTAGATATTCGATCCATGTGATAGGAACTATAAACTTTAATCCGCGGAATCATACCCCGTGACAACTGAGAAAGGAGTGGCTGTCGCTCTCGCATCTGGCGTCTGGCCACGAATATTTCAGGCGACCAACCAGACCACACGGCAGGCAGGCAGGCCCCCCCATAGCAAAGCAAATGCAGGCCTCTGCATCGCGGCTCACGCTCAAGTTCGCAGACAACGTGCTTCAGATCCTCCGTCCACACAGACGCTTGCTTAGCATCGTTGCTCTCTCCCAAAGAAGGAACGACCCTTTTTTCACCTGCGCGTATCGCAGTGCCATCGGTAGCTGGAAAGAGACACAAAGTAGCTACTAGCTAGCGAGCTGCCTCGTGGTAGCCATGGCTAACACAAAGATCGACAGTATCTTAGGGCTGCCGCTGCTACGTGCCATCTGCCTGCGCCTTCTTTGGGGGGCTCGCTCGTGGCCCTTGAAAACCTTGCGCTCACCATCCGTTTCCCGGGCGCGTTATCCGAGCCACCAACAAGCAGGGGCCACTGAAATCCAGGCTCCCTCTTTTGTTTTCGCCTGCGTCCTTCGCCTCTGAACTCAGCTGAGCTCAGCTGGGCGTGGTTGAGCGTTAGGTACGTGGGGTCTACAAGGCAGACGCTGCCGATACACTACGCCACTGAATTGCCATGAGGGGCAAATAGCTCCAAAAGTGTGCGCAGGGAGTTGGAGTTGGGCTAGCCGTGCGCCATCCTGAATACTTTTTAAAAAAAAAACCCATCGAAATCGCATCGATTGTGGCCTGATTAAGTGGGCTCGGAGCAGATTATGTTTCTGGGACCGCCGTGAATAGAGTGGACAGCTCCACATAGACTTGTTGCGGCATGAACGTGACGACGACTGTGATCGGAATGATCAAGGGCTCAGGATGTTTTGGCTGCACTTATCTGTTTTTAGCAGACGAGTTAGTAGGTACATTAACTGTTGATGTTCGCAGTCGACCCGTTCCGATTGATTGTGAAGATTTCGGAAGGACAGAAATTGTAGTTGTGCTCTTCGATGGTTGGCCTTTTTGGGCACACATGGCAGTTGATGGTGTTGACTTGCCATCAGACTATCAGAGTATAGTCCGGCACAAAATTTAGGTGATGTACACGCAGTATGTCAAAAGTTGATGTTTCTTCAGAATATAGTAATGGTCAAATGTTCATACTGTTTCAGAAACCGTGTGCATTTCTACTGATTTTTGCTTGGAAAAGAACTTGAAATTTCCATCTATCTGAAACTGACAAAACAAAAAGGTTCTCTTCATTGACTAAGTTCGAATTGTAATTTCTAATAGGTTTGTTTATTGGTAAATTTCTAGGTTATTTTCCTCTCAGTAGAACAATACATCATTTATTTTGGAAGTAGGCTTTTCCACAGGTGCTTCTTTCTTTTCCTCTTACCCGATCAATCATGCAATGCATTCATGCTTGTTCCTCCTCATCTGAATATGCAATCAATATTTTGTGGTCACTTTCACCGGTCTCAGTCCCTTGCCATATGGCGAAAACTTGTCGGTTTTCCACTCTATGACAGACAGGTAGCCTTTTTTTCCACCCAGCGAAAACGAAGCTTTACTGTTCATGCGAACAAGGTGGCCCGCGCAAATGGTACCTAGTAATTTTTTTTGCCAAAATTTGATTATTTTTCTTCAGAATAAATTATTTATTTTTATGTCCCAAACAAAGATATTGCATGTGTTTTTATTAGGCCAGTCTCAATGCACAGTTCCATGTTACTAAGACTGCAAACTTGGTAACTGTGACTGCTAGATTTTATGGGGATGAAACTCCTCTGTCATTTCATAAAACTCTATTCTCTCTCTCCATAAAAACCTTGCCAAGCTAGCAAAATTGTTGATGGAGCATAAAAATTAATGCTGATAAACTCTATATGAAACTCTCACTGAGACTGCCCTTAATCATCATATTTTGTGGTGACTGTTAAAACATCAACTTAAGGGTTTATCTTGCATAGAATTTTTTTTAGTTACTGAAACTAATGTAAAGAATTATACGTATTTAACTGGAATATAATTCTTTATTTTTGAGTGGTTGTAGTTATGGTGACAATTTATCCTCTGACTTTTAGAGGAAGATACATTTTTTAGACAAGAAAAAGATACGATTAAGTGGTTCAATGTATAATACCAAAAATACTAATTAAAATTTGTTTTTAAGTTTGAATCCGAACCTTAAAGAGGAGATGCATCCTCTTTAATTCTTATCATGGCCAAACCTCATTTCTTTCTTTGTGCTTCAATGTCCAATTGCCACTGCCTCATCAACTCAGTGAACCCCTCCTCTTCTCTTCTATCTTCTAATATTACAACTTTTCTCCACATGCTGCTATCCGGCTACTCTTCTTCAAGGCCAACCTAATGTTTTTCTACACGGTCACCACCTTCTCGTAATCTGGTCCTCTCCCATATGAAACTCTTTCTTCATCTTCTAGATCAAAATCATGTCACTGTTTTTCCATGGCCATTCCATGCTTACTTTTTATCTCCTTTTCATTTGAATGTAATTGTTCCCTATATGGTGGTGGTGTTAAGTTGTGCTTCAACATGGCCACCCTAGCGTATTTCTTCATATTTTTGTCACACCCTCTAAAATGTGTACTATCCCCTTATCCTTTAGTTCAGAAGTTGCATCATAGTTCCATGGTGGCCACACCATGCTATTGTTGTTCTCTCCTATATTTTGACCATAACTGTGAGTCTATGACCTTGTTTTTTTAGTAGCCACCACTCTGCTCATGCTAGCAAGTTGCACCCTCTGTGACTGTACACATCTCCTTGTAGCCGTGTAACCTTGAATATTAGCTCGTTGTCTCTAGAGGAGCCTATATTGTTTTGTTCTCCTTTGAAGAGTTAGGCTACTGAACTGGTCATACAGGCTGCCTCCTTGCAACATGGAGACTTTGGACTGATGCTACGTGATTCCCAATTGTTGTGCATGCTCCTTGATTAAGGCCGCCTCCTTGCAACACGTAGATATGTGTTTCTTTTATTTGTCCTTCCATGCTATTTTCCGTTAGGTTTTTCTCCTTCTCATGAAATTGTTTTATAATAGGAATATCAAGTTTAGAACATCACCATTATTTAGCTATATTGATGTATTTATTAATAGTTTATGACATAGACTTCTTAGATCAATCTAGATAGTTAGATCCTCATAAAATTCAACGGTGTTCTTCTCTCTTTTTCCCCGATTGCTATGATAATTTCTAGCTCCTATTGGCAATTGGTCTCATACCTGTTTTCTCACAATATTTGGGTGCATGTGCCAGCCATTTCCTTTAGGTTGCTTTAAGTTTGCCACTGTGTTTTTACGAAGCTATTTTTTTCACTGCCTTGTTCAAACCTTGGTCATGATTTTTCTTGATATTTGTTGACACTTGCTGACGGCTGTTGGCACGCTAATTTGTGAACCGCAAGCGTACGGATCAGTTGTAGCTCTTCCCTCAAAGTATTTCCCCAAGATTTATCAATCCATGGAACTTATAGCACAAGATCTATTTCAACTAGCATTGTTAGTAATACTTGGTGTTTATGAGAGATTCAGATCCAATCTACTTAAGCATGTACAGACAGATAACAGATAGAGCAAAGGTAACCAATCTAGAGCAACCTAGACTATGCATATGTTGTAATTCTAAGCATGGATAGCAAAGCAACATATATATGATTTTAGTAAAAAGCATCTTTAAATCTATACCTCTGGTCCGGACCTCGAAACCCCCCACCTTACACAAGAAAGAACCTATCACGATCACCTCTATCAGCGCAAGTAGGTTAAGGGCATGATCATAAGAACATGTCATACTCATTGGTAGATCAGGCATGCAAATCTGGTCACCACGACCACAAGAACACCCTAGGCAATCTATCATCGATTCATAGATTGAAAAGCAAGCAAACCCGATAAAGCATAAAACCATCAAAGGAGATACTTAGATCCCTAAGAACGTGAACACATCTATTACTTCACCATGAATGATTGTACATCACAAGATCACCACCGGGATCCTACGTTGATCTTGATGACTTCTAGCTCCAGAACACCAATGTGATCTTCCTCGTAGGGTGATCACATCGACAGAGGTTTGCCTACGCTAGCGTCCAACAATTGCACGACTCTCGGCTCTCCGGAGAGGTGTCCCTCAAGCTCCTTCTGCTTCTCTGCTACGTCACGTCGAGTACATCATCTTTTGATATGGGGCTCGATGCATTTTTTGGGGTATTTATAGTCCAGAGAGCACGTGGCAAAAATTGGAAGGCGAGGGGCGAAGGAAACCCCCAAGCTGATCGGCCTGGTCCTTCCTTTTGGCCCCCCGCGTCCTGCTTTGTCTTCAAGTCTCCTCTAGTGCTTTGAAGTCTTATTTTCACTTGCATGTGGGCCTGGCACGTCAGTTCCTTCGGGATGAGATTGATCTTCAATGACTTTCCAAATCTCCGCTTAATCTTCTTTGATTTCTCTTTGATCCCGAAGTGATCCTTGCCATATCTTCACAAACTTAGCCCTTAAGTCATCTCGGAGGATTGCTTGCCAAAGATAGGCGTCGGAAGGCTCAAGAAGACCCTAGGCAGATTGGCCTGGGCTCCTCTAGGCCGATCAGCCTAGGCCCTTCCTGGGCTCATTGGTCTCCCGTCTTCGTTTGGTTCGATGCTCGTTCAGTGCTTTATCCAAAAATATACTTTTAAGTCCAATTCGCTGAAAAAATAGAACATCCTCCAAAATATGTTGCATATGTGAAAATGATCGGTTTATTAGGTGTCAATAATAGTTTAGGTATTAAATTCATGTTATTATTGAAGATAAACATGGGTAAAAGTGTGTCAATAGTGAGTGTCAACAATCCCCCCATGCTTAAACCTTGCTCATCCTCGAGTAAATCTTCAATAGAAATCAGCGTTGCCTTTCAGTGTTCAATCGTGCACTTGATCACACACAAGAAAACATAATGCTTACAATTAATATTAGAATTTTTCAATTAATATTCGAGTTGCAACCAACCTTCTCTAATATGGAGGATAGATATCATTTAAGCACATTCCATAATAAATTTATTCTTTTGCTCTCAATTTTAAACAAACCTCAGAAGATTTTTAATAAAAACTTTTTTCAAAAAGAAACTGAACCGAGATCAACAATTAAACTTCATTGCAATTGCTCTTGTTCTCTCAGCTCATCAAGTCTCTCAGACCTATGCTAGAACTTTTCCAACCTATCATTACTCATAAAATATGTGTAAGGCTTTATCTGGATCTTTGAGAAGGTTAGTCCTAGCAAAAATATTATAATCAGGATATTATCAAAAATGGAAAAATTTCTGATGGATCTTACTGACACTTGTGAAAAAGGTCATGGAAAATAATTGTTTATGGAGAGGGAGAGAATGAACACACATATTTAGATAGTGGACATGTGCAAGGGCAAAGAGTGATCACGAGGCACAAATGAAGTCCTCGTAATTGAATTGCACATGGTTGGAATAATGAGTATAGTGTAATCCTTAATCTTGAAAACACTTGGGATCTTTATGAAGCTCAAAGAACTGAGGAGAATTTTATTTCTTTTTCTCGTTTTCTCATCATTATTTTTTTTCTTTCTTTTTCCTTTTTCTTTCTTTCTTTCTTTTCCACAGTATATATATTTTTTGTTTTTCTCCTCAGAACTCTTTGCAACATATTACTTACTCAGCAGTAGCCGGAGATAATGTGATGACTCTCCCCCATGCTTAGACGATGCTCGTCCTCGAGCATGAAAAGAAAGAAAGATAAACTACTGATGTAAGAACCAAAATCTTCGATCTTCTGAGAAAAATTATCGTACTCCACTAGTGGGACATCCACGTTAAATTTTAGAGGCAACAGAGGGGGGAACACCCCAGGCCAATCGGCCTGGCCCTTTAGGCCTCTGTTTCCTCCGCTTTTTATTCCACATACTGGTGGTTGCCTCCGTATCTTGATTTTCATGAAAAGGCACTGAATAATCTTCTGAATCTTTGTCGAAATATTTTCTATACTCAAATTGGGTTGTGGTCAAGGAGATAGTCACAAAAATGATGTTTGGGTTTAGGTTTGGATGCCCAGTGAACTTTGCGAAATTTGCAGTGTAGAAATTCACAATGCATGGATAGAAAGGCTAGTAATAAGAGGTTACACAAAAAGGAATGACCAACTTCTAAGTCTCATACCACAGAAGTAGATCCTGAATCAATTTACCTAAAAATAAATTTTGCAATCTATAGCTCATAAATATTTAGCTTTGGATGGGTAGAGCAATTGCAAAAGGTATTATTGACAAGGTCAGCATGAGTTTTAACCAAAAATAAAAGAGCCTTTGATCCATTTAAAAGAGAGAGCAATAAACAAATATATGGGTCCAAATTATCATAACCTCCACAAAAAGATAAGCTGATATTTATATCAATTTCAGTTCGTGTTAGAGAGAACATTAGTTCAATGGTGCAATAACCAAGCACAAAAATTAAACAAAGTGACAACGATCATCATATTTCAACATAACATGAACTTAAACCATCACAATTAATCACATATCATTATGTTCAGGTGATGCATATTTTATTAAGCATGGCATGGTGAAACACACAAACTGAAAATAAAGAAAAAATAAAATAGAAAAGTAAAACAGAAAATACCACGCACACCCACAACACATGCTGAAATAAATAAAGAAAATAAAAGAAACTCAAACCACACGTGTGCGTTTTTATTCATCCCCTCCGATTTCTAATCCAGGTCATCTTGCGGCGGGTCGTAGTGTGGCTCTCCTTGCGACGCGTCTCCTTGCTGTTGGTACTCGTGATACCTCTGCTCGTAGTGCCCCTGCGCTCCACCTTGGTACTGATCTGGAGGCACAATCCCCAGCATGTTGAACTGATAGGTGATGATTACGTTGCTGTCCATAATTCTGTCAACGGCTTGCCTCACAGTTACTGCATCTTCTAAATTTCTTTATATATACGCACCTATGATGTGTGCACTTCTCTATGGCTGTGGAAAGTGGCCGTACTGAGCAGACAATGGAGCATGTGGTGTGGGTCCCTAAAACAGAGATGACATATAACCATAGAAAGCATATGGTGCTGGTGGAGGTGGCTCTGCGCCGTCTGCTAAAATTCTGGTCGTACTGGATACACCGGCTATTGATGATGCATATGGGCCTTGTGCCCCTGCCTCTGCTGGCGCTTCCAGCTACTGTTCTTGCTGCCATCCTTCATGGACTCTCTCGTAGCTTGGTGCACTCTGAAACTCTGTCTGCCAGTAGCTTGAGCTAGGTAGTGGCACTGGTATTTCTGGAGCTGCCTGTGATGATGAGCCTTCTTCTATTCTCCATCTCTTGTCTTTCTTTGCGGGAAATAAAATTCCTTCTTCCCGTCAGTTAGTCTTGCCCACATGGTAAATCCCCAGTCTTCTATCAGGCAACTTGAAATTGATGACTCCAACTGTATATCATTTATCTCCGTCACCACCATTTAAGTGTACATTTTTTATTGTTCTGACGTCAATGCTTCCTCCTTTTGTGAACCACTCAGGGACCCTTTCAATATCTGGCTTCAAAAAGGATGCAATCATGGTCAGGTAGCAACCTGACCCAATAGTTACAGTCCCTGTCATGGCTTCAGCAAGCCATCTGTTTATCATCAACAAGGAGGGGTCAGTTACTTTCTTTCCCATTACCGCACAATAAATTCAGTTCATCTCGGAGTCAGTAATTTTGGTCTCCTTCAGTCTTCCCGAGATGTCTTGGCTCATCCAAAAATGAAATACTTGCAGTATGGAATAGCAAATATTTTTCCGTTACCTATTTTCTTCCTTTCCATTTTCTTCCAGAATTCCTTTAAATCTTCTAATTCCACTTCTCCATATATTAGGGCTTTTGGATTGAAACCCAGTAGTGTTGTGATTGCTCCATATGTAATAATCTTCACCTCATCCTTTATTCTAAAGGATAGGCATGTAATTTCTTCATTTGTCTCCTCGTTCTATTGCATGACCTTTTTCATGGTCATGAACATCTCCACGGCCACATCCTTGTGTACACTGATGGGGCCATTAAGAACAAATTGCATTCACCCAATATTTCCCAGGAGCTTGTAAATATCATTATGAAATCCAATATCCTGAAGAAAGTCATCATCGAAATCATGGTTTGATGATTCTCCCTTCAATATTCTTCAGCCTCTCTTCCTCTTCCTTTCTTTTTATCATGAAGCCGTATTCCGACTTCTTTTCGGTGAAGCCCCCACAAGAGCGAGTTGCTCTCCCTGAAGTTTCCGGTGCAGCTTCAGGAATTCCATGCGGTTCATCAAACCACCGCATGGAGGAGCTTCGTGTGGTCATCCCACCAAGCAATGTACGACCGTTGTGTGGTGTTGCCGCGTCGACGTCGATGCCTCGCGGTGACTCGGAGACCGAGTACCACTGCAAAGCGCTTGATGTAGATGATGCTTTGGCCGACGAGCGTGACTTCTTCGTCCTCCTGAAAAACCTTCCAATTCTTTTTACTTCTGCACACTTCAAATCATAAACCCTCCAAATCATGTTTAGATGCTTAATCCTCCTCTAATTTCAAAAATTAAAAATTAACTCAGAGCTAGCAATGAGCTCAAAAACATTTTAGAGGAGTTTTGAGCATCAAAAACATTTGTAAGTCGAAAGGATTTCCGACTACATTAATTTTGGTTGAACCGGTATCGTTCATTCTCATGAATTGAGATGAAGCAATTTCGATTTCAATTGTGGGGTAATAGGTTTAGGTTCTAATTTTAGCCACAAGTGAGAGGGGAATTTTGAATGAAATAAATAAATATGGCTTAGAAAAATTCTAATCCTAGGAAAACTGATGAGTTTTTCAAGTTTAAGCAAACTAGAATCCTATGGTCACCGCGAGTTCTAGCATGCGTCAAAAATTTACAAAGTAAGAACAACGTGGGCTCTACTCATGTGTTTATCATGAAAACAAGGCAGTCTAAAAATCATGGTCAAGATGAAAAGTTTGATAGGATAGGGATATATAGTTCTGGCTTTCCAAGAAAAAATAAATAAATAATTAGGATGGCTCAAGTCATTGGTTTATGAAAAAGAGAGGAATAAAAAATGACTAAGCGAATAAAACTCCAAATATTGTTCTAACCGAAGGTTCAACTTATTAAATGTTGACCAGGTATGACGTAGCAAAATCTATGACTCACTTACTTGACTCTTCAAATGACTATAGGGTTGTCCTCACTGTAGCTTATTCTTGACTCAATGATCGGTTTGCCTCCCGCAAAACGGTTCATTTATAGTCTATAGCTAGACTCTTCAATTCTTTAGTTCAGACCAGTGCTTGGTGTTGGCACTACAATCTTTGGCACCCACTTCTTCACCATCTTTGGTTTTGATGCAGGCATAGGCTTGGCTATCTTTTTGGTCTTCACAGGCTGGTGTTCTTCCTTCTTTTGGATGATAGCAACTTTTTCTGCTGGCTTCTTTTCTTCTGCCTTCCATTTCTTCTCCTTCTGCTTGACACGACGATGTGGTGGTATATACTTGCTAGAAATCATGTTGCATACCTCAAAGTGTGGGTGAAACTTGAACGCGCTCATAGTACCATTGATGTCAAACTTGATCTCGCCCTTCCCAACATCTATATTTGCTCTTGCGGTCTTTAGGAACGGCCTTACTAGGATGAGTGGGGATTTAGCTCCTTCTCCCATCTCGAGTATCACGAAGTCAATAGGGACAAAGTGATTCCTGATCTTCACAGGTACATTTTCAGCAATACCTTCAGGATAGCAAACGATGTTGTTCGCCAACTCCAAGCACATAGCAATTGGTTCTAGCTCCGGCAGGCATAGCTTCTCGAACATAGTTTTAGGCACGACGCTCACACTTGTGTCGAGATCACATAATGCCCTTTCAAACACCAACGCTCTAATTGAACACGAGATGGTTGGACATCCAGGATTTCTTTTCTTCTCGGGAGCTTGATTAGCGATTGCAGCACTACACTCTTTTGACATCTTGATGTGATCTGTAGTGAACTGCGAAATCTCTCGCTTGTTCGTTAAGATATCCTTGAAGTAAGAAGCTTAAGTTAGAACTTGTAGAGCGTCCAGCAGTGGCATATTGATGTTCAACCTACGCACAACTTCAACAAACTTCTCAAACTGTTTGTCAGTTTTACCTAGATGATGGCGTGGTTTTTGTGGCAAAATCTTTGTGTCATCTTGATTGACCATCTCAAAGTATGGATCCTTCATTTCAATCTCCAGAGCTGGGGTAGGTGTCTTCTCCTTTGAAGTCATCTTTGCTTCTACAGCTAGTTTAGGCTTCCTAACTTCTGCCAGACATTCTGGATCTTCTGTTTCCTTGCCTGAGCGAGTTTGAATAGCTTTAGCTGACTCTGAATTCATCAATTGTCCTAGCAACTTTCCTTGATTGCTTGTAAAATGCCCAGCTAACTGTGTAACTTGAGTCTCTAGCATCTTCATCATGTTCATCACTTGGTGATTTGAACTTCTGACCTCTATCACTTTGTCGTCAATATTTTCAAGAATCTTGTCCATAGCCTTGAACTTAGTGATAGTATCTTTGTTGATCTTGCCTTGCTCCTCCATGAATTCCTTCAGCTGGATGCGTAGAGGCACTGTGTTCTGAGTAAATGAGCTTGCATTGAATTGAGGTCTATTCTATCCATACCGATAGTTGGATGGTGGAAACCACTCTTCCTTCTTCATGTAGTCTAGCTACTTTACTTCCTCTGGACAGTTCTTCCCGACATGGCCGTAGTCACCACACTCTTCACATGTTGATCTTTCTTTTGCTGCCTTCAGGTCTATAGCTTGAGCTTCCTTTATCTCCATTTTCTCCAGTCTCCTCATCATCGAGTCAATCTTTCCTTCGAGTAATTAATCACGCTCCACCTGCAACACTCCTTGTGTATTTCCAGTAGGTTGAGCTAGGAATAGGCGCCCAGATGATGCCCATGCATCATTGTCTGCAACCTTCTTGAATAACTTGAAAGCTTGAGTTGGGGCGAGGTCTATAATTGATCCTCCAGTCACTGCATCGATAATTTCCCTTGATGCTGGTGTCAGCCATTGATAGAACTTCTGGATTAGGTCCTCATTTGGGTACTTATGGTGTGGAACTGCACGGACGTAATCATTGAAGTGCTTATGAGCTTCAGCAATCGTCTCAAAAGCATATTGAGCAAAAATAACTATCCTGCTTCTGAGATTCTGAGTCTTGGCTGGCAAATAATGTTCAGTTAAGAAAACCTTCATCAACTCATCCCAATTCTGAATTGTTGCCACCGATAGAGAGTAAAACCATTGAAGCGCTCTTCCAAGTAGAGAGTAAGGGAACAACATTGCCCTTAGTTGATTCTGAGTAACTCCATCCACGTCTAAGGTGTTGGATAGCTGCGTAAACGCTTGTAGATGAAGATTAGCATCCTCCTTGCCGATGAAAGGTGAACTCTGCAAGATCCTCAGTCTTGAAGTATCAATCCCAAACGGTTGACCGACACCGCCCAATTCATGGATAGGTAAGTCATTGATGTTCGGGATGCAAAATTCCTCGATAGTAGGCTCTCGCTCCGGTTGTTGATCTCCCATTACAGGTGCTTGCGATACTTCTGGAGCAACTACTGCTCCTCCTGGACTTGCTGGTGGTGTCGACTTTGGAGTAGATGATGATGATATTTCTGACACTTCCAATTATTCCTTAATAGCTGAAGCTTCAATCTCCAGCTTTCTTGCTTGTGCTAAATGTCTTCCTTGCCTGTAAAGTTTTTCTAGATCATCCACAAAATTTTTTGGTTTGTTGAAGAGGTAGCCGTCCATCTCCTATTAGGGTTAGTGAAAGAAAACACATATACAAGAACTAGATCTGAAATTTTGATTGAGATTGCACAAAAACAAAAAGGTTAAAAAGAAAAGACTGAAAAATCATGAACAAAAAGTTATATCTATAGATGCATAGTTAAACTAGAACTTGACTATTAGTTCCCCGGCAACGGCGCCAGACAAGCTTGTTGACGACTGTTACCATGCCAATTTGTGAACCGCAAGTGTACGAATTAGTTCTAGCTCTTCCCTCAGAGTATCCCCCCAAGGTTTATCAATTCATAGAACTTATAGCACAAGATCTATTTCAACTAGCATTGTTAGTATTAACTTGGTGTTTATGAGAGATTTGGATCCAATCTACTTAAGCATGTATAGATAGATAACAGATAGAGCAAAGACAACGAATCTAGAGCAACCTAGACTATGCATATGTTGTAATTCTGAGCATGGATAGCAAAGCAACACAGATATTGATGATGGTCGAGCACAGAGAGTGGGTATCTGGAGGGACCCCCTTTTAGAGATCCGACCTGTGGGTTAGTTCATGCATAGGGATTCAAGAGGTGTTTAGCGGAGTTAGTATATGATTTTGCTAAGAGAGCTTTTAGACAGGTTCAGGCCACTCGGAAGCATAATACCTTACGTCATGTGTCTTGTGTTGCTAGAGTTGTTTGTCCCGTTTATACAAGAGCCAGCCTTTTATAGGCCAGGCCTAAGGGGGGACTGGTTGGGGTGAGCCTTGCATCCCAATGCATCCCTTTACATTACTCGTGTGAACGCGGCGGCCCAATGGCCACCCTCCTTACTACAGTTCTTCTGACGCACCATCCACTTGCCCTAACACCTTTTTGCCTTGGTACGCACGGTGCCGGAGCACCCAGTCCAAGTCCTCTGTATAGCAATCACCACATTTTACCATCTTACTTTGGTAATTCTTGCTTCTCTCAGTCCGGACCCACCGTCTCGGGACTAGGGGTGATGAACCTGGCTCCTGGGATCCTTCTCGGGAGGCTTTCTCTTCTTCCCAGGTCTGCGAGGTGGCCTTATCTCATAGAAGAGTTCTCGGGAGGCTTTTGCAGCCTCCCGAGTCCGCGTAGTAGGCCCACCCTTCTAGCAGAGGGCAGCTAGGAGCCAGGCGGGCGCCCTCGATACGAGGGTGTTTTTACAAGGACGGGGCATCTGCTGACAGCCTACCTCGACTATCGTGTCTTTCTTTCTCCAGGATACACCATTGCTTGCTTAGCTTGGAAGCAAACTTTCCTGGGCGACTTCCCGGGAGGCCTCCTCAGCTGCATCCCGCTCCCTTTGCGTGAGCCTTCAATGGGTCCCATAATGTGGAGGTGGTATTTCTCGGGCCCTTCCTAGGCTTCAGATTCATAGGGCCCATCTCCTTAATTGGGCTCTATGCAGTGGAAACCTCTTTCTGCAGGTGGGCCACACTTGTAAGTGCCTTCTCGGGATACACCCATTCCCTTGGTGCTGACAGCAACCCCCGACCCTAGGCTGGACCACCTTAGGTCAAGCATAGGGCCCGGAAGAAGAAAAGGGGACCGCCTCTTGTTCCTTCATCTTCTCCTTGTGCGCAAAATGCCTTGGTTTCGGTTGGGATTCCCCGAGATTCCAGGCCGCCTTCTGTGCTCATTTTTTGGCAGCCATTTCTCGAAGTCGAAGCGCCACACCTGTGCCTTATAAGGCCACATGAACTTTAGGGCTTCCTTCTGCACTTGTCATCTTCCTCGACTCCTCACCAACTCTGCTGCAATCCATTCGCCTGCTCCTCTACTCACCGCCATGGCCAGGAGTGACCGCTCTAGCCGTCGCGCGCCTCCGCTGCAGCAATGTGACCCTTGGGTCGCCCACCTTAGGTGCTCCACGCTCACGTCCGCGGATGCCCTAGGGAAGATCTGGACAATGCTGCCTCCAGTCGAGCCGGATGGTGGTGCGGCGATCCGCGGGACGACAAAGCCGACGAATCCTGACGAGCCAAGGGAAGTGGTCATGTTCCTCCCCTTCTTCTTCTATAAGCCCATTCACCCATTCTCCACCTTCTTTCTCCGCGTGCTGGAGGAGTACCAAGTGCATCTGGTGCACCTCACACCCAATGCTGCCCTCACACTAGCCATCTTTGCCCATTTGTGCGAGATGTTCATCGGTGTGTGGCCTTCTGTTGAGCTCTTCCGCCACTTCTTCTACCTTCAATGTCCAAGCGCGTCGGTTGGCAGTGCTCCTCATGTGGTCGGGGCATCCTTCTTCAAGCTTCGGACTACTCGCGAGGGGGAGTACATCACCATGATTCTCTACAACAAGTGGGAGGACTGGAAGCAGTGGTGGCTGCACATGAACGTCATCGCGCCCCACCAGCGCCTCTGCCTCCCGGCCTCTCCTTCGGTCACCATCGCCGACATCTGGTCTGCCCCGTCGGTCCTTGGAGAAGGATGGCGGCCGGTGCTAGACCAGATTGTCCAGCTGCGATAGGCCGGGCTTACATCAACCATGGTGGTGGTGGACTTCCTCCACCACTGTCTCGCCTCCCTGCGCGCGGGTCCGCCTGACGTGGTTCTACACTGGTGTCGATGACACAACCCGCACACGGTGGCCGGGGGGGGGGAGGGGGGCACCAAACCTTATCGAGGCGGAGATTTCGGAGCTGTTGGTGTTGATCGCGAAAGTACGGGATCCGGCGATGGGGATCCTACTGGGGGGCGTCGTACCCTTGTGTGAGGACCAGATGCGCCATGCTTTCCTCACGACACTTCTAGAGACCGACGCGCACGGGCTCGTCGCGCACCGCACTCGCCCTTCTGGAGGCATCTACATCGAGGGGGGAGCAAGCGGGTCATCAAGGATGGCGGCTCCTAGAGGGGAGAGGAAGCATTTGAGGCCCCATTCCCCGATCCCAATAGGTTCTTCCTCATCTTCGTTGCTGCTATCGCTCTCTCCTCCGCACACTCTGCCTGCCCTAGGGCCAGGGACGTCGTCTACGGCAGTGGATGGGTGCGTCTGCCAGCCGTTCTCCCCTGTCCAAGCGTCCCAGGGAAGCGATGATTGTGGTGGCCCTGGCATCTCGGTGGATCTACATGGGGCCTAGACACAGGTTTGACCTTCGCATCCTTTCCCCTTTGTCTCTTTTTTTAATGGTGATCTTTCTCCAGGAGCACAAGTGGTTCGCTGGGGCAGGCCCCTCCTGGTGAGGCTGGCAGTAGGGTCCTATTATCTTCGCCTCCCTCCACTCGGCAGATCTCTCCCATGGAGGGTCTTCTTCTCACTGGACCGTAGCCCTCTGTGGGTGGGGCCCAGCAATCGTGGACGACCATAGCAGCCCCACCAGCTATCGCTTTGCCTGCGTGTCGCCAGCCCATTGGGTTTCGAGGTTCCCACTAGCGGGGCACTTGATGCTACCAGGCAATCACATGGACCGTCCTCTGCTTCCGCCCCACCCCCCTCCTCAGGCGGAGGCAGTGCCGGAGTAGAGGTGGCGGCTATGGGAGCCCCCGACGTTCCGACGACGGCGGCCTCGGTGGGTGCTGACCCGTCTGGCGGAGGCGACATCGGAGTGGAGGCGGCGGCCACAGGGCCCCCCGATGTTCCAACAGCAGTGGCCCCGACGGGCGCTGACCCAACAGTTGTTGTGGCGGCGGTGGAGGCCCCGACGCTGACAGAGCTCGCTGGCATGGCTACGGCTTCAACGAGAGTGTCACAAGCCCCGGGTGCTAGAAGCGAGGAAGACGTGGCAGCTATCCTACCCAGGGTGCAGTGTGCCTTGGAGGCGGCCCTTGGGGACATCCAGCGAGTGGTGGTGGGTCCCGCGGTGCACCCTCCGAGGAGCATATGGTGGCGCTCCAGGAACGCGAGCAAGAACTGCTCTTCCTGGTGTCCGATCTTGTTCGCCATGAGGAATAGACCCTTCTCTGGGAGGTAGACCTAGCGACGTGCGAGGAGGTGACTGCCACGCGTGAGAGGCTCCTTGACTCGTCAGAAATCGACGGTGCTGGCCCCCGAGCTCGAGCTGTAGGAGCACTCCAATCAGCTCCAGCTTCGGGAGGAGGAGCATCGCCACGTGGTGGACACTGCCCGTGCGCCCGCCTTGGAGCGGGAGGAGCAACTCCGCGTGTAGTCGCTGAACCGTCATGAGCACAAGATCACCCAGCAGGTAGTTGAAGCAGCTGCCACACGTGAGCATGTGGCAGCGGTACGGGTAGAGGCCAACGCGGCGGTCCAGACGGAGCGCTTGACGTCAGCCGCCAGGATTCGTGCCGCTAAGGATGCCATCAATACCCAGCTTCTCGATGCCTAGCAGTAGGTTAGGGAGGCCGAGAGTGGCCAGGAGGCAGCCCTGAAACATGCGGCGGAGGCTGAGGCAAAGGTCACCGGCGTGCTCTCCCTTTCACACATCTTCCTGGAGGAGCTCCAGCGCCTCTGGTCTTTCGCCCAAGAGGCCACCGAGGGTTTTTGCGCCATCGGCCTTTGCCTCCATGATCTGCTCTCGGATGGGGGTCATTATTGGTTCCCCTTTCCCAACTTGTCGATTAACCGTGGATCAAAGCATCTTCTTTCTGCCTTCACCGGGCTGGCAGAGCACTTGGAGGTGTTCCGGTCAGCTATGGATGCGGCCGCGCTGCAGGAGGTGCATGACCTGGCGCAGACCGTCGCGGAGCACATCCCGTCTGTCGAAAGACTCGGCTGCCCAATTTTCCCATGGAGGCGCTGCGTGATAGCCTAGCCATCGAGGAGGAAGAGATGACACGCACCGCCATCTGCAACTTGGCCGCTAAGATGGTGGGCTACTTCGCTCCGGCTCCTGATGATGAGAGGGCTAACGACAAGGAAGGAGAAGGTCCAAAATGCCGCTCTGGCAGCTTCCCCTGGCGGGACCTCTAATGGCTCGTTAGCGATTGCCGTGCACCAGCCATCCCTAGCGGGCCCCTCATCCTCTTAGTTTTATTTATTTGTCTTGTCCTTCTTAGTGTTGGCCTTACCTGAGTGTGGCACCTGAACTTTTAGGGTACTGTGTTGTGCCCCCCACTTTTGTAATAAATTAGACTTCTACTTTTGGCTTCCAGATTTCGCTTTTGTTCCTTCGTTCGGATTTTTCCTTGGCTAGGTGGCGGTCCCTGATGACCTCGCACCAGCACATCCTATCGAGAACACTCGCGTGTCGCCCCAGCTTTGCTTGCACCGCTTGCTACGGTCCTCGTGTTGCAAGTGGAAGTGCCTGTCTGCTGGCTCCGCCTTGCCCTCCTTTTGAGGAAGATCGGCACCTGCCGACCATCTGTCAGAGCGTCCTTTGGTCCGTCAGTCCATGCACTGGCCTTGGGCAAATGATTGCCTCATGAACAGGGTGGCCCTATTAGGTAGCGTGCCTTCCCCAGCTATAAATAGCTACTAGGGCAGCCCTCTTTGCTACCCACCATAGCCATGTGACTCAAAGTTCATCAAGTTCTTATTGGGGGATCTGGTAGCTTCGCCCCCAGATCTCATCTCTATCATGCCACCTCCCCTGGCGAGGAACCTAAAAAAGGGTGGCTGCCGCGGTGTGCAACCCCCCTCCCCCTCTAGCATAGGAGAGCTGAGTTGAAGGGGCGCCACGACCCCGGGGAGTCGTGGCGCTCTAGGAGCAGAGGTGGAGGTGCGGTGGACTAGCGACGAGTGGGGGTATGGTGTGCAGACCCTTGGGTCCGTGCACCTCTCCTACCTCCCCTTCCCTTTCTCACCCAGCATAGTAGAGCTGAGTTGAAGGGGGGATACGCGGTTGGGTGACCTTGCAGGCGGCCCTCCCTGGATCCATCGCAGGGTCGCCTATGGGTTTTATTGCCCCTCGGGCAGCTCCCATGTCGCCTCGCTGACGAGGTAGGCCACCTGGCAGGGTGGAGAAGTCAATGAAGGCTGCCACCTGTGACCGGGATGAGACTGTCCCGAAAATTCGCTGCTATCATGATCACAACGTCAAAGAATGTTCTCTCAACATAGGTGACATGGTCCTCAAGCCTATTCAAGACACCAAGGGGCTGCACAAGCTGAATTAGCCATGGGAGGGTCCTTTCATCATCTCCAAGGTCACTGGACCTGGGTCGTACAGGCTACAAACTATCTCTGGTGAAGAAGTCAACAACTCGTGGAACATCAAGTACCCGTGTCGATTCTACCCATAGTTTACATATTCATGTAAATTGGCCAACAACCTCAGTTGTGCAATTATAATTTAAATAAAGCAGAGTTATTAGTTGTCATAAAACGACTAGTCTCTGCCTGATTGTGACTTGGAAAAGCAGGCTTGTAGAGCTATTCAGCTCCTCGGGTACTATCACCTTAATTCGCAGCTTGTAGTCACAAGCCTGCCAAAATATTTTCTAGGTATTCAACTCGTTGGACAAAGTTGTCTACATGCGGCTTGTAATAAACAAGTCTAGACTTACATTTTTTGAGTTATTCAACTTTTTGGGCAAATATGTCCATATGCAGCTTGCAAAAGACAAGTCTGCACCAAATCATGAGCTAGTCAGCTCCTTGGACAAAGTCTGTCCATCAGCAGCGTCTTCTATAAAAAAAGTCATTAATAGCCTGGGAGTTATCTATACTACCCGAGTTCTTATCTAGATAAGTCCATCTAGTCGCAGCTTGTAATAAACAAGTCTGTTGTTCAGGCCTTCAGGAGCACAACATCCGAACAACCTAGAGAGGTTGCAAAGATAGGCTCTAGCTAACCAAGTCATGAAAAGTCTACTTGCCTAAAGAGTCTGACTACCCAGATACCCGAGTACTTGCACTCCGCAGAAAGGGATTGCATCCTAAACGTACTCTACACTATGTATCTGAAGAGGCACACAAGAGTAGCCTTGTACGCAAACATTCACGACTACCATACGAGCAACTACCAGAGTAGTTCGGGAGATGCACTAAAACAAAGAATTCAAACAAGTTGACAAGTAATAGAATTTGCAACAAGACTTCAAAGAATTTACATTTTCATTCATAACATGTTCTTGTTACAATAACTTCATGTCTTTACATACAGCTACTCAAGGTCTATCTGACTAGCTACCTCTTTACCAATAGGAGCCACCTCTTGCAGGTACTGTTGAAACTGCTCATCAGAGAAGTTTTGGGCAATCCCCTCTGCAACTGGAGCCAAGTCAGCTTGTGGGTTGAAGGACTTCACCATCACCAATAGCTGCTTCGAGATGGACTCTGCCATCTTCTGGATGTAGCCGGTTATCTTCATGGGTACCTCCTTAAGTATCTCCACCAGTGGGCAGGGTTCCACGCCTTCCGTCGGGGGCTCCACCATGTCAGCGATAGGCTGAGCGGCCTCATTCAACTCCTTCAGAGCAAGCTTGGTCACCTTTAGCTCAGCCTCACGCTCCCGGATGGACTTCATGGTGTTTACGAGATCAACTTCCCCATCGGTGCGCATCTTCCGCTCATTCTCCAGATGGTGCACCAGAGTCTCGTACAGAGCAGACAACTTGTCGTGTTGCTCCGTTACTCTGTAGTACGAGTTCTGCCAGTTCGTGACTCAGCCTTGGAGATCTTATTTGAGCTTCTGAACCTCTACAAAGAACAACACAAGGGGTAGTTCAGAATCACCAAGTGCAATTGCTACTTGAAGACCAATAAGAGCAAATGAGTTACCTCCCAACTGATGCTTCAACATCTTGTTGCGCTTCCAGAGACGGCCTTTCTCCTTCGCGGCTTTTTGGACGAGGTTGCGGTACTCAGCAACTTGGCCATCGTACTTCATGAGTAGCCGGTAGGAGTACTGTCACTCCTTGGCCAGCTCGCACTCAAGAGCTTGAGCTCGCATTATCATGTCACCGTAACCTTGGAGTATTTGATCAATTTCTAAAAAATAGAACAAGTACCCGTATGAAGACAAGTGCAGAAGAGAAACTTACAACTGTGTATTCGCCTATATGGCGGTGCATCTCCTAGATCATGGCCTCCATCTCTATGACGGTCAGTGGATCAACAAGGACCTGGAAATCCTCCAGGTTCACCCCTTCAGTTATCCAGGGCTCCTCGTGCTCTTCGGCGACTGGCGCATCAAGAGGCACCAAGGCACGACTACTTGACAGACCTGCCTCAGAAAGCAGGATGGATGCCAAAACGTGAAGGGCGCCAACAGCTTCAATCTCTACTTCTGGCACAAGGGCTACACAGGTAGCCACGGCTCCAGAAGTAGTCGCCTCTGCCACCTTTGTCTCCGCCTCCGGCTCGGGGGCTACAAATATAGCCACCACACTAGAAGTAGTTGCCTCGATGGGTTCAGCTACTGGCAGCTCGAGGGCTAGCACTATAGTGACATTCGGTGATGCAATAGCATCATGCATAAGTGCAACAGCAAGGGATACAGTACCTGCAACTACTTATGGTGCAGGCTACTCCTCTGGTGGCAGAATTGTAGGCGCCAGGATGATGTCTTGGGCCGAGTGGCTGCCGCCATCGGTTGCAAACTTCGAGCTCGAGCCTCCAATGTCCATGTTGGCGGAATACCTGGACAAGACAAGTGTCAAAACACACTACAAGACAAAATCAAGTCACAATCAGTACTCGAGTACTTACTTTGTGGATCGCCTTCTCTTCAAGGAGGGCTCTCCCGCCAGGTACATAGGCTTAATTGTGGGTGATGGCTTCTTCAGCGTGGCTTGTTGGATCGTACCTTGATCCTCGCTAGCCTTGGTCTCCATCTCCACTTCTTGAGTCGTTTGCACGCCGGCGGGGTTAACCCTGGTGACAGGAGGCTCGTCATCATCATCCAGCTCGATGACCTCCTTGATCGCTGGCAGCTCTTGCTGCACGACTTCCGTAGTTGTCTTCTCTACCTCTGTCTCTTCCTCGACTACCTGCAATCCGCTAATGTTAATATTCAGCAAGACATGATGGTAAGGGAATTACTTGCGAGTACTTGATCCTCAGGATCTTGTCCTTCTTCGTATCTGATTACCGGAGGAGGGACTTCATCGGCGGTGGGCGGCTTCTTCACCACGCACTTGACGGTGACAGTGCGCCTCTTCTTTGGCGGTGGCGCCAGCCCAGCTTTCAGGTCATCTTCGGCTTCTCGCTTGGATGTCCCGAAAGAAGACCCCACCTTGTCAGATGGTTGGGGCTTGATAACAAATTTTTTAGCAGACTCTAAATTAGAGCTGCTGAAGGAAGAAAAACCCTCTGACTCCTCCTCCTCAACTACCTTCTGAGCATCGGTGGTCGTGTGCACTCGAGGAGCGGCATTAAAGCCATCCAAGCTGGGTGGAGGAGGAGCGGAGAAAAATAAGTGAACCTCTTCCTGCAAAAGAAAACAAGTAAGAAAAATGAACAAGTACAAAATTAGTACTCAGGGGCTGAGGCCACAGGTACTAACACTGCTTAGCGGGTTCACGGCGCAGAACTCCCGAACAATAGTCGGGATCGCGCTCGCGCGCTTGAACAGGCGCCTCAATCGTGCCATCACTTCATCCATGGACAAGTCATCAGATATCATCCGGGATGGATCATTAGGGCTTGAGTAGTCGTACCCCCAGGTGCAGCGCAGTTGTAGGGGTTGGACTCACCTCTTCATGAAACTAAAGGCTACTCCGACTCCGGTCAGCCCTTCTCATTTGAGTACGGTGATCTTCTCTAGAAGCTCGGGTACCTGAAAGCTATCTCCATGGGAAGGCTCGTCCAATCATTGGTTGTTCCAAACTCGGCAGTGGCCTGTCACCTTGGGTAGTCGTGGCTCATGGTTCCTGATGTAACATCACCTCTCCTTTCAGCCAGAGTGAATGTCAATCAGCTCATAATCCAAGTATAAGCCTTTGACCTTCTCCCACAATTGAATGCCTAACCCCCCCACTACTTCGGAGTGATCCATTCTGAGCTAAGGCTTGACTCTAAAGAACTTGTGGAAGAGTTGAAAGTGTAGTTGGATTCCAAGGAAAGCTTTGCACTATTGCACAAAAATTGCAATATGCAGAATAGAGTTGGGGTTGAGATGGACTAACTCCAACTTATGATAACTCAGCAGCCCGCAGAAGAAATCAGACATGGGCAAAGCAAAACCTCGATTGATGAAGTGTGTAAAGATCACCGTCTCGTGGGTGTAGTTCTCCATCGGCCAAGGGTTGCCGCAGGCTTCTCTCCAGTTGATGAATTCTTGATCTTAGAGTAGATTGGCATCCACCAATGCCAGGATGTCTGCCTCCTTCAGCACGGACATCTTCCAGGCGCACGCTTGTGTTAGTGGGACCGTCTAGTCAGTCTTCCCATACTTCGGCGCCGGCAGCTAGAGTTCCTTCTTTGCAGCCTTCCTCGTTTTGCTCTTCGCCACCTTGCTGGATGTCGCCTTCTTCCCCATTCATGTTGCCATGAGGGTCTTCTTGTGCATACGCTCAGGGGCTAAGCGGTGGGGAATAGGTGGCACTCGAGCTCAAAGGATCACGCAAGTGGCGGCAATAGGGTTACAGTGAGGAAGATGAAAGGGCAGGATGGCTCTGTTGAAAAGGAAGGGATGATTTCCTCAGTTATTTATAACCGAGGCACAGTTAAAACAGCGGTGAGATTAACGAGAATATTCCATTTTTGAAAACGCACGAAGATTATGCAATGGTCAGCAGTTTCCAAAATTATTGGAAGAAGATAAGGTTACTATTGGCAAACGGTCATGTTGACCAGTGGTTGACCCTTATACCAAAACTAGTCGTATAACGGCTTGGGGCTGTGTGCCACGTGCCCATCGGCTAAAAAGTTTTTTCTTTGGGTTTTTAAGGAACTCTGCCTGATTCTTCGATTTAACCTAAGGCTCGGGGGCTATTTCATATGGAGTGCGATTTTCATCACACTTCCAGATAAGATTCAAGATTGAAGATTCAAGACCAAGTTAAATGGGGATTGAGCACATTCTAGCCGCATGATAGTACTCAAGTACGTTTGAAGGCTCAAATCTAATGGAGTAATTGAAGAGCACCACAAATTAGTCAAACTACTGGGGACTGCTACATTTGACTAAAAAGTACTCATGGGCTTGTCGTCCATACATCTATGAGCCCACCAGAAGATTTGGACAATCTTAGATATGGGGTTGTACACCGAGACGTGTCAGACATGGAGACTATGGTGCAAGACGGCGTGGTCTACGTGGAGGACGAGAACTAGTTGAGGATTGGGAACTACTCGTAGCAATTAGAGTAGGACTCTCTAGTCAAATCCGACTAGTATTCTTATAAACAACCAACCTGTAGCCCTACCCCCAGCAATATAAGGCGAGGCAGGAACCCCCTCCAAACAAGTTCAATCAATACAACACAACCAACACACAGAACGTAGGGTTCTACATGATCTAAGCAAGCCCCATGCATAAAACACTACCTCGGGTACCCCCTCGATAGGTTGCCGGGTCTGAACACCGACACAAGGTGATCACACCGGTAGAGGTTCACCTACGCTAGCCTCCGACAACTGCACGGCCCTCGGCTCTCTGGAGAGGTGTCTCTCAAGCTCCTTCTGCTTCTCTGCTACTTCACGTTGAGTACGTCGTCTTGGATATGGGGCTCGGTGGATTTTTCAGGGTATGTATAGTCCAGAGAGCGCGTGGCAAAAAATGGAAGGTGAGGGGGCGAAGGAAACCCCCAGGCCGATCGGCCTGGGAGAGTCTAGGCCGATCGGCATGAGCCTTCCTTTTGGCCCCTTGCGTCCTGCTTCATCTCCAAGTCTCCTCTGGTGCTTTGAAATCTTCGTCTGGTTCGATGCTCGTTTAGTGCTTTATCCAAAAATATACTTTTAGGTCCAATTCCCTGCAAAAAAAGAACATCCTCCAAAATATGTTGCATATGTGAAAATGACTGGTTTATTAGGTGTAATCAATAGTTTAGGTATTAAATTCATGTCATTATTGAAGATAAATAGGGGTAAAAGTGTATCAATAGTGAGCATCAACACATTTCACACTCTGCTATCTCCCTATTTTGGAAGCCATCCTCGTAGGCCGTGTATAATGCAATGATGCTGTCATTTTTGGGTCGAAGCTGTGCAGTTTTGCCCAAACTACCACTCTTGCAGCCGGACGAACTACTGCTGGCCGCACTCTGTTGGCTTGGCTTTCGTGCTCAACCCCATGGATCACTTGTGCGTCCAGTTCATCCAAAAAAAATCACCTTTTGCTTGCTTCCATCATATGCTCACATACGCATATTACTCAGCTAGCTAGCTAGCTCCTCTTGCCTCCTAGGGTAGGGTAAATTAAGATATCCTTCTAGCTCAGTCCCTTTTTTATTGAAAAATTTTGTATTTATTGATATATATTTGAGATAGACTTTTATTTGGTTATGTTTTATTTTGAAGCCAGATGAGAACCAATTGTTAATTTTACATAATTCTACTATATATTTGCTCTAACTTTGGATCTTCAATTTTACTTAATTTCACAGTTTCTTGATTCATTTATTATTTTCATACTTTTCTAAAAATTCATTAATTCCAGCATTAATTGGAAAAGAATAGAAAATATGGCATTAGGACACACCACAATATCTCTATCATTGATCCTCTCCTTCCCTTTGGGAAATCAATTTTTTACTTTGTTTCTATATTTTTTGAAAGATTTTAATTTGTTTCTATCTCCTTTGGCCATTCTTTTCATCTCACCAGCAGCTATGAAGCATCTATGACTTTCGGCAGGTGCTTCACCTACTGCTTCCTATTTTTCGCATATGCTCTACTGAGCACCTACTGCTTCCTATTTTTCGCATATGCTCTACTGATCGGACTACCGTTAGGATGGAAATTCAGGACATAGTGGATCTCCTCAAATCATCTGTCTCATCATGCCCTGCTAATTCTAGGAATACGAATTCATTCATCTTTTGTTTCTTAGGTAATAATGAGTGTTGCTTTTGTAAAAACATAGTCTACTACAACCCTAATAAACAATACCATTCGATTTCCTTTGCTTCTTTTTAATCAAACTTCTGACTGTATTGCTTAAGTATAGCTTAAGTACTCTCTGTGTTAATGTAACTGATCCACCATTATAACATGGACCCATGGAAAATCAAATAGCATAGATTTATCTATCTCTTTAATTAACATGAGAATTTTTAGCCCTTGAGAATGAACATGATAGCTTCTTTTAATGCTCTAAGTATTATGTTTTATGCGGGTCGCCTCTTCCAAAGCTCTTCTCCTTTATAGGCGGTTCCTCCAAGTTGATAATGCTAACAACACCGTTTCATAGATTTGAGGATCCTCAATACTTGTTGATGGCTAATCTTAGTACCATAGCATTTCTATAGCTCAGCTGATAAGTTTCCTTATGGTGGAACATATCCATCTGGGTTTGAGTCCTCGACTCCGCGTGGGTACTCGTATTTTCCTATTTTTCAGGATGTAACTGGTACTACCATTTCAGTGGTAGGCAACATGCCTGTTGATAGTGAGGTGCTAGTGGTGACTTCATCAATCTCGAGGATCTGTCGGCTCAGTCTCTTGGAGGTGCTCATAAGGATAGGGTTGCGTGTGTGTATTCATTTCGAGTCCTCGACTCCGCGTGGGTGCTCGCATTTTCCTGATTTTTTAAAGATTTAAATGGTTCCTTTAGTGGTAGGTGACATGCATATCGATATCAAGGTGCTAGTGGTGACTTCGTCAATCTCGAGGATCTTTCAGATCAATCTCTCGGAGGTATTCATATGGATAGGTATGCATGTGTGTATTCATAGAATTGCATGTGCGTGCTTATATGTGAGTTGCTACGGTCGTAGTTTTTTAAAATATTTTAGATATTAATATTACAATTATTTTAGTATATTTTTATGTTGTCTTCATTGATTTTGGCTTTATTGTAAATACCACCATCGGTTAAAATGTCACTTTTATTTTCTTTTTATAAATCTTATCCCTAACTATATATGTATTTTTATAGAGTATTAGCATTCCACGCACTTTTTCTGTGAACCCATATTTAATTTGAATGGATCTTTTTTGCGTTACCATCACCCTCCAGCCCTGCCCAGAGGCAACACGCCAACACCTAATTCACAGCACAGATAGGCACACAGGCAATATTTATTTTTTTTCCCAGAAATCAAATTGCTCCTAATATTAATACATATTGGTAACCAATAGTATTTGCACAGAGGGTGATTTTTTTTAATTTTATTTTGTTGTTTTCCTCTTTGCCCGGAAAGCAAATTGTTTCCTAATACTAATACACATCATTTTTTATTGTTTACGTCCCCTCTGGAAAACTAAAGGATTGATGATTGACTTAAATAGCACATGTACCATCCATGGATTTACAACTCTGGTGAAAAGTCTCTAGCGTCATGATATGGGTCTATTTTCTTTTTCTTAAATTCCCAATTTACCTACTTGCTAATCTTTTTGGATATGGACTCTAGGTGGTTTAATATAGATAGTTGGATTTTACATAAAATCCAACAGGGCATATTCTTTTCTTTTTTCGATTAATATGGTAATTTTTAGATCCTTTCGAGAAACGTGATGATTTCTTTTAACACTATTGTATTAAGTACTAAGATAATAGATAATAGATGCTAATTAAAATTTCTAAGCAGAGAAAGCCCTATAAAGAGCACCCGCACGAATCAT
Source organism: Setaria italica (assembly GCF_000263155.2). NCBI lineage: Eukaryota > Viridiplantae > Streptophyta > Magnoliopsida > Poales > Poaceae > Setaria > Setaria italica. The sequence goes on along the minus strand of NC_028451.1, from coordinate 30,454,057 downwards.
GACTGACGCCTAAGATTGCAACTTCCCATCCTTATTCTTCCACGGAGAACACAAACAAACTCTCCAGTCCAGATCACACAGCTGACGGGCCAAAATAGAGTGAAACGCACACAAAGGGCAGCCGCTCTTTCTGCCCTAAGGGCAAGTATATTATGTTACAGTCTCACGTAATCTTGAGACGACTTAACAAACCACATGTACAATAGGTTGTTTTTTTAAATTATCTCATAGTAATTCTATTTCCTTAATTTGTGCATAAAAAAGAAATATTATGAGTTACATAGCAACCACAACTCGTACAATGGTGGATTAGTCGTCTCATAATCATGAAATCTAGCCTATGATGCGATTGTTTCGCGAAACAACGATCTCTTCTCTCTCCTCACCCTCTCTCCTCCACATCAAAAAAATCCTAAGTGGTGTTGTATGAAACGATCTATAAGACTGCTGAGGTGTAACAATATACTTCCTCTAATAGAATCCGTTTCTCAGGTGACCCATCTAACAGGTAAAGTGCTAAACGAAACCGCCAAACTAACCTGCTGGTGTGTCGCTGCTCTAGAACCGGACATTCCAAACCACCAAGATTCCACGGGCCAGTTGGTTTCCACGGAGGAAAGATGAAAAAAACTGAAGGTGACTCGGAGGCCACCTCCACTGATTTCCCCAGGTCACCATCCGAAACACCTCACCACGGGCTGGGTTTATGTTTAACCCAAGCAACCTCCTTTGGAGAGGTGAGATTTTACTTTCACCGATGGAGGCGTCAATCAAGAGCGTTGTTTTCTCGGCGGGGAAGGATCGCGGTGGATGATTAAGTGTCGCGGCCGCGCGGGGAATTATTGTTCGAGCTCGGAGAGCATTAGGCCCGGAGAAAGCCGGTCTGTCCTTGTCATTGCCATTCTCTCGAGGAGTTCCAGGTGTGTAGTATGCGCTTGGATGCGTAATTTTCTCCATGACTGAGGGGCTGATCGGTTGGCTCCCAAAATCTGACTAGCCAAAACTAGGGCAAAGTTCATAAATTTTGGCACTCGGTTGGCACCCCAATCAAGTCATATGGTAGAATTTTTGCCCAAATTTTAGTATGGCATGCCCAAATTTTAGTATGGCAAATTTTGGACACCGACCAATTAGGCCTGAGTCTTAGTGGATTAGTCGAACTGCATCACTGCGGGATAGAGTGTGGTGCCGGTGCATCTAACGCACTTGCATAGTCTGTTGCATTCACTTTTTGCAGAAATTCTACTTGTGCCAAATCTTCAGGAGTTTTATATCCGCCCGCTAAGGTAAAAAGGACGACGAGGTGCAGCAGGGCATTCGGCAATGCAAGCACAAAACAAACGGCCGGCAAAATTGAGCAGCCGAAGACTCTTCGCGGCTACTGCGGCTGAGAGCCTTGGAAGCCTGGGCTCTGGCGCGCGCGTAGGACACCTGCCGCCCCGTGCGCGCACGCCGACGCGCCGGAGCCGTGGACCAACCCGCCGGCCGTGCAGCATCCCCGCGCCCGTGTCCCGTCCCCTGGGCGCGCGGCCTCACCCCCAACCGCCACACGCGGACGCGGTGGCGTCTGGTGCTAGTCCGGTGGCGTTTTTTGTGGAGCGATCGTGGTGGCGCGCCGGTCGATCTGGTGGTTTGCGCGCAGTTAAAGCGGGCCGCTTTGGATTTGAGCCGGGCGTGGGGTCGGGGAGGAGGGGTTGAGGCGTTTAGCGGATTTGGGCGTGCAGATTTGACATCATGTGACGATGGCTTTGCCTTTTCGTCGCGATGGAGGAGAGACGAGTGCGGCGTGAGGTACTGCGCCCCTGTCTAGCGTGTGCGAGCGTGACCGGTGGTCGAAAAGCGGCTGCTTTTTCGGTGGTTTTTGCGTGGCTTATGGTTTGTCGTGTGTCCTTTAAAACTGTGGTAGATTTTACGTGCAAGAGAGAATTTGTACAAGTCTCCTCGAAAGGAGGTCGATTTTCCTCCTTTTCCAGTGAGCTAGCGAATTCTTTTTTCGATTTGGGAATTGGGAATCTCGTTAAAGTAAAAAGGAAATGAGAGTAGAAAGCTAACATTCTCAATAAAAATATCTATGTAGATGACGTGTGTTCATGTGGATTGGGTGGTTCAAATTGGAGCTATAAACAATAATGTTAGTACTAAGGAACAGCTTAGCACTGCCATCTAATTCATCAACTATAAACACCGTGCAGACAGATCTATAATACATCCGCTAGTATCATACGGTACGGTCTAAATGAGTTTCACCAAATTCTGTTATCCAGTAGCATGAATGCATAATTCATGTGTGGCAGACAAATTTAGTGGATAGTGGCACCTCACAATTGACTCTAGCTATTTTGTATATGCCCCTAAACTTCCAAGCTTATCGTTTCTAATGATAAGAAGTCCTCTACCAGTTCTATTAGGGTATAAATGTTGGGTATGGTTACACTTGCATTAGAGTGGTTTTCTATGAAGAGAGGAAAAAAAACACTTAGGCTTCTGTCCAAGGCCAATACAATGTACATAGTACATCACAACTATGCCTATTTGGTCATTTCCAAGATATTCTGGTACTTTTGCATATTGGGAGAAACCCCCAAGATATATTAATTCAACTTATTGTCGTCAAGCCGTCTTCATAGATGTTGGGAGACCAGCTCAGTTTCATCCTTCATATAAAATATGGCCAGGGTTGTGTCTTCCGTGAGTGACCTCGACTATCATCTCCTCCTGTGCTACCTTGACTCATCCGCTAACACATGGAAGCATGAAAATAGTGACAGTGTGACACGTTACTAACTCATGGTTTATTGCGCTCAAGTTGAACCGAGTTTGGACGTCGATTTTCATCTCTGACACAAAGGAGTTGACTGCTCCTATGTCAACGATTTTGGTTCGGATAGCCCATGATTCAATTTCAGCAACATTGGAGTTGCTCAAGAAGGGGAGGAGCATGTGCGCCCCATTCATAAATACTTTTTATGAGAGGAATTCATTCATAAACATTTAGTCATGCATATTTATTAGTAGTCTTCTCTCCTCCACTTAGCCATAGAACAAGAATTCTACTTGGGAATACACCAAGAAATTAAGTAACTAATACACGAACTAATAAAAATCCTAGAATGTCATCAAAAGCAAGACACTCCAAAGAATGAGTAAATATATTTGGTGGTAAATATATGGGACCTAATTACACAAGGACATCATCGTGACTGTTAGTGACATCACCATGATTTTATCTCTTTTTATCCGTTTTTATATCTAAGGGTAAAACTTTATTTGACATTCCAGACGTTTTCAAGGCACTTAGAATTTCAAATTTGAATGTAGCAATTAGTGTAAGAGCAATATATATTTAAGGAAAGCTTTATACGTAAAGAATCATATTTTTTTTCCTGAGTTCTATTTTGCTTATCGTTTCATACTTCCTCGATCACTCATGATGACAAGTGAACAAAGAAAATAATATGCCTTAGAAAATACATCAAACACAGCCAGCGAGGGGTGCAGATGTGTTCCTCTTTGAATGCATGCTATCCTATAACGACAAGCAAATGCTTTTCATCACAAGCTAAAACGCAAACAGAAAAAGGTGAATAGAGGTAGCATGTTTTGGGAGGGCCTGTAGGACATTAGGACTTTTCCAATATGCTGGCAGTATAGTAGAAAATAATCAGGTTAGTCGATGACCTCAACACACTATTTTCTTGCAAACCAAACTTATTGTAAACTACTGTGACTGCATATAGTGTGGGTAAGGTATAAACAAAAATTAATGTGTTGGAGGGTGTAAAATACGTAATTTATTGTCACTACCGCCAATAGATAGTAATTTCAAAAAATGAAATAAATAATTATGCCATATACCTCTAATACCTACAAAATCATTAAACACGGGATCATGGGACACATCTTAGCGCACACAAAAAACAAAAATCTTCTGTTGCCGGCTTCAAACACCCAGGTGTCGTTTCAATTAACTAGCTGATTCGATGTTTCATACCGAATCATAGCATAATATAGCACTCTGAATCGGATCCTTTTATCGAAAGAGTTGAGTAGATACTATGCATGCATCGTGTAATTTTTCGGGCAAAATTCCTTAGCACCAGCTGTGCGAACACCAGGTTTAGGGGAAACCTGCGCTTTGCGCATTGACTAGGATGGCTGACTTTATAGCGACCTAAAGCCGGCATGAGTGAACTCCGTAGCATCCTTTTCCAAATCCGCACGGATGCGCCATAAAAAGGAGCGAATCCCATATCCCACACGCATTTTGCATTGGCAGGGGGCCAATTCATTAGCGTGCGACAAGAATCTCTCATTTATAAGAAAAAGGCAAACCATAATAAACTGGAATGCGCCAACGCTATCAGGCGACAAGAAAAGGCAACCAATGATGCGGTGCTAAAATATCCAGCCAGCCATTATGTTAGTAATAATATGCCCCGTTATCACAGGGAGTTCTAAGCCTGAGGTGGACTCCCATGAACACCAACGAGTTCAACGGCGACGGAATATAGTATAATAAGTTGATCGACTACTAATCCATTCCCCTTTTGTTTTCTACCAATGGCAGAGACGACGCACCGTCAGCCGAGTCCATTTCTTTCTTGTGCCGTGCAAAGCTACCAAAAGTATCATCCAAGGAAAGAAAATCCCGCGTGGGCTTGAAAGGGAAGGAGAGGCGAGCAACGTCGTTGCTCGTTCGGGGCTAGGACGGCACCGGCTGCTCTCGATCGGTCGGTCACAGGTCAGAGGTTGTTATTTGGCCGAGTCAGCCTCCACGCACTGACCTAACCCCAGCGCGACACCTGGTCGCACGCGAAGCGGACGCCCCACCCGCCCAAATCTTTCGCTCCGGTCCTGCGCGTACACGCGCCCCGCCGGACACGGGAGGAACTCGACTCCGCTTCCGCCTGATCGTATCGTATCGTATCGGCCGCGCGGCGACCCTGACCCGCGCCCGCCGGCCGGCCAGCGGCCAGTGCCTCTCCGACCTGCCGGCACGCCTTCGTCTGTGGTGGAGTGGTTCGGCCCGGTGCACGGGGCGCGCGTCACGTCAAAGTGTAGGTGCGACCCCTGTAGGCGACGAGGTCCTCTCTCTCTTTTGAAGCCGAAGCCAAAGCCTCCCCCGGCCCCTGCCCTGCTCTCGCCGTCGCGGGCTAGCTGCGCTGCGCTGCCCCATCCCGGACCAGTCGCTCTCGCCCCCCCGCCCTGCTATCTTTCCTCCTCCTCCTCTCGTCTCCACTGCACCCCTCCCGCTCGATACGGCTGGTGGCGCGTTGTTTTCTTCTCCCCCTTCTTCGCCCGCGGTGTAGAAAGCGGGGCGCGAGGTAGTAGGATCGATCGGTACCTCGTCCCGTTGCCCCGCCGCTACGTGTACCTCCTCGGTACTCGCCTGGCTTCCATGGTGTGCCTGGCTAGGAAGGTGGATTAGCCGCCAGGCGGCGTGAGTGCGTACGGTCGCGGGTCCTCCAGCCATGGACGCCGGAGGTGGAGTCGGCGGCGGTGCAGGCGTGGGCGCCGCCACGGCCGGCGGCTCGTCGTATGGGCTCGTCCGCACCGTGGTGGGGTACTCGACCTCGCCTCTCTTCTTCTGGCTCCTCACCGTCGTGCTCGTCGCCGCGATCCACATCGCCTCCGGCTCCAAGCCCTCCAGGTACCGTAAAACACAGAGCTTTCATGAATTCTGAATTCTGATCGATCGTGTTGATTGGCGGCGTGTTAGTTGACGTGTCGATGGGTTTTTGTCTCCCTTGCAGGAGCGATGAGAAGGAGAGGGATGAGAAGAAGAAGGCGCGGCGCGATGGGTTCGCCGCTGCCGAGGAGAGGGAGGCGTCGGGCAGGGGCGACGACCGGGTCCTGGAGATGATGCGCAGTTTCAGCTTCGTGCAGGCGACCGAGGAGGATTTCATGGAGGGTATGGCCGCCTACGAGTACAGCCGCGTCGACGCCGGCGCGGAGCACGAGCAGTACAACCGCGTCGACGCCGGCACAGCGCACGAGCTTGTCGAGCCCGAGCCGTTTGCGCCGGCGCCGGCGCCAAGCCTCAGCTTCAAGTTCCAGCACCAGATAGCCGAAATTCCGCGGGAGGCGGCGGCGGTTTCGAGGGAAATACCAGCCCAAATAGAAGCAGTGGAAGAAGAAGAGCTGCAGGAAGAGAAGGCGCCGTCAATTCCTTTGGAATCGGCGGGCAAGCACGAGCATGAAGACGAAGCAGAGGAAACAGAGCTGCTATTGGAAGAACATGTGGAAGAGCAGAGGAGAGAGGTTGTGGAGCAGGCCGCGCCATCAAAGGTCGTCTCAACCACGCACAACTACCAGTTCTTGACGGAGCGCGACTTCCGGGGGTTCATCAGGGAGCCAGAGGCCATGACGGTGCGCGTCCAGGAGGCTTTCATGCCGCCGTCGCCGACACCGTCGCCGCCGCTGCCACAGCAGCACGAGGAGCGACGGGGGGCCAACATCGTCCCCCGCACCGGCGGCTTCCTCACGGAGAGGGACTTCCGGCCGGCGGACGAGCCCGACGCGCGCGAGAGCGTGGCGTCGTCCGGGATGAGGACGCCGTCGCGGAGCCGGAAGCCGGCGGACGAGCCCGACGTGTGCGAGAGCGTGGCGTCGTCCGGAAAGAGGACGCCGTCGTGGAGCCGGAAGACGGCGGACGAGCCCGACGCGTGCGAGAGCGTGGCGTCGTCCGGGAAGAGGACGCCGTCGTGGAGCCGGAAGACGGCGGACGAGCCCGACGCGTGCGAGAGCGTGGCGTCGTCCGGGAAGAGGACGCCGTCGTGGAGCCGGAAGACGGCGGACGAGCCCGACGCGTGCGAGAGCGTGGCGTCGTCCAGGAAGAGGTCGCCGCCGCGGAGCCGGAAGCCGGCGAGCTCCCCGTCCGTCGCGTCCAAGGGCAGCGCCGTCGGCGCGAGGATGAGCTTCGCGTCGGAGTTCTCCGGCTTCGGCGACTCCGACTCCGAGTCCAGCGGCAGCGACGGTTACTCGGTGAAGGACCTCGTCGTCGACTCCGACAGCGACTGGTTCCTCTCGGAGAAGGACTTCCCGGCGTCTGCGCGCAACTCCGGCAACCTCAAAAGTTACAAGGCGAAGGTGCTTAAGGCCATGGAAGCCCTGGAGGCAGCGGCCAAGCTGGAGCAGTCTTACCAGGACTCGGCAACGACAGTGTCGCCGGGTTCGGTCTGCCAGGGCTCCCCTGACACTATTCCCGATGGCTCTCCTAAGTTCCCTGAAGACATGTGGTCTCGCAGTCCTTCGCCGGACGTCGAGTACAAAGAGGACGAGGAGAAAGTAACAAAAGAAGCTGAAGAACAGTATGACGAGGACGTCGAACATAGAAGCGTGGTGGAAGAGGAGGGGAGCGTCGACATGAGCGACGACGAGCACTCACCAAAGGGCAAGAAGGTAGAATCAGCACCAGTGTATGATCTGGCTCCTGCAGACAACAGTATGGATCATTCAGAGAAGGAAACCATCACTCTCAATGATTACTCAGGTGAAGCTATTTCTGATACTCAGAAAGGTCCAGAGGCAGTCTCTGCGAAAGAATTAGCTGCTGTATCATCAGACCAAGTTGCTGGCCCAGCCAAGAGAAGCCCTGAGCCATCAGAGAAGGAATTTATCGGTTTGGTTGATCATTCACTTGAGCACAGTTCTGACGACAGGAGAGAAACTTCCAGTGAAAGTGGTCAGTCATATGAAATAGTTTTTGACGACAAGAGAAGGCCAGAGCCTTCGGAGACAGAATTTGTAGGTACGAATGATCAGTCGCATGAACTTATTTCTGATGTTTGGAAACAGATTATCAGTAGAAATGATCAAACATCCACAGTGGCTTACGCCAATGAGGGAGGCCTGGATGCGTCAGAGGAAGAATTTGTGGGCAGAAATGACCGTACAAACGAGTTTATTTCTAATGAGAAGAAAGTGACTTTCAGTACTATAAATGATCAGTCATTTGCAGTAATTTCTGATGAGAAGAGCATCCCAGAGACTCCAGAGGAACAATTCAGTTTAACTGACCATCGAAATGGAGTAGTTCATGAAGCCAAGAACATTTCAGAGACCGGAGAAGATGAGGAACAAGCCAGTGCAAATGATTATATGGACGATGCCGCTCGACAAGCCTATATTTCAGTTACTGGGAAGGCGAAGATATATGAAGAGGAAGGAGAGGATCCGGAAGTCAAGTGGAAGGATTTGACAGAAGAAGAGGAGGATGAACTGGAGTCACTGTGGGAGCACCAGGACCTGATAGAGCAGCTGAAGCTTGAGCTGAAGAAGGTGCGGTCAATCGGGCTGCCCACGATCCTGGAGGAGTCAGAGACACCAAAGGCCCCAATGGAGGACCTCAAGCCATGGAGGATCGATGCTAAGTTCCTCCGCGAAGACCCGATGGACGAGCTGAACAAGTTCTACAAGAGTTACAGGGAGAGGATGAGGAAGTTTGACATATTGTGCTACCAGAAGATGTATGCAATAGGTATGATTAATTTCTCAGATATAAATTATTTATCTTTGTGTAGCCTGATTCCAGTAATTTTTAGTTGGGTGCAATTTCAAAGCTATTTATGCTTTGCCCATTTGTTCAGAGATAAGAAATCAAGAATTGCATTTTTTTAAAAAAATGCATTTCATCAGGATAGTTAAAGAAGCACTGGAATTCATCAACATCTTCAAAGCTAGATCAGGACTGATGCAGCATTTTCTTGATTTACCTAGGAATCATTTTTTTTTCAACTAAACTTGCCAAGAAAAGGAAGCCTCGTAGGGCATCTATCCTTTAAGACTTGTTAAGGACTGACACGGCTTTATCTTGCTTTATGTAGCAGCTTTATCTTGCTTTATGTAGCAGCTTATTTTCCTCAACTAAACATGCTCTAACAAATGGAAGTCTCTATAGGCACTAATATGGGGCGGTATTCAATTTGGCTGCAGATTTCCTACAGCTCAGAGGGCCTCAGCAGTCCGCCAACTCTCTAAAGTCCTTGTCACCGACCGTGGCGTCCATCCTGTCACACAATTTCCGGCCATCGCGTCGGAGATCCCCCGAGGACCCGTCGGAGCGGTTTCTCAAGGAGCTTCGGTATGATTTGGAGACGGTGTACGTCGGACAGATGTGCCTGTCATGGGAGTTCCTCCGGTGGCAGTACGAGCAGGCCCGTGACCTGCCGGAGTCTGACCCTTACCACAGCCATCAGTACAACCAGGTAGCCGGAGAGTTCCAGCAGTTTCAGGTTGTGGTGCAGAGGTTCGTCGAGGATGAATCGTTCAAGGGCCCCAGGCTGCCAAACTACATCAACAACCGTTGCGTCCTCCGCAATCTCCTGCAAGTACCCGTAATAAAAGGTGAGCACCATTTCAGACTTCAGAGCTGAAAGTTTAGTCAACAGTCCATGTTCTGCTGAATTTTCAATGAGAAATTTTGACCCTGATGCCTGTATGTTGGTTTGCAGAGGACAGCTTGAAGGACAGGATGGAGGATCAGCGCAAGGGGAACTATGTCATCACCAGTGAGGAGCTGGAGGAAATCATGGAGGAGGCGATGCACATCCTGTGGGAGTTCATCAAGGCCGACAAAGTCGAGACGACACCGACATCAGTGATCAAGGGCTTGTCGAGCACCCACGTGGAGCTTCAGGACCCTTCAGATCATGATCTTATGGCGCACATCCATGCCGCGTTACAGAAGGTAAGTGCCTAACATAGTGCCGGCAAAAGCTATGATTTGCTACAGTACGAGTAGAAGTACCAGTGTCATGACCCTGGAGCCTGAAATGTGTGCAGAAAGAGAAGAGGCTCAAGGATCTCCTCCGGACCGGCAACTGCATCGTGAAGAAGTTCAAGAAGCCCAAGGAGGACAGATCGAACCAGAACCTCTTCTTCTCGCAGGTTGATATGAAACTGGTGGCGCGGGTGCTGAGGATGCCGAGGATCACCAGCGAGCAGCTGCAGTGGTGCAAGGCGAAGCTGGACAAGATCATACTGGTAGATAGGAAGATCCACAGGGAGGCTTCATTTTTGTTGTTCCCCTGTTGAGAGAGTACATATATATGTTTTCCTTTTTTGCTCCTTATTCCCGATATAAAAAAAAATGTCTTCGCCATATAACAATCCACGGGTTTAGGATTTTGTTTTAACCTTTTGGCAATACATTCCTTTCCACAGGCTCGTAATTATAGTTGTAACTTGTTAAACATGACATGCCAGAGTCCACAGAGTCCATGCCTGCCATGGTACTAGGTACTTACATTACCTAGAAACTACTATATATAATAATTATTAGATCAACCATCGCAATGTTCAGTTTGATTGAACTGCTCTTCTCTCTGTCACCATATCATCTGATCATGCCGTGGCAGTACAAACGAAATAACCTACAAGGACTGCACTCCAACAACCTGCAGGCGGTTGCAGCACTGGTCCATCCCAATTGCACTCTGGCAAGGCTGTACCAGGATTTAACTGCACTGTCATTCCTGACCTCTGGAGGAACAGTTCTCGCTCCTTTTTGCTCGCCACATGAGGCGTGTAATTACTGACCACCACCCTACCCTACCTGATCCTAACAAAAACCCAAGTGCTAACTGCAAACACTGCACGCACTGTGCCCAGAAACAAACACATCTCATAACTGAAAGCTGATGGAAGTGAGATGCAGCTGAGTCGGCTCAAACAGTAGACACCAGTACAAGCTGGACCATTGGGGTGGCAACCTTAACGAACGCGCCCCAGCACAATCAGGCAAGCAGCGGCACGCAGCCGGATACAGATTGGCAGCATTCAGTGCGGGCGGGACGGGGCGCGGCAATCATGGAGCTGGGTGATCGGAGATGAGGAGATCGAAGATCATCCAGGATCGCCTCACGGCTGATTGAGGGGTTGGATAAGTGTTTATGTGCGGGCACCCGGGGGCCTGGCCGCCCTCCATTATCGGCAGGAAGTGGGAGCTAGAGCCCCAGACGGCAGATACAACAAAGATGCAACAGCTGTGCTGAACAAAATGCCTTTAAATCGAGTTAGAGCCCTACAGTGTTGGTAGATGTACTTGCCATCAGCTTTAGCGCGAAGGAGTTCAGGAGCGGATTGAGTTAACATTTTTTTAGGAACTACGGCCGGCAAGAAGCCGGCCTGAACATTTGTATTGATATGCAAGGTTTTACATAAGGGATTTGAGAAAGGGGGGGAGGTAAGGGGTATAGAAGTACATGACCCTTAATTTACATTACAAAGCGAGGTACTCCATAACAGAAGGTCAGCTTTATCAATTGCACGGCGCGCCCGGTGTGACCCGAGAGCAAGGTCTTGTGCAATGGCCCGGACACAAGATTGTGGCGTAGTCGGTTCATGTTGAAAGACCAGAATGTTGCACCGTTTCCAGATTTGCCAGGCAATGGCAGTGATAACGGTCGAGGAAGTCTTCCTGGAGTAGTCTTCGAGCAACTGTCCAGAGATCATGGGTGGAGGCCAGGTGAGGGGCGGTGTCCCATCCAATGAGCTTCCATACTTGCCTTGCGCACGGACAGCGAAGGAGGATGTGGTCTTATCTTCCTTTTCGCCACAGTAAGCACACAGCGGGGAGTCCACAATGTGCCGGTAATGGAATGTTATCAGCGAAGGGATCGACGGGGCGCTGAGTCATGATCCAATTATAGAAAGCAGACGAAGAAAATGGCACAAGGTCAAGGCCAATACCACGGCGGTCGTTCACCTCCAGCAGATGAGTCGTTGACAGGGCTTGCTGCACCACAGCGAGCTCCGCAGCAGTGGCAGACGACAGGCGATGGTGAAGGTGGAGTCCAATTCCCATTGGGGCTGGCCGCGGCAACCGACATATGTTGCGCGTGGCATGGGAGGAGAGTGCCGGAAACAAGTCGGCGAGGGGCCGTGGTCCAACCCAGTGATCAAACCAGAGCGAGGTGGCCACGCCATTGCCAAGGTGCACCTTAGTACATCTCCTGAACTTCGGAAGCAATTGCAGGAATTAAGGAGGACCAGAGAGGGGTGTCCAAATGATGCTCCTGGCCGAGGTCTCGCGCAGCTCCGGAGGGGTGTCCAAATGATGCTCCTGGCCAAGGTCTCGCGCAGCTCTGGAGGCATAGAGGCGGTGGAACCATCCCTGCCAGTTGGTTGTCGGTTCCAGGTGTAGTTTAGCGATGAACTTCAGGAGAAGACCCCGGTTCTGTGTCTTGTTCTTGCCAGTTGGTTGTCGGTTCCAGGTTGCCAGTTGGTTGAGTTAAGGGGCCTTTTCGCTTCAGCTTATTCAGTCGGCTTATCAGCCACCAAACAGTGTTTTCCTCTCACAACAAATCAGCCGTTTCAGCTTTTCAGCCGGCTTATAAGCTGAAGCGAACAGGCTCAAGATTTGGGAAGATCCAAGATGGGAAAAACAGACGTGTACACATGAGAGGGGTGGGTGTAATTTAGGCTGAACTCTCCGCACCATTTGAACACGTAGTTTTAAATATAATTTAAATAGAACAGATCATTGTACCGGTAGTTCTTTTTTGAATATGATATAAACAATGTTTTAAATAGCGGGCTAAAAGGTATAGCGGAAAGGCTCTAAAACAGCTAATAGCGGGGCTAAATGAGACTATAGGAGCTATAGCAGTTAAGAGGGTGTTTGGATACCCTATGCTAACGTTTAGCACCTGTCACATCGGATGTTTGGATGCTAATTAGGAGTATTAAACATAGACTAATTACAAACTAATTGCACAGATGGAGTCTAATTCGCGAGACGAATCTATTAAGCTTAATTAGTCCATGATTTGACAATGTGGTGCTACAGTAACTATTTGCTAATGATGGATTAATTAGGCTTAATAGATTCATCTCGCAAATTAGCACAGGGGTTCTGCAATTAGTTTTATAATTAGCTCATGTTTAGTCCTTTTAATTAGCATCCGAATATTCGATGTGACACTGCTAAACTAAGTATCCTAAACACCCCCTAAAATACGTGAGAACAATAAGCGGTATCCTATCTTAAATGGCTATAGCGGACCCGGCAGATTTAAAACCTTAGATATAAATAACAGTACTATCAACTTGCCTAGGCGTCGATTACATAGGATGACGCACCTGAGAATCACAACGAGTACAATGAAGCACACGAAGCTCGCCACTGGATCAGCCTGTGCTTCGTTGCGTCGTGTCCTCGCCTGGAACTCTCGAAGAAGACGAACCAGCTGTTCCTTCTCCTCGACAAACATGTTCCTGTCCGACAAACTAGACCCCTCTGCAACGTCCATCTGCAGCAGCAGACGGAGCAGCTCTCCCTGTTTCTCCACGATCTTCCTTTCAAGCTGCCACATTGGTAGCTCTTTATCACGAGAAGACGCAGACACCTCCTTGTTCTTGTCTCCAGGCAGAGGTTTCTCGTTCGGTGATCCAGGAGTAGCGGAGGAGAAGAGGCGCGCTGGTGTCAGTGCCACCACGGGCGGCAGGAGGTCTGGACGACGGCGGAGTCCGCCCGGGAAGAGTTGCCTTGGAGTCGGAGAAAGCGCCCCGGACGCAGCCCGAGGAACCATCGACGTCCTGCTCCTGCGCGCCGCAGATCGAAGAAGCACCGCCGCCGCCATCGTCACCCGCGAAATCGCTCGGGAATCCGGGGAAGGCGGCCGGTCGAAGCGTCGTATACAAGGAATGTGCAATGAGCCTCCATGGGCCAGAGCTATCAAAGGCGGCCATACAGCCCACTTGTTCAAGTTAAGGCCCATTTACTTCGGTCCGGCCCGTTATTGCATCACGCCGATCCTAGCCGTCCGATTTAGGTCAAGCCCTCGCGACGCAGCCATTTATATACCCCTTACCGCCGCCACGCGCTCGCTCCTCTTTCCCTCACACTCTCCTCCAGCCTCCCTCCAGGGTTTATCCACCGGCGGCGCGCGCGGCGGCGGCGAGATGGTGCAGCGTCTGACCTACCGGAAGCGGCACAGCTATGCCACCAAGTCCAACCAGACGCGGGTCGTCAAGACCCCAGGTCTGGATCCCCTCCTCTTCCGGTCTTCCCATCCTTTTCTTCTGTTTTCGTTCCATTTTTGGTGGTTCCTTCGATCTGCTTTGGGCGTGGTTTTGATGTGCTGGATTGCTTTGTGGCTTGTGCTTGCAGGTGGCAAGCTCGTGTACCAGTACACCAAGAAGAGAGCCAGCGGGCCCAAGTGCCCCGTGACTGGGAAGAAGATCCAGGGGGTGAGTGGCTGCTTTGCTGAGCATATCCTAGTCTGTAGCACAGCTTGTGATGTAGTTCTTACCGTTTGGTTAGCCTTTCGCTTTGGTAGTGCTATTCGCGTTGGAAGTAGGCATGCTGGTGGGGAAATGGGGTGTTGGGGGTTGGTGGTTAATCTTTTCGCAAAATGTAGTCTAGTTAGATGTTAATCTCGATCATTATGTTACTTTAGAATGTTTGGCACTTGTCTTTAGTGTGGAAATGGCGAGAATTTGTGGTCTAACTTGCAATTGGTAGGCAATGAGTTCAGCTTGTAAGAACGGAGTCCATAGAATGGCTTCTAGAATATCCTCATGTACCTTGCAGTTCCTAGTATCGTCACTGCAGTGTATTGTCAGAGCATAACAGCAATTTCACATTGGAACAAGCACAGTGTTTACTTTCTTAGTGCAATCATGGTTTTGTTTGTACAGTGGCAGTTCTTGTACAAAATACTGCTACACCAGTAATCCATGTCTGCATGCTCACATGTGCCTTCTGTATATATCTTGTTGGTTGTAATATGCTTAAGAAGATTAGTCTTTTACTGTTGAAACGTTTGTGGATACAATGCTGTGGTCTTCTTGAGTTCATTTAAGCATTGGATTATGCACTGTAAGTGCCAAAGATTGGTATTGTCATACTAGGCCTAAAATCTATTTAATCAACTGTATTGCTTGAGATGATGCATTGAAATTCAAAGCTTTTCTGTGCTACACACTACAGAATGCATACGCTTCATGTTACAATGGCAGAAGAAACCACTATATGTTCTTTGTAAACATAATTCCATTAGTGCTTCTTCCTCTAATCTTAGGAAAATGGTGCCTGATGAATGTGTTTCAGTAAACAGTAGTATGTTTTGAATTTTTGATGCATCTCTGGATTAGCATTCTAGAGAATGCTTCCATGTTCTATTTGACTGTGTGCCTTGGATATGTTATTGTGTTTGCTAACGCCGTGATGACTTCCATTTCCAGATTCCCCACCTCAGGCCTGCTGAGTACAAGAGGTCCAGGTTGTCCAGGAACCGCAGAACTGTGAACCGTCCCTATGGTGGAGTGCTCTCAGGAACTGCAGTTAGAGAAAGGTCAGCATATAGGCTCAATTATGTTCCTATACAATGTCCACAAAAAATTATTGTATGAAATCTCACGCTGGTTTGTATTGCAGGATCATCCGTGCTTTCCTGGTTGAAGAGCAGAAGATTGTGAAGAAGGTGTTGAAAATACAGAAGACCAAAGACAAGACTGCCACAAAGTAACTCTGAAATGGAAGTGAGCTCCTGTTCTGTAAACAAGGGAAGGTATTTTTGTCAATGGTGATGATCGATGGCTTAGTCTCATCTAGCTAAATGTTCTAGTATTTCGTGGTGACAACTGTTTGTAGGATTCTCGAAATCCTATCTACCATTGTGATGTCAAAGGTTATGAGACAACAATGATCCCTCTGTTGCTTTTGTTCACTTTGCCAAACCGCGATCGAATTCACATGAGTAATGAGTTGGTTTGAGTTAGTGTTTGATTTTCTGACAGTTGCTTGGTGATGCAGCCTTCGATCTCTTCTTTTCTGACTGATAGTTTGTGTCAGTGAATGAGTTTGTGGCCCTCGTTGCTCATTCGTGCTTAAGTAAATTTGCGGGCTAATTATGCACTTTGTTGCGTGCGTGGTGGCGGTAAGATGATATTTGCACGTCCGAAACTTGATATCGTTGTTTGGAAATGAAAAAAAAAGTCTGTCAAGAATGGGATTCGAACCCATGCCCTTTCGGACCAGTACCTGAAACTGGCGCCTTAGACCAACTCGGCCATCTTGACTTTAGTGCTAATTGTCAAAAATTATAATTTATAAACGAATTCAAATTAAATCAAAATTCTCCGTACTATACAACTCGTAGGTTTCCACACAATACTAGTACCAATTTGATCTACAAAAGCAAACATTTCTACAGGAGTCAGTAATATTTCTATTCCAACAGGGCAACAAAAATCATCTCTGCATTCCATTAGAAAAATAACATCTGTAGGAAGTTGGAAGCAAGACATCCGAGTTCTCAAGTCCCAAAGCTCGGGCGATCTGCGCCATGGCGATGGCACGCGCTCAAGTGTAGGTAGCCTCTCTCCCACCAGGCCACCAGGGCTCCCCGCTCCACTGCCACACCGCAACGCAATGCCCCCACCGCGGCCCCGCCTCCCCGCCTCGGCCCCAGCCCGCGCCATCTACGCGTCCTCAGCCTCCCCCGCCGCGCGCGCCCACCACCCGCTCGACGGAATGCCGCGCCGCGGCGCCGCGGACCGCCTCTCGCACCTCCCGGCCGCGCTCGCGGATTTCATCCGAACGCGTGCGGCGGGGGCGGGAGGCCGCGGCCCGTGCCGGTACTCCTACGGGAGCTCCATCGCCGCCTGCGCCACCTCCGCCGCGCCGCTCGCCTTCGCCGAGCAGCTCTACTGCGCCGCCTGGAAGGACGGGCTCTCGCGGGACGCCTACGTATGCAGCGCCGCGGTCGACCTGCTCGCGAAGCACGGCCGCCTGGAGGACGCGCTGCGGGCGTTCGAGGACGGGGACCGCGGCAGCGTTGTCTGCTGGAACGCGGCCATCTCCGGGACGGCGCGCAACGGTGAGCACGCGCTCGGCATCGAGATGTTCTGTGACATGGTGAGGGGGTCCTCTTGCGGGCCCAACTCGTTCACGTACTCTGGGGTGCTCAGTGCGTGCGCGGCCGGTGCAGTGTTGGGGGTTGGGAGGGCGGTGCATGGCATGGTGGTCAGGTGTGATCCCGGGTACGATGTCTTCGTTGGGACATCGATTGTTAACATGTATGTGAAATGCAGCGAGATGGGTGCTGCCATGAATGAGTTCTGGAGGATGCCAATCCGGAATGTGGTTTCATGGACAACTGCAATCGCTGGTTTTGTGCAGGAGGAGGATCCAACAAGTGCCATGCTACTGCTCAGGGAAATGGTGCGGAGCGGCGTGGCGATTAACAAATACACTGCTACGAGCATATTGCTCGCCTGTGCTCAGATGTCCATGATACAGGAGGCTAACCAGGTGCATGGCATGATTATGAAGACTGAGCTGTACTTGGATCATGTTGTCAAGGAAGCTTTGATTTCCACATATGCATATGTTGGGGCTATTGAGCTGTGTGAGAAGGTGTTTCAAGAAGTTGGCACAGTTAGCAACAGAAGCATCTGGTCAGCTTTCATATCCGGGGTTAGCAGCCATAGCCTACAAAGATCAATTCTGTTGTTAAGGAGGATGCTATCTCAGGGCCTGAGACCAAATGACAAATGCTATGCTTCTCTTTTCAGTTTCGTTGATTCAACTGAGCTTGGCAAACAGCTGCATTCATTGGTCATAAAAGATGGGTTTGTTCAGGCTGTTCTTGTGGGAAGTGCACTCTCCACCATGTACTCCAGATGTAATGATTTGAAGGATAGCTACAAGGTCTTTGAAGAGATGCAGGAACGGGATGAAGTGTCATGGACATCAATGGTTGCTGGTTTTGCAACACATGGTCATTCAGGTGAGGCATTCCAGGTGTTCAGGGATATGATTGTTGATGGTTTTACACCAGATGATGTGTCGTTACGTCCCATTCTATCAGCCTGTAACAAACCAGAGTATTTGCTCAAAGGGAAGGAAGTTCATGGACATGTCTTTCGTGTCTATGGAGGAACCACATCCATTAACCATTTCCTTGTTTCCATGTACTCCAAATGTCGAGATTTAAAATCAGCTCAAAGAATTTTTTATGCAACTCAATGCAAAGACCAGGACATGTTATCTTCAATGATATCTGGATACGCTACAAATGGTTATAGTGAGGAGGCAATCTCATTGTTTCAGCTTATGTTTACAACTGGTTTTCGAATAGATAGATTTGTATGCTCATCAATTATTAGCGTCTGTGCTGACATGGCAAGACCATTCTATGGTAAACTATTACACGGGTATGCAGCTAAAGTAGGCATACTATCTGACCTGTCCGTGGGCAGTTCTCTTGTGAAGCTATACTCCAAAAGCGGCAACCTGGATGATTCTCGTAAAGTTTTTGATGAAATAAGTGCCCCTGATTTAGTTACTTGGACATCTATAATTGATGGATACGCTCAGCATGGAAGCAGTCAGGATGCTTTGGTGATGTTTGATTTGATGATTAGACATGGAGTTAAACCAGACCCTGTTGTACTTGTGAGTGTTTTGTCTGCTTGTGTCCGTAATGGTTTGGTTGAAGAAGGCTTCAAACATTTTAATTCAATGAGAACTGTGTATGGGGTTGAGCCAGTGTTGCACCACTACTGCTGTATGGTTGATTTACTTGGTCGATCTGGGAGGCTTGCAGAGGCGAAAAGTTTTATTGAGAGTATGCCTGTAAAACCTGACTTTATGGTGTGGAGCACACTGCTTGCTGCTTGCAGGGTTCATGATGATGCTGTACTTGGACGTTTTGTAGAAAATAAGATCCGTGAAGAAAATTATGATTCAGGGTGTTTTGCTACTCTTTCAAACATTCGAGCAAATTCTGGAGACTGGGACGGAGTAATGGAAATAAGGAAATCAGTCAAGGATGGGAAGAAAGAACCTGGATGGAGTATGTTGTAAGAATAAAAATGCTTCAAGAGATATATAGAAAAAAAGTGAATGCCACACAGAACTTAGAAACATGTGTGATGGCACAAATCGGCCATAGAAATTGACCAAAACATTTTGCAGAGTATGTATTCAAAGCTTCCTGTCTCAGCGATTTGTTTTTAAAGAATTTTTACGATCTGCTTTCCTATTAGTGAATGCATTACATAGGTGTTTGGTTTAAGGAACCAAGTCATCATTGGATGTATTCAAAACTTTTTGCAGAATATTTACTCAAAACTTCCTATCTCTGAAAGATTTATTAGAAATGTTTATGGTCTTCTTTTTAATTAGTGAATGTATTACATAGCTGTTTGGTTTAAGGGACCAAGTCATCGTAGAATGGCTTAGTTCATCACTTCATTATGCGATCATTCCATGATTTTTTTAGGGATACTTCCCAACTTTCTACAGGTATTGTGGTAACAGGGAATGATTTGTTCATGTCAAACATTTAGTATTTCTGTAACCCTAAACAACTAGGTTATGTTGGGAGTTATGCTTAAAAAATAAATCCATTCACCATACCCTCATATCAAACACTCAACAATATACTGTTAAACTTGAAACCTTTACCTATTATCATATGGAAACTGGAAAGTGCACCAGCTGATCCTGGTTGTATGTAAGTATAACCATGAATGTCAGTGATATTAAATAAAACTGTCAAGCCTTTTCCACTGTTAAATGGGCTTTGCATGGAGAAGAATTGTTGGTTGAAAAAAATTCCACTGATGAAAGAATAGCTTTTGCAGAACTCTTTCTGTACCAATTTGTTACTGTTCACCTATGATGGAATTTGCGTATTTTACGTAAAGGGCACACAGAACCGAATCTATTTTTACCAAGCTGTCCTCTTTGATATCTTTACTGCCAACACGGGTATAGTTCGTAAGGTATAAAGGTAACTGAAAATGTGTAATGGATGTCTTTTGCTAACAGAGATGCTAACTGGTATATTACTTGTTCAATCATCTATCAAATCTACCATAAATCAAATGAAAGTTAATTTTTTGGTGGAATTCCATACTCATTAGCTGAACTGTATCTGTTACTAGGTTTTATTGCATATGGATCATCTCTATGTCCAATACCTCCATTGTGTGTACTCTGATCAACCATGTACCGGTTGTATGGTCCAAACTGTCTTAACTCTGTGTTTAGCAAAGCTTCAGCCATAGTATTCCAGGGACCATGGTCAGAAGCACTGATGTGGCTTCTGATGGCTGACTGCTATGGATGTCTTTCTTTGACAGATGAGGTACAGCTAGATTGACTTTACATGAGGTTCCATCTTGTGAAGTGTTGGGCTTCTGCTGCTGCTGTGCCTGCAAACAACCAAACATTGTTGGGCTGTTGGCTGTTGAACGAACCGATTTGCTGAGCTAGAGGAGCTTTCCAATACAAAATGTGAAGCTTATATGGACTGCAAGGCAGATAACATCTTTAGTTCTGTTATTTGCTTGTTGCAATTGATTGACAAACTCATGAGTATTTCTTGCAAAAATATTGGAAGGATATGAAACAGTTGCAGATCCAGCAGAGGAGAAGAAAAGCCAAAGATCTTTGTCCTCTCAACTCGATGCAGTAGCAGACAGGAAATTTATATATGTTGCTACTTAGCAGATACGGAACAAGAAACAATATGGTGATTGACGTGCAAACAGATATCTTGAATTTGACGGTGAAGTAAGTCATTTTTCTGAGAAACAAATAAGAATTGGAACATTTTGTCAATTACAAGATAACATATCTAATATCTTATTTGTTCAATTCTACAAAACTACTTCAGTTGATGTTACTACAGTAGTTAAAATTTAATTTGAATGAAATCTCCCAAAAAATTGAATTGCTTCGAGGCAATTTCAATTTGATACTACAGTTACCCCGGTCTGCGTGTGACATACATTAATGAAGTTGAAGAGAGGGATGGTGACAATGTTCAGTCAGGAGCTCTTTAATTCAGTTGTAGTAAAGAAATCTTTACCATTCGGAACCTATGATGTCAACCACAATAGCACTTATACTTTGTATCCTGCAAAGGAAATATAGAATATAAAATTGCCAGGACCGGCAAAATTAGGCGAAGGGAAACCTGAAAGCCAAATCATGTGGTCATTCAACAGCCGAAGATAGATAGATTTGTAAGCTCATCTATTCTTAGCCTCTATGCTAACATAGCAAGACCATTATGTGTTAAGGTTTTACATGGCTATGCAACTAAATTAGTGATTCTCAGACGGTCGGACCTATCTTTAAGCAGTTCACCTGTAAAGCTGTACTCCAAAAGTGGCAACATGGACGATTCTCGCAAAGTTTTTGATCAAATAAGGGTCCTGGATGTATTGCTAAGCTCAGCATGGAAGCAGTCAGGATGGGATTTACATACATAGAAAAACACCTTACCATTGAATTTGCATACTTGCATAAAGGTCTCGCACCTAATTCTCATTGAATTATAGGGTATCCATTGAACTGAAGAACTAGACATATAAAACTGAGCTCTCTCTGATAGCTTTTCTGTTAACACGGGTATAAATGTATATTCGTAATGCATGCAGTTACAAACCCAAAGTAAAAATGTACAATGTATGGTCTTTTGCTAATCGATGAAGATAGCTCTTAGTCTTATGTATCTAACTATGCATAATATTTTTCAGTGGAACTGCTATTTGACATTTCTGTGGGTGGTGGGGGGCAAGGGAGAGAATCACATGGTATGCTGCTGGTCCAATCATCTGGTGAATCCACCCCTAAATCAAATGGGAATTTTATTTTTCGTGGAATTCCACACTCAGTGCCTGAACTGTGTACATGAACAGGTTTTCTTGTATATGGGTCATCATCTTTATCTCCAATAGCTCCATTTGCATCTATACCCCAATCATCTGTGTATCCATAGGATGGTTCAAGCTGTTCCATCTCTGTGTTTGGCAAAGCTTCATTCATGCTACTGACTATTTCAGGGGCCATGCTTAGAAGCACTGATGTGACAGCTGATGATTTCTCCAGTGATTGTGTTTCAAATGGCAAGATGATCGGACTGCTATGGGTGTCTTTCTCTGACAGCTGAGGTAAAGATAGACTGCGGTTAAAGTTAATAACTTTACATGAAGAGCCATCTTGTGAACTGTTGAGCTTCTGCTGCTGCCGCCCCTGGAAACATTGTTGGCTATTGAATTGATTTGCTGAGCATGATGAGCTTTCCAAAGCAAAATGGGAAGCTTGTATGGACTGCAAAGCAGATAGCAGCTCTGGTGTTGTCGTTGCAATTGATTGAGGACCCCAGGAGTGAGACGACACTCTTTGTGCCACAGAGCTAGGCTTTTTAAATATCCTGCAAATAGACCATGCATCCTGTTTGATAAAGGAAACTATAAGAACAATGCAACACATATAGGCATTTTCTGAACTTCTGGGCTATACCTGAATGTTCAGAGTAAAATACTTACATTGGCTGGAATACTTTTGTCTTTTGGTGTTTTAGGAATTGAGGGATCACTGAGAGAAGGCATCCTGTACTCATGCATCATCCAATCTGTCTTGATCCCTTTTGCTGCTCTCCCTTTGTAAAAGACAAGAGACTTCTTCAGGCCTATGCATTTTGTTCCTTCAGAAGAGTATATTGGCCTATCTGTTCCTGTTGCTTTCCAGAATCCAGCTACTGTGACTCTATTTGGTCTAGCACTGTTCCGATACTTTCGGTCCCTTGGGCAGTAAAAGTACCATTCTTTTTCCCCGGTGCTTGCAAGTTCTATGCAAGAGCAATACACAAGAATATAAGATTGCAGAAAGTTAGGTGAAAAAGTAGGCAGGATGTAAGCTGTCAAGAGGGCAAACATAGTATTCTGGTGGGAAGGTACTAGTACTAATCTACAAGGTATCTATTGATTTGAAGATGAACAGCTTGGTGCTTGAACATACTATTGTAAATATGGATGAAACTGAGTGCATACTATACTACTATGTTTCCCACTTTTGCTATTTTTTTATGGTTGCCATTGTATTCAGAACCCTTTCACTTGCATGCTCACAATATTTGATTTCCTTTTCCTGGTGATGGTGTAGAAGTCTTCACCCAAGTAGATTTTGTGTTTTTGCACCAAAGATTGGCTACTATAAATTTGTCTAGATTTGTTTCAGAACTCAAGATCTATCCTAAAGGGGATGAAGCTGACATTATTGTTTTGCTGATGTTCTTATGTTACTTGCATTAGGGATAATTGTGTAAACTGAAAGCTGTATCTTCATGCTGTAGTTTTTTGAAGTGTGGGCAGTACTTGTACGTCATGTTGCATGGCGGATCATGAAGTTGGAGTGCTGTGGCTTGGGCTACCGACTTCTGTGCATACTTTTGTTGATATAAGCTGGTGGTGAGGATTAATCTCGAGCTCCTAATCTATCCTTTATGTGGGACATAATATATGCATGCTAGTAGATAGAGAAACTACATTCCACCAGTTCTATTGAACCAGAAATATAGATTCTTTTTTTGCAGTCATTTATCATTTAGAGAAGCAGTTTCTTCACAAGATCGAAATTGGTCGATTTACTAAGAAGAGGTACAGAGAAAGTAGTGGCTTACTTGGGAGATCCCATGGATCATATTTATAGATGTCCAACTGCCTGATGAGCTCTATGGACAGAGGTTTTTGTTGAATCTTTCTCTTGAGATAAAAGCCAACGAGCTCTTCATCTGTAGGATGGAACCGAAAACCAGGAAGGAGGACCTCGTCTGACTTGTCCATATCAGCTCTCTCATCCATAACTTGGGCTGGTGAAGACTGATCCTCGTTACCCACTCTTAAACTACTGTGGAAATAGTGAACGGTTTTGGGACTTAAATTGCTCAGGTGAAGACAAACGCCCAAAGCTCGCTCTCTCTAAAGTTACTATGGACTCCCTACTGGCTACTGTCATGTGCAGTACGAGCTTTGTTTGTGCTTGATCAAAGATGACACAGGTCTTGTCACTGGCAATGAACACAGTGCATTAACGCTATCCACTCAGACAAGAGACGGTGAACTGCTTGATGGACCTAGGTTTTAGAAGTTGGGAAGGAGGAAGAGAAGGCCAGTAGCTTAACTGGAGGAGACGAGGTGAGAAACAAGTGCTTTTATAACTGATCTTGGTGATGAACTGCATTTCAATTATGAACGTTCCCAAATGCCTCTTACTACACGCCTGTGTTCCGGGTCATAAACGTTAGGAAGGGAAGGGTAACATATGCTTTACAAAAGAAATCATAGCTGCCGAAACACGACTAGACCACCTCCGGTCCTTTCAATAAAGAACTCCTATATTCCTTGTCTCTCCGAACCTATTTAACATTTTTAACCAGGGATTAGTATATCAATGAAAACAATCTTAGCAGCATACAGGGACCATCGGTCCCTTTCGATTCACACTGCACACAGGATTATATGATCTAGGCATGCAGGATGATATTAACAGGCATAATAAAATATTCTCCTACAGCAGTAATTGTGTTGAGAAATCATATATACAAACTGAACGATTTTTATGCAATAGAAGCTCAACACTTTTTAATACATCAGATGATGCACCGATATTAGGGATGTAACTGGGTACCCAGTGGGTAGTTCTTGGTCACCACCTTAGTTTACTTCCATTCCACTTTTCTTGCTTTGAAATTCGGATTAGTTCGATTAATTTGGATGAGAGAAATCAGAATTTGTATTTCTAACTAATATCACAGCCGCCAACAATCTTTAAATTCTTCTTAGATTCACTTTTTATGCAAACATTAGCATTAAGAGATATTTCTCCATTCTGTGGATTAAAAAATATCTTGCATATTATTGTTTTACTATGCACCTACATCAAGACCCTTTCATACTTGTCTAATTTGGTTCACACTGTAGAAGATGCATTTATGTGGATAGATTTTTTTACTTGTCTAATCAACTGGAGCAATGTCGATGTGACAGCATATGCACTTGTCCTTATGAATTTCTGTCTGGAATTCTTTTGTCTTCAACCAGCAATATTATCTCACTGCTAAAAAATCGCATTAGGTTATTACTTACTACCTCACCGTATCAATGGCCTAGCAATGTAGTTGTCGTCCATATTTTATCTGCTGTCGTCGTGTACTACTTCAAATCTCACGGTATCTTATTTTGAACTAGTTTTTTAGGGCTCAATGGCGAGCAAAAGTGCATTTGAGAACTACTACTATACTATATTGTAAGCCTGTAATTCTGTCATTTTAGTTTTACCTCTAGTTGGCGTAGAATCAAGCTCAATTTGTTCATACATTTTGGTTTAATGCTAATGATAGGCTAGGCTAGTTCATTGCTCGTTCTAATTCGTAAGAGTACACTCTCAAATCTTATTTAATACTAAATTTCATGACTTAGTCCTACATGAAACATTGTAGAAACCTTCCATCTTCTCTTTCATCAGCTGTTCTATAGTATCTTGACATCATATTGGTTTTAACCTTTTCTGAATCATATATACCTCTAATGAAACGTGCCGCTTCCATCTTGTTTACACCGGAAAGCTTAATAATAACTAAGATAGATCCTTGTATTACATTCACCAGCAACTGCAACTTATGTACAACTTCTTTAATTTTGCATGCAGTCAGCGAAACCTACAAAAGAAAGATCCTGAGTAGAGTGATCTCAAGAACCCCAAGGTTTCATCTGAACGATTACCACCTAGTCCGCCCTACAAGGAAGGCTTCATACTTCCCTATCATTTCTTTGTCCATTTACACTTACCAACTTTACATTGCACCATTCACAGCCGCTCTGCTTGCGTTTGTCATGACTGTTACAGCGATGGAAATGGACTGGTCGGAAAGCAACACCTAACCTCCCGATAATATAATTGGAGCCGTTAACTTCATCTGATCCTTGAACGAAGTTACTAGATAGGACACCAAGCCAAAGTGCAGATCAATCATGTATCAAGAAGATTCAACGTATCCTGAATTCCTGATGCAATATTCGCAGCTCTTCCATTCACATCGAAGATCCAAGGAGAAAAATAGTAAATGTTGGAACCAAGTTTGCCTTTTATGTGTGTGTGAGGGAACAAGAAAGATGTTTGCTAGGCCGTGGTTGGGCCATCACGAGGCACCAGGAGGCTCTTGCGGCCCAAAAGGGGCTGAAAATTTAACAATTCCCTACTGGGCTGTCAATCAGCATAATGTTAGATCTAGTCGTGTGTTTTTTCTCTGCAACTTAGGGGGCGTTTTCTTCCACTGTCTTATTTTTAGCACGTGTCACATCGAATGTTTAGATACTAATTAGGAGTATTAAACGTAGACTATTTACAAAACCAATTACATAAGTGGAGGCTAAACGGCGAGACGAATCTATTAAGCCTAATTAAGTCTAATTAATCCATCATTAGCAAATATTTACTGTAGCAACACATTGTCAAATCATGGACTAATTAGGCTTAATAGATTCGTCTCGCCGTTTAGATTCGTCTTATGTAATGGGTTTTGTAAATAGTCTACGTTTAATAATCCTAATTAGTATCTAAACATTCGATGTGACGGGTGCTAAAAATAAGTCAGTGGAAGAAAACGGGGCCTTATACAAGTTATACGATCACGATTCCCTTGCAGCGCAGATAAAGTTTAATCTGATTCTCCGAAGATCTCGGTAAACCATAAATATTGAAGGAGTATCAATATCTGATACGCGAGCATTCGTGCAAGTATGTATCTGTATCGGAGCACCCGGATAAAGGTATAGCTATGATCCGTCTAAACTTATACTAATACGAAACAAGGTTCGTTTTAAACCGAGTCCGCGGCCGTTGCATGATTGGTCTGTGTCTTGTTCATGCCTGCTACCCCTGCGCGTGCGCACAATTAAAAAGAACTAGCTAGGAATAATCAACTTGAAGCAATCCAACTATATATGCAAGGATCATTATGATCGTTCAGTCATATACAGCTAGCCTAGTGTACATAGAAGATTGCAATATAATTGAGTTTTCCAATTCAGAGATTCCTATAAGTAGGACCCTACACACAGCTCTTCTTGCAAAGCCAAACAGCCTAGCCCAGTACGTAGTGGAGCTTCAGCTTCCAGCAATCCTCTTCCCGCTCCATCAATCTCTAGCTCCCCAAGAAACACCAGGAGGAGCATGGCTGCCGCCTCTAGCCGCAGTGCCGCGCGGAAGACGGCCGCCGTTTTCATGCTGGCCCTGCTCGCCGGGCAGGGGCAGCTGCTGATGGCTGCGCCTGCGGCCGCCGCCGACAGGCGACGCCTCAAACTTCAAGGGCTAGGCAACAGGCGGATCCTCCAGACCGACCAGTGCAGTTTCGCTTCTAAAAGGGACAGGTGCATTGCATGCGTGCAAGACTGTTTGGCCGCCGGCCCCTCACCATGCACTCTCGACCCCATTTCTTGCGATCCACCAAGTTGCTCCCGCTGCTTGACCGCGTGACATGCCCTGCGGTTGTTGTTTCCGCCGTCGTCGTGATTGTTGGACCCCCAGGCGTGATTATATATCATCGAAGTTAATAATCCTGCACTTATCGCTTTCTATACGTTCCGTCCACCACGTGCGCGCGCATGGATTAGCGGTCCACTTTCAGCCCAATAATTAGCATCTAAAGGAGTATGTGCCCACTTAATTAATCACGTGGTGGTGAATGACCTTCCTGATGTATGCAACAATTAGTGGAAATAAATTGCACCGTGCATGCAAGAAATAGTGGAAAGAGCATGCAAAAAAAAGAAAAAAATGATGATGTGACCCACATACATATAAATCTAAAAACTAAAAAATTATAACTTCCAAACCGAACATCCAAATTAAATTTTAGTTACATCATTATGTTTATTACGATGAGATCTTCAAAATAAGACCCCACTTGAATATGTTTGGATAATATTTTTTAAAAAATATTTTTTAACATACGGATTAATTAGTTCGGATTAATTAGTTGTAACTAATATGAACAAATACTTGGACACCACGAACAAATTACTATTTCCTGCGAACAAAAAATTAAACATGATGAACAAAAAATGGTACGATGTGAACAAAAATATTGAACATCACGAACATTTGATTGTGTATGAGAAAAAAGAAACTGAATCATCATGAATAAATAAATCCACATCACTGAACAACTTAATCTACAAAATCAAACAAATAATTTAGAATAAATCAATCTAAAAAACTAGAATCACATGCAAACTAGTTATTATTACAGATGAATAATTGAGTTTATATGGCGACTAAATATTATAACATCCTGAACAAATATTATAACATTACGAGCAAATTATTTTTATTGTTGAACAATTCGGTATACAAAGCGAATCAATATTATAACATTAAGAACTCGTGGATTCGTGGATTCAGGGGAAAGTGATTAACCATTTGAGAGTCAGGGGAAGGTGAGGTTAACAGGCTATCTCGGGCTGGTCTCTATAAATCGTGCTGGATTGGGCTGCCCGTCGTATAAATCTTGCTAGTACATTTTGCCTTTCTTTTCAAGACTAAATCTTGCTAGTACATTTTGCCTTTCTTTTCAAGACAAATAATATTGTGAATCTTTTTTCTGTATGTAGTAACATCGGAAGTGGAAGGAGAAACACCCACGCCACCATGTATTGATTAACAGGATTTTTTTTCATTTTTTCTGTAGTATTTTATATCTGGCCGGAGATCAAAGTTAGGTGCTGTGCATGGTTGACTCTAATCAGTTCGTTCCTCCAACGAAGAGGAATGCTTAACCTCAGCTTTTTAGATTAAGGATAAAAATTTGACCTTCTATATCCACATGGTGGATATATATAGCCAAAGCTTACAGAGAGTTATTAGACTCTAATCCTTAACAATGAAGAGCTCAAAGAGCTCAAAACACAAGAAAGAAATTTCTAAGGCAAAGAAAAAATTAGAAGACTCAGCTTCATTCTTCTTCTTTGTCGATGCTTCAAACTTGCGTTGTCTTTATGCAGCACCAATCCATCACATCTTTTGTTTGCTTAGAAACTTAATGTTCGAATTGGAATACTTGTCTTCTATTACTCGCACAACAGACTCCACCTTAGATAATGAATGTCAGGTAAAAAGATCTTCCAAGACGACGCCTTCAAGAAGGACACGACATCGAAAACGCCGTCGCCACCCATCCGGTGAGCCGGAGTAAGGTTTTCACCTAGAAGACCGCCGACCTTGCACAAAACATCACAACAAACACCTCAAAGGAGGAAAACGACACCCAACGATGCCGTCGTTGCTGACACTGACACAACAGTCGGGTAAAGCTTTCACCTATAGCTTCTGCACGACCATATCATTACCACAACAAGAATTCTGTCAAGCTCCCGCCTCACAGCGCGAAAGAGGTATCAAGGACGTGCCGGAGGCCCGGAGGCGGCCATAGGCGTCTCCTGGCTGGGGAGGCATCCGGCCGATAAGGAGGCGACCTGGCTGCCGGTGAGCCCACAGGGCCAGTAGAGCACGCAGATCCGGGCCATGGGGAGAGGTCCGATCACCGGTGTACGCGCGGCGGGCTACCGCGCCGCATACCGTCTCACCCATGCGCCATCGCCGGGATGCCATCCGGCCCGTGGGGAGGAAGGTCCGGCCGCCGGCGTATGCACAGCTGCCGCGGACTGCCGCCATCGCAGGTCGTGTCGCCCACGTGTGGCCGCTGGGGACGCCGTCCGGGCCATGCCACGGGCGGCCGCGGGAAGACCTGACCCGCACCGCCGCTGGCCACCCGCCGGGGAGACCCGCGCCGCCACCACCTCGTCGGCAACCGCCCGTCGAGGATCTGACCGGCGCTGCCGCCGCCGCGTTCGGCCGCCTGCCGGGGAGCCCGACCCCGCGTCGTCCTTGCACCAGATCTGCAATGTGAGAGAAGAGGAGGAGGAGGCGGAGGTCCTCGCCGCTGCCGTCCTTGCGGCCGCCGGGCTTCCAGCAGCCCACTCGGGCAGCAGCGAGGCGGGGTAGAGGGTAAGGCGGGGTAGAGAGTGGGGCGCGGCCGGTGGCGGCGAGGGATGGAGAGCCGCTCGTGCCCCTTAACCTCTTAGCTTCTCTTAGCTTATTGAGGTTAAACGAATAAGTGCCTGATATGCTTTCTTGGTTTCGGAAGTCAGCACTCACACCACCTTACCTTAATTGGTAACCACATACCACATACATTAACAATTCCCTTGCTATTTTGTAACTAAATTGCCCCTTAACTAGATTGGTGTATCTTTTTTCTATATGTAGGTACACTTTGGAGGTGAAAGGAGAGACACAGTTGACGAACCTACTTATCCATCCCATGTTGTAAGTCATTCCAAGAATCCTGGAGAGTCAAAGTATCTCAAGTTTGACCAAATTTATATGATAATATAATAACATTTATGATGTCATCTAAGTATCATTAGATTCTTCATCAATTATATTTTTATAGTATACCTATTTGATGTCATAAATCTTTATAGTTTTTTCTATAATTTTGGTCAAACTTGAGATGCTTTGACTCTCCAAGATTCTTGGAATGACTTACAATTTGGGATGGAAGGATTTGCTGAGAAGCTGCTGGCTTCCGGCACAAGCTGTGGATAGATAGAGCAGCGTGAGAATATCCCTCGATTTCTCCTAGTTATTTGATAGCACTTGAAAATGAAAGCAAGACGAATCCTGATAGGATAAAATTGTGTTTATGATTGTATATTGTAAATTGCCTGAACATTGTGCATTGACCAAATTGTGGACGGATGGCAGATCAAATTGTGATAGTAGGTAGCTGATTTGTAAGTTGTAATATGATTGTCATTTGAGATCTTTTACAAATTGAAGGAAATTGATGTATTATATAATCATCGATGTGGGATGTTTTCACAGTTATTGGCATGCTAAATCTGTCTTTCCCATCGTGTTTTGTTTATCCACAGTTTGCTGCAAACTGAAGAAACAATGCACAATAGAATTCCAAATTATGGGTAATATGAAGAGTGACAAGTTAATGTCTGAGTCAGATGCAACATAATGCAAGTAAAAATTCATTATTACACCATAACAAAAATCCAAGGCAAATAACAAAAGAATGCTGCAAAGTGGCATCTTTAACAGCTTAGCAACCATGGATGACTCCCGGCCGCCTCCTCCTGTCATAGCAACTCCTGACCTCCAACCATGGCGTGTGCGATTTCCATGGAGGCGGCGCCGGAAGGCCTGGTACCGGTATGCGGCGAAAGAAGATCGAGTCACGATGGGATCGCAGCCGCGGATGAGACGCACGTGTGCAAGGCGAAGATATGGTCTGCCTCTTTTTGTTTCAATTCCTGGAGCCGAGATTACGTAGGGCTGGGGCTGGGACCTGGGACTGGGAGGGATGGGAGCCGAGCCGAGGCTGTATGTGGGAGCCGAGAGCGCGTGCGAGACCATGGGCAATGAGCGATCCGTCGGATGGAGGCAGCCTCCACACAGCTCTTCTTGCAAATTAAAGCTAAACAGCCAGTCCTCTTCTCGCTCCATCTCTAGCTCCCCAAGAAACACCAGGAGGACCATGGATGCTTCCTCTAGCCGCAGCGCCGCTCTGAAGACGGCCGCCGTTCTCATGCTGGCCCTGGTCGCCGGGCAGCTGCTGATGGCTGCGCCCGCGGCCGCCGCCGACAGGCGACTCCTTCAACTACAAGGGCTCGGCAGCAGGCGGATGCTCGTGGATTGCAGCTGCATCTAACAGGGACAGGTGCCTTGTATGCTGGGCAGGTTGTTCGACTGACCTCACATCATGCGGCGACCCTTGGAACTCCTTGCCTTGCACTCCAGATTGCTCCCACTGCTTGAACGCATGAAGAAATTAGCTGATTGAAAGGTCCCGGTCTCCCAGACGGTCAGACCAGACACATGCGCAGGGGGCTCCTTTGTGTTTCGTTGTTGTAGTGTCGTTGTGGTTTGTTTTTGCTTCCATCGTGTTGCTAAATTGAGGGGTAAAGTGGTCCATGACATCTTGAGTATTTATATACCTCGTCTTTGTACAAGTACCCGTTGTATTTCGTTCCAAAGTCTTGTCGACCGATGAATAAAGATCGATTACCCTTGTTATCATGTAAAAAAGATTACATGTGTGGTCTATGATGGTATACTCTAATCTGCTTTGTAAGGGGTTCTTTGAAGGTATTTCCTTGAAACAAATCCGTACCGTTGATTGTTAAGTGAGCTACTACTAGATTCAGAACATTTACTGACTGGACTTTTTAAGTGGACGACGGGATTCAATCATTAGCATTTTTCTCCTCCGAATGGCTGACAATGCGTACGCGTGTGATTGGATCATTTCCTGTGAGTGAAGACGAATTCCCTACCAACTATTCACCGACGACGAAAATCAGATTAGGTGCACAAATAAGAAAAGGCCCCGTCGGCAACCTGCTATTTATCTCTCAGCACATGTCACAAATCTAGTAGAACTAATGCTACTAAAACATTTAATAACGCATTCACCAGGATTTATCCTCACAAATTGGTACGCAAATTGGTGTTTGTGCATATATACGTTAAAGGGGCACTCTATTTTTAGGCGGTGGGTACAAAGAAACTCACGTTAGATTACATTACATGGTGTTTTTAAGACCGGTGCTAAAGGCCAAGGCTAATTTACACACAAAGAAAGAGAACATCAACTGTGTCAAGGCTGTGACATACTTCTACCACGCAGCTTTTTTTTTTTTTTTTTTTTTTTTGATAAAGGACTACCACGCAGCTGTTGAAAGGCAGCATGCGACTTGCGACGGCTTGTTTCCAGAGCCTTGCTTCATTCCTGATGTACACGAAGAGCTCGTGGTTGTCCCTCGTGCGGAACACAGAACACTCTGCCATTTGGCTCGCTCACGCCATACCATCAAGACATCAAGTGACCAGCAGGAGAGCACACATCCAATTCTTCTACGCGGTGCTCCATAGGCCTGCCACTGGGAGGGTAAGGTACGGGCAAACTCATTCTTATTCACACTTAAATCCAAATAATTATTATCCACTTCTTATCCTCCTCAATCCCACCCATATTCAATGGATAATTAACTTTGTGCTACATATATATATATATATATATATATATATATATATATATATATACATGCATATCCAATTGATTAATTGTACCTTCCTATTTCTAATGGGTATATAACTTTCTACCCATACCCTCCACATTTGAAGTGGGTGTCGATTTGAGGAGGGTATGGATACCCAGTGGCAGGCCTAACACTCCAGGTGTGCATTGGCGCATGTCAGCCAAGAACTGGACAAATTAAAGGACATTAATTGCTAGTGGGCAGTGGTGGTGGACACTGTTTGGAATAAATTTCTCAAATTGAGCGCAATTTGTGCATGCCGTATTATAATTTCAAGGTCTTTTATAACTATCTACGGACTCAGAAAATTGATTTCCCTTAAATATAACAGATAGTCAAAAACCTCATAGACTCTTAGTAGATCTAGATCTAGTAGTACTTTGATTTTTTTTTTAGATAAAGGAAATAAGTAGTAGTAGTAGTACTTCGATATAACCATCATATTCTTGATGACAGGAAAGAGCAAGGTCGCCTATGTCGGCATGGAACTCTAAGAAACAATTTAGATGTGCAAGTCAAATGTGCCACGGTTATCATGTCGCCCGATGGATAAGATTCAGATCCCCATTTGAATCACACTGGATGGAGTTCATATTCAGATGTATTGATCTTATTTTTGGTAGGCATAAGCTGTGCCGCCCTCTACTCCCAAGCGCAACGCCTGGCTGGATATACATTCAAAAGGGACAACTCATGAGATGAACGAGGGCGTAAATTCGTCTGCATTTCATGCGTTAATTATTTTTGACAGGTGTTTCTGCAGTTCTTGCATTAAGGTCATCTGCCATGCGTACTATATATAAACTGCTTTACACAGTAGTGATGTCCCGTAAAACTTCCGGAAACGCAACCACCTATTACACTGAACAGCTAACTTGCAGTTGCACGCCCATATTTCTTTCCACGTGGTTTTGCTCACATCAGGTATGCCAGAGCACACGCCCAACAGAGCTTCATATCACCTTATGCACAAAACCAGGCTGGTTTGTCCAAACCTTCACGATGCCCCCAACAGCTCCTTGATGTCATATCCTTGCAGCTGATGCAGTAGAAAAAACACTGTCAATTGCGTACCTCTTACACCCCATAATGTGCCAGAGCACTCCCACTTAAAAGAACAAATAGAAAGATATTTTGGTAACAGAAAAATGGCTGTTCCTACTCTTGTGCAATTCTATGCATGATAGCTAACTTATGATTTCGAGAATGTTCACCAATAAAGAGTTTACTGACTGGTAGCCTGATACAGACGACGAGGCATACCTGAAGAAAGGTGAGCAGTAATATTACTCCCGAGTTCCAAAATGCGTGTATTGTGATAGGAGTTAGAAGATTGCGGGTTTGAGCATACGAAAACCCCAGTGCAACACCTGCAGAACAATGAACAAGGTTGCTAAATAACAATGGCGGGCCAAAAAGCAAAAAAAAAACATTCAAACAAATTAGCAACTCCAGTATTAACAACTAATGTATATGCCAATAGTTGTGACTGTGCATAGTTGTAGTCATCGGATCTAAACTCATTTAGGTGTTTCATATTGTGCCTGCCGGTTGTGTGTTTGGCTACGATTTGCAGCTATGGCTCTCACATCTCAGACATCCGTGCAGCCAGTTTTTAATTCCTTTCTTCCAAATACAGGCCATAAATATGACATGCCGCACAAACGATGGCATGCCAAAACTTATACGAACAAATTACCAATTCCTGTAATTGGCAATGGTTGAATATGCCAATGGTTGTGATTGTGTATGGTTGTGGATGTGATTTAATCGTATTTAGGTGTTGCATACTGTGCCTGCCTGTTGTGTTTTTTCCCACAGTTTGCAGCTGTGGCTGCCATGTATCCTAAACCAAATATTAACTTTTTTCATCCAAGAAAAATCCATAGATATGACATATCGCGAAATGGCAACAATGATGTAACAAGCCAATGCAGGATATGTCCAAATTGGTTACCAACTAATATGTTTGTCATTCGTATCATTTTCTATTTTAGTAAAATCTGAACAGAGAATTACCAAGTATAAACAGCTGTGGAAATTGTCCAGGAGTCAGATGAGCAAGGGCAAATACAGCAGCACTGACAAGTACACAAACTGGAGTCGGAAACCTGTACCCAGAGAAAACTGTTGAATATCTCAACATGAAAAATTGCGAGTTGTAATGCACCAACTTTCTACATGCAAGAAGGAGAAAAAAATGCTACGACAAAGAGAAAACAAGATTTGGAATTTTACCACTTAGTCAAGGACACCATTAGAAATCCTCGAAACAAAGTCTCCTCCAGAAGTGGTGCTAAAACTCCAGTAATTCCCACCAAAAAGGCAGTGCTAGCAACACAACAGAAAGTTGGAAACAAGATCAAGTTTAGGTTGCCCGATTAGAGGCAGGAACTCACTAAAATACAAAAGCAAGATAGATGATTACCTGGTAGTGGATGAGCCAATCAGGGGCAACAAAAGAACTAGCGAATCAGTCTGAGCCAATGAAAAGAAACAATTTTGTAAGTATTCAGCAAATTACAAGAAACACTTGGCATAGGTTACTGCTCTACATGTGCTCAGCAGTCAAAATATAAACATATTTATGCTGAAACACATTGAATTAAGAACAAGTTTTGAATGGGAATGAGGTGACAAAGAAAGTTGATAAATAATAACAAACGTGTGATAGTGAACAGGAAAGGTCTAGTTGCTAAAGCATATATTTATCTGACCTCTCTCTCAGGAGGTTCACCATTCAGATAAGTCATAGCAGCTCCGGTTAAACCAATAGAAATTATTGCTCCAAAAAGGCCAACTCCAGCCCACAAAAGCCATCCATTCTTCAGCTTGAATGGTTCTTTAATATCTGAAAGTTAGGAAATTCCTGCATATATTTATACGTTTTTCCTTTGACAAAAAATTGTTGCAAAGAAACGTTCATCACAAATTAACTTTGAGAAGCAGCACGCATGAAAAAGAGGATAAATCTAGACTGTTAATTATCATTTACATGGTAACTTATGTTTCATCAAAATATCACACAACACTTCTCACTTGACAAAATAGCTTTCATGAGAAAAATGCTTTAATACTTGCATAATAAATTTATTGAGTGACCAAGATTACAAGATTGAGTCCTGACCATAACGAAATACATCATCTGGGAATGGTCGAAAAGTATTGGTGATGCCAAATATAACGCCAAGCACAACTACTGTCACGCTACTGCACAGAACAGTACAAAACGAAAATGTTAATCTTTTGGCAATTTGTGTTGCTCATTTATTGGTGGAACGTAATCAGCTTATAAGCAAAGGGAATTGAAAGGTCTTGTGCACATAAGAATAGAAAATCATATCCTACAGTTGCCCAAGAAACAATATTTCTGCCTTCTCATCTATAGTTGCCTCCAGAGCTTTAAACCCCACATATTGCAAAGCGGATTGCTCAACCAATCCTGTTAAAACAAAGCTGTCTAAAGAACACTCAGAATGCTATATTTAATGAACTCATATTGTACAATCAAACATGCTAACCTCACTGTAAATAACAAAAAGAAATAATATCTGGTGCATAAAGGTCATGGCTTACCTTACCCCACAGCCTACCATGCTGAGCACAACAGTTTGCCACTCCCATGGCACATCCCACCGCTGAAGGATTCGCCAGTTGTCTGAACTCTGCATAGGTCCAGATAATGTCACAAGCTCCACACCAGTCACGGAAAAAACATCATGAAAATAAGGAATAGCCACAATGCAAATGAGCTCCGGAATTATCCAAGATTTAACTAAGCACGCTGCAGTTATGTATTCCTGACAGTTCATTCTGGTACATTCTGCTAAACAATATATTTTCGTTGCTATTACCGGAAGGCGGAAGCTAAATTCTTCAGAGCTGCACTTTTGTATTCAGGTCAGGAGGTTATCAAGAAATGATACGGCTGAGCATCACCTTATCCGAAGGAGGGGGGCTTTCGTTGTTGGCATTATACGAGAAACACGGGAAGCCTCCGCCCCTCCTCCAGCTCCTCCCCCACCGGCCGGTCTCCGGCAACCGCAGTAACCGCTGCTGTGCTCGTGCAACTGCTATGCGGCCAGATTTTGGATAGGGAAATGGCTTCCTGTGCCTCGAGAGGAGGAGGGGTTTGGACGGGAGCGCCCGGATAAGGAGAAGCGAGAGCGGCGGCGACGACGATGAGGAGGATGCCATCGGAAACATGCCTTTCGCTCTCTGCCCACGATGGTGAAGCCTCGCGGTGAAGTATCGGCGTATCGCGGCGTCGCGGGGATAAGATGAGGGGTCTTTTGAAAATGACGTATAATCCAAGGCAAAAACTAAACAAAATTTGTACGGGTAGGCGTATTACTGAAATATCCTATAAGTCGAGGGTCCGAATCGCGAAAAAGTCATACCCTCTTCTTCCTGTACCGGCGTTTGTGTTGGCGGCGGCGGCGATGGCGACGTCGGCGAGCACGTCCGGCGAGTGGCTGAAGGGCGCCCTACAGGAGCTTCGGGAGCGTAAGGGGAGCGAGCTGGATTTCGATGCTGACCTCGTCTCGAGCCTCGTCTCCTTCTGCGAGCTCGCGTCTCCCCCCGACGCCGCCAGCTACCTCGAGGTTCGTGCGCCAGTGCCCATCCCTTAGAATGACGCGTGTATTGAGCGCTTACTCTGCAGTGGCCCTTCAGATTCTGATCGGAGTTTATCTTGTGCGCTCGCGCCTGGCGCGGCGGCTTGATCTGATCGCCGGCCAGTGTGTTATTATCGGATTAGGGTCTGCGAGATTTGATTTCGGTGAAAATTGTCAGTTCTTAATAACACGATCGCCGGCCTGTTCTGATTGTATGGGTGTTTGCTGCTGTGCGTCGCTACCAAATTGCCGTGCTGTTGGGGTTTGGATTTCTGTGGGATTTCGTTGCAAGGAGAGGAGATGAATGATCCAAGTGCCTCGGCTACTAGCTTAGAAGACGCTTCATGCTACTGGGAGTCTTGTTGACTTGTTAAGTGCTTTGATGAATTGTTTCATCGTGAATGGCATTGGAGTATAACCTGATTAAGTATTGCAAGTGTGATTGAATGTCAAATCTATTGCTTAGATGTGTGTCTGCATGTTTGCCGCATCCTAAATGCTTGGGTCCGTTAGTGTCCAGCATGATTGAGCTGAAGATTATTAATTTATTTTGTATGTTCTTACAGTGATGTTAGTGTCTGTGGCACAACATGATGGAGTAACATGGTTTTGCTACTCAATTTGAATTTGGTTCAATGGATCTGCAGGATCTTTATCAAATAAGCCATCTGGTTTCTTTAAGGCTGGCATATTACTCTTTCCACTGCAATTTTCAATTGCCTTCTCTTGTTGTCGATGCAAAATCATGTTTGTCTCTTGTTTTATCGAACATGTGTATTATTCCATCAAAATCAAGGTCTCATGTGTTAGTGCATATGATGAAAACATGTTACTTTTCTTGCAAAACTGTTGCCTTGTAAGTTGCAACAGTTTGAATTTTTGTAACCTTATGTATCTCTTCCTGTTTATCTCAAAGCTGAAAGGTGAACTACATAAACTCAGCCTAAATTCCCATTAGGCCATGTTAATTGAACTAGTGTGCCCTTAGCATCTTTCTTTTCTTTCCTTTTTTTGCTGGAAACTTCTTTTCTCAGTTGGGCACTTTGCATTATGAGAAATCTCTAGTTCCATTACTTCATTTTGTTTTGGTTTATGTGCTTCATACCACTTGTTTTCACACCATTAGTATCATAACCACATTATGGACAAATGTTGAAACCACTGTACCTTAGTTGACATAAATATTTATCATGGTTTGCACTTTTTAATGGCACAGAATTTTATTGGAAAAGAAGCTGCTCAGGACATTATTCAGGAGTACTTGCGAAGGAGGGGTCACATTGGTTCCTCAAATGGAACTGAAAGCTCGCAATCATCTAACCTTCAGCCTTATGTTAAGCCATCAGCTGATGCACCGACTGCACAGACAAAGAAACAAACACGCATACAAAAAGATGCCGCATCTTCTTCTAATCAGAGTTCCAAGAGTCAACCAGAAACTGGAGAATCCCGACTTGCTTCCAAGAGAGGTCCAAAAAAGAAAGCAGCAAAGGCCATTTCCCTCGCTGAAGCAGCAAAGGGTTCCATTGTCTTCAAGCAGGGGAAACCTTGTTCATGCCAAGCACGGCAGCATAACCTTGTTAGCAACTGCTTATCATGTGGCAAGATTGTGTGTGAACAAGAGGGCGAGGGACCCTGTAGCTTCTGTGGTGCACTGGTCTTGAAGGAAGGTAGTACATATGCAGGTTTAAGTGATGTTGGACTACCTCTTTCAGAAGCAGAAGCTGCAGCTGAAGCATATGCAAAGAGGCTTGTTGACTATGACAGGAACGCTGCTGCAAGGACTAAAGTTTATGATGACCAAAGTGACTATTTTGAAATGGAAGGAAACAGTTGGCTCTCGTCAAAGGTAAAGTACATTTGATCCTTATGGTTCATACATGCTCATATTTTGATACTGTTCCATCCATTGACCTATGCTTGTGTCCATGCTAAACCTTAACAGCCACGGATATTCATACTGAGAGCTTGATCTATTGCGCAAAATGCATCTGATCCTGATATGTGAATTAATTTTTAGTATAGGATTTATTATGGCTGAGTATTCCTTTTAGGAAATTTAAATTAGTTTTGCGGAGCTGATTCTGTTTCTGTAATGAACTCATAATTATCATCTCTAACATCATATGAATTTTTAAGAACACGTAACCTCATGGATGATATGAAGAGGTTATGTATAGATATCTTAAGATGGGCATATCCAAATTGAACTGCTTCCAATGATGCTAACTTAGTTACCTATTTTTTACACTCTAGGAAAAGTCAGTCCTACAGAAGCAGCAAGAGGAAGCTCAGGAAGCAGCTGAAAACCAGAAGGGGAAAGTGGTTGTTACATTTGATTTGGTGGGCCGTAAGGTAATTACTTACTTTCTTGCATTCCTGCTGGACAGCAGCTCGTCTATGCTTGGTTGAAGTCTAGAAGCTTCAGCGGAACAGTTGGACATAGACATAATTTCACAAGTGTTTTCTGCAGGTGATTATGAACAAGGATGGAGCCACTGAGCTGGAGACAGAGCACCCAATCATGAGACCACCTGAAGAGAAGGATCAGAGCCACCGCATACAGCCCAACCCCTCAATCAGAGAGCAACCTGTGTTCATCGAAACAGGTCCAGTGAAGCCCAAAACTGACCGAGCAAGACAGAGTAAGAGACTTGCCAAGAATGGTCTGTGCCTGGAGGTAACCGGCAGGCTGCAGCATGATGACAAGGACCTGCAGAGCATTCTGAGTGGCAAGGTGAAGAAAGGTGATCACTTGGCTTACAGTTCCTTTGGTCAGGCACGCGAAGGGAACGACGTCGAATGCTCCCAAGATTTTGATTGAGATTTTACATGTGAATCATGATGCTGTAAAAAAAAATCACAAAACAGCCTGTAATATCGTCATGTTCCCCATCCAACTCATGCACGTATACCTTTTGGACCTAATTCCCAGCAAAATGCAAATGTGAGAGGATAGCACCTTTTGTCATTTCACATTGCCCTCAGGCGTCAGTTCAGCTTTTTGTCCATGGAATTTGATGTATAAGGCTTATGCTAGGCAATTTCTAGCTCCTAGTGAGTGGTGCGTGGGGGAGAAAGTTGGTTTATGTTGGAAAATATTTTAATGACATTTGTAGCGTCATGGTTAATAGGTAATATGTCACGAATTTCACTCGTGCAATGGGTGCCTCTTTTTCGTGATCTCTCAGGCCGGCCCGATAGGCGAGTTCCCTGTCGAGTGAGGCGTGGCAAATCCTATTTATCTTCGACAAGATAGGCTCCGCGCCTAGCTTCAGGACACAATACTGAAGGCATTTTCTAAGGCCGTCTCCAATAATCTGGCTTAGAGCTAGCTGAATTAATATTTTACTTGTGAAACATTGAGAAAAGAGACTAGTGTAGAGGTAAAAGATAGTCTCGAACGTTTTCTGATGTATTTCTCTCTCGCAGCATAATACTTAATGCTATGTTCTCTTCTTCGTAATGGTTGCTAACTCACGCTGTTGGAGACGCTCCAGAAGAAAAGGGAATAGAAACCGAAAAAATGGAAGAAAAAGTGAAGCTACGCTGGCCTTTTCTGTCCACTGAGCCTGTCCGCGTGGCTGGGTCATATTGGGCCTTCTTTTGCTCCCGTTTGTTGCTGGACGCGCGTGGAAGGTCTCGTGGGCCGTGGGCCTGTGTCGATCGGCTGGTGTTGGATTAAAGAAAAAGTCCATTTTACTCCCATCTGCTTAACTCTTGAATAAAGTTTTGATTCATTTTACTCCCCTAAAACTAGTCACCCTTGAACAAAGTTTTGATTCATTTTACTCCTCTAAAACTAGTCCAATCTACCCTTAATTAAATTTCTATTTTTTTATTGTGTATGAGTTAAATTTTGAGTGCGCTGATGCTTTATGGTTAAAAATTTTTCATGGTTATTTTCATATGTTAGGAATATTTAATATGAAATTGATTTTAGATATGTAAAATTGTAGAAAAAAAATTATGATAAAATTATAATGTATTTTTATAACATAGAGAATCATGTTATAAAGTCAATTGACAAAATCTAAAATTAAAATTCAATTTGTACACGAAGATAAAAAAAGAATCTAATTATGGGTAGATTAGACAAATAAAATAGTTTGGGGAGCAAAGTGAGCCTAAATTTTATTTATAAGGTTAAGTGGACAAAGTAAATAGATGAGAAAAGTAAAATAGATTTTTTTTTATGGACGGACAATAAACTTTTCCGTTGGATTGCCGCTATAGTTGGCCAGCCGGGCCGCCCGGCACGGCACTGGCACGAGCACTATCTGGCACGGCACTATATGGCACGGCACTATCTGGCACGAGTACTTAACCGTGACGTGCCGTGTAGTGCCGCCGTGCCTAACTGTCGGCACAGGCACGGCACTAACAGGCAGTTAGCGTGCCGTGCCGGGCCACAGGGCACGGCGGCACTGCAGTGCCCGTGCCGGCCCTGGCACTAAGTGTGCCTACCACAAGTCCACAATACCACTCTTTTTACACAGAATTACAAGCACAATCCAAAACTATTAAGATTCACAAGTAGTGGAGAACTTATCTTGTTGTATTCACAAATTTGTAACAAAGTCACAAGTCACAACCCAGTCACACAGTCATAGAGATAACAAAATAACATTTTATTGGGAGCTTTAGTGCAATGGCTGCCTCATTAAAAACCTATCTAGGTAAAACTCACCCTTGTGAGAAACCCTAGACAGGAAAAAAGAGTACAGCCCAGCTCCAATTATAAAGTTCATCACAGTCCATGAGTCCAGTACTTAATATTACAGTCCCATTACATAAATGATAACTAATCAAGATAAAGTTCTTCAAAAGCTTCTTCAAGTTCCTTGTCCTCCACCATGTGTTGCAGCCTTGCTTTTGCAGCCTCCCAGTCTTTGATGCAGGTGAGCATCTCCACCATGTCAGGCTTTAGCTTCCTCCGCCGCTCCTCGATGATCCTGCCAGTCATACTAAAAGTGGATTCTGAAGATATGGTTGAAACAGGAACTGTTAATATATCCTTAGCCATGGTTGACAACACTGGATATGTGAGTTTGTGTTGATGCCACCAGTTCAAGATGTTAAAATCATCATCTAAATGATTCACTGTGTCACAGTCCAAGTAAGAAACAAGTTCAGAAACATTACCACCTGAAGAACTGGCAGCATGCAAAAGGGCAGTTGCAGATGTATCTCTAGCCATGCTTAGAGTAGCAACTAGAGAATGCATGCCACCAGCAGAACCAACATCATCGTCATCATAAATTTCATCCCAAGCAGACCTTTTCTTACCAGATAGGTTAGGAGGTACAGTCCTCCTCAACCTAACACCTCCATATTTCTCCTCATACTTGTTGTAGACATCAGTAAGTCGAGCTCTAGTGCTAACCTGGTAAGCACTGTAATCTGTACTGGTAAGGGTACCCAACCTCCTGAGCACTCTATTGAAACCTTTCATTTTAGCTCTAGGGTCCAGGATGAATGCAAAAGAATAAAGCAAAGGTATGTCCCTCCAGTATTTGTTATACTTGTCTATCATAGGTTGAACCACATGTCTGATGTGAGTATCATTAGCATAATTCTTTAAGTGCATAGCAATCTTAACAAGATAATGAATCATAAGTGGAGATGTAGGATAGTACACACCAGACAATGTAACTGTAGCATCATAAAAAAGTTCAAGAAATCTTAGCACTTTTTCTGCCATAGCCCAATTATCATCAGATAAAAGCAACTGATCACCTTCAACCCTAGGATATTGAGCAACTATGAAAGTTGTGAATGGGACCTTATGAGGAAACAAATGCTTAAGCATTAGATATGTAGAATTCCACCTAACTTCCATGTCTAGCTGAAACTTTCTAGGCCTAACACCAGTGGCAATGCAATAACTTTTATATGCAGCAATTCTCTGATTAGATGAGTTTAAGAAAGATATTGCAATTCTAAACTTCTCAATCAATGGCTTAAGAGCAGTTAGAGCCTCCTTAACAATCAGATTGATAATATGGCATGCACAACGCTGATGCAAGAACAAAGAATTAATTGAATGTGCATTGTCATCCCTATCATCATCCACAACTTCAATACCAAGATATTTAGAAAGAACAGGTCTAAGCTTTTGCATGGCTGAAACATTAGATGATGCATT
Organism: Setaria italica; assembly: GCF_000263155.2. Taxonomy (NCBI): domain Eukaryota; kingdom Viridiplantae; phylum Streptophyta; class Magnoliopsida; order Poales; family Poaceae; genus Setaria; species Setaria italica. Next base: position 30,410,371 of record NC_028451.1, on the reverse strand, counting down.
GTCCAAAGTAACAGCAAAAACTTTTTCAGTCAAACAATAGTCATCAAGCACAGATGCAACACGATCAGCAATATTTTGACCATTGTGTGAACAATCAATCAGCCTAAGACCAAGCACTCTCTTCTCTAGTTGCCAATCAGAGTTTATGTAGTGAGCAACAACACTGAGGTAGTCCTCTTTGGCATTACCAGACCAAATATCAGAGGTTAGACACACACAATTAACACCAGCAGATTTCACAATCTCAACAAGCTTAGCCTTGCAATCATTGAAGTATTTTAGCAGGTCTCTAGTGGTGGTTTGCCTAGATACTGCAACAAATTTAGGATTATGAGCAGTTCTAATGTAATCTTCAAATGCATAAGATTCACCCAAAGAGACAGGAACATCAAGCCTAGCAAGCAGTCTAACAAGTTGAGTACGGGCAACTATAGGATAGTACTCCCAATTACGAATACTACCATCAGGATTAAAAGAGATTTGTGACTGAGACATGTGAGTTTTCTCACACCTTCTAGGGCATCTATCCCTATGGCGGGTGAGGTGACCAGTGCCACCACTAGAGCGCCCAGAGTACTCTTTAGAGCAATGGATGCATTTAGCTCCATACCTTACCTTCTTACCGTTCACCATTTTGAATATCTTCTTGAAATCAAGCCACACGGCCGAGGTAGAGGGGCGTGAGCGCTTACCGTTGTTCTCTTCCCCGTCCCCGTCCACTGCTTGGTCATCGCATGGCTCAAGGATGATGGGAGGTTGAGCCACACGGCCGAAGAGCTCGGTGGCATCCTCGCGCATGTCATCCTCGTCATCATCTCCGGCCAACCCGCAAAGCCGTCTCTCTTGGTTTGACCCACCCTGAACCGTCTCGCCGTCGTCGGATCCGGCCATCGTCACACGCCCGCGCCCCGGTTCCTCAACGGCTACACAAAAAGAAGAGTTAGGATTAGCCGGTTAGGGATAAGGGGTCGATTGAGCAAGGGTTAGGGTTAGGGTTAGGGTTTCCTACCTTGATAGCCGGAGCACCGGAGTCGCCGGCGACGTTGACGAAGCACAGATCCAGCGAGACCGACTACGGATCCGGCGAGTTCTAATGCGGATCCGGCGAGATCGACGCGGGGCCAAGACCTGGCGAGGCCGACACGGAGATGACGAGAAGGACAACGCGAAGCGAGAATGCGAGATCAAGAATAGCCATAGGTGATAGGAGTATACATGGCCGTGCCGTGTGCAAGTGCCGGCGGAGGCCGGAGGCCACCGGAGGGGGAGGAGAAGGGCAGAAGGGAGGGGATCCGGGGAGGGAGGCAGAGAGTGAGAGAGCCGGAGAGTCGGAGAGAGAGGAGAGCGAGCGAAGAGAGAGAGAGGAGCGGCGCAAATGAGCTAGGGTTACCGTCGCCGCGTCGCGCGCCGTTGGCCTCGGCTTATATACGCGCCCCCGCCAACGGTCGGATCCAACGGTCGGATGGAGTGGGGGCGGCGGATCCGACGGCTGATAGCCGTTTGGCCGTGCCTTAAGCGGGCCGGCCCATTAAGCATGCCGTGCCCGTGCCGGCACTACGGGCCGAATTGGCGGCCCAGACACGGCACTAACGCCGTGCCGGGCCTGGCACTGGCACGATGGTTCACGGGCCGGGCCGTTTTCGGGCCGTGCTTCTTCGTGTCGTGCTCGGGCCGGCCCGTAGTGTTAGTGCCAAATGGAAATCTATAATTGCCGCGCTGCCGGAGTCACAAACTCACAACCCGCCGCCCCACTCTACGCTCTCCTCTATGGCGAAGCGAAAGCGTCCGGCGGTGGCGATGGAGGAGGAGGGGAGGAACTGGGCTTCTCTCCTCCCCGACCTACTGAACCTCGTCGCGGCACGGTTACTGGCCGTCGACGTGGTGGACTACATCTCCTTCCGCGTCGTGCGCGCGCGCTGGCGCGCGTCGGCGCCCAGCCCGCGCGACCCCACCCTCCGGGACCCCTGCCTCCACCCACGCGGCTGGGTCGCGCTCTGCGACGGCGACGGCGTGCGCCCGGCGAACGCGTTCGAGGTCGCCTTCTTCCACGCCGCTACCGGTGGACGCCTCCGCGTCCGCCTGCCGGAGCTCCGCGGCCACCGCATCGTCGGCTTCACGGACGGCCTCCTCATCCTGATCAACAAGGAAACCACCACCGTCCGCGTCCTGCACCCCTTCATCCGCGCCGCCGTCGACCTACCACCGATCGCCGCCATCTTCAACCACATGGTCAAGGACCAGCTGTCCCGCGCCTGGGGATGAGAGCTGTCGTGTGCGCGTCCCAGGCATCCGCCGATTCCATCGCCGTCGTCGCATGGTTCCCCACCGTGCCCGGGGTGGTCGTCGCCGAGCATAGCTCCCCCTGCTGGTACATCGTCTACCACAGCGTTGAGCTTGCCTCAGCCATCTCCTTCCAAGGCCGTGTCCTCAATGCTCGAAACCTTGTGTTGCTGATATCCCGAACACATTCGGCATCCCTCAGACACACAAGTTCTTCCTGGTGGAATCCGCCGTGCGCCTGATACTTGTCCTCCGCCATTTTCACTTTGACAATTTCACAGAGGGAGGGTATCGACCTTGCCAGTTTGCATTGTTTGAGGTTGACACGGTCGGGCACCGTGAGCTTACACCGGTGAGCAGCCTTGGTGACCAAGCTGTGTTCCTCAGCCGGGACCGATGCTTCTTAAGGCTACTTTGGCAGCTCAGGCCAGCCCTACCTAGGCAGCACAACTCCCACACTTAATTATCCTAGGCTTAGGCCTGGCCTGCGCATCCCTGCCCAGACCAGGAGAGAACGTCCCCCTTCCGATGTCACCGTTTGGGAGTCAAACTCTAATGGAGGACCTCCTGGTCTCTTATGCACACTATACCAAAAATAGCTCACAATTCACAAAATACCTCAAAAATACCAAAAATCAAGGAGGAAATTCAGAAAAATCAGAAAAAATAACAACTTGATAAATAAGATACAATCCAGGACTTGGGCTTCAGATGATACATGTAGTTAGACCACCATATTACGTTGCATCCAACTGGACTAAAAGAACATATGCTCTTTGTATGTTTTAAGCATCTACTTAATTAGCTACAAAACTCTGCTTTTAACTCAGCTGTTGCCGCATAATCTAATTATTGTATAAGAGATTTAGCTTATAAGCGAAGCACCTGCCGTTCAACATTCTTTCTCTATTCATGTTCTTCACTGTTCACTGATTCTGAAAAAAACAATAAACAATAGTCAGCCATCACCACCATCATGCTAAACATACATCGCAAACATAGCACAGCCAGGAAACTGTAATGTTGGAATGATTCCTTCTTCCTCTGCACATAGCCACTTCAAAACCAATGCAGTAAGCAATTGTATGTATCAATATAGGAGTTACTATACATCCTGTCAAGGTTAACTAAAGTTCAATTTAGTTAAGAAATAAAAATGCATGTTTCCTGTAAAGTTAACTAATTATATTTGACTAAGACAAACCAAAACAACTAGTAAATAAGGCATACTGGTGGTTCTAATAATCAATTCTGAATATGAACTAAGGGACCTCAACTATACATAAAGATGATGCTAGCAGCACCTTAGAAAATCATAGCTATGCTATACACATGCAGGAGAAAAAAATAATCAGGTAGTGTAACAATATCAACATAATCAAAAATTGGTCGAGCATACGAGCCAGGCAATACAGACTATAAGTAAATACAATGTTCTGAAAAATAGCTTAGTTTCAAGCTTACCAACCTTCCTCCAACATTCTTTCTCCTATTCATGTTCTTCAACACCTCACTTTTCATTGATTCCGAAACAAGACAATAAACAATAATCAGCATTGAAAAGTCATAAATGAAAACTTAATATACTATTTTATTAATTCATTGATGATCATGCCACAAACCAGTCACCACTACCTTGCATAGCCAGGAGCTAAATAATCCCATGATAAGATGAAATTAACATCAAAGAAGCAAGAGATGCTATTTCTAATAGAGCATCAATAATTAATTTGGTTCCAATTATCACACATGTTCATCTACATGTCTAATTTCTAAGAATTCATCAGCAATTAACCAAAAAAGAAAAGCAATTAACCAAAAAAAAGAAAAGAATCATTCAGCCAGAAGCAACATGTCCTCCAACAACACCCAAATAAGGTTGGACTACCTCAGAGGCACCCCGGAGGTTCCCGAAGTAGCGAACAAACTCCTAGGCTATATGTAACATAACAAGACAATATATAAACATAACAGAATTTTAACCTTATGGTAGTAATCTATGGTTAAAATTATCTGGGGAGCAAGACTTATTATGATAGCAAACAGAAAGCTTATGAACATATCATCCTGACCCAGGCAAGTTAGCGCTGATAGGGCACTCTACACAACTACTAGCCAACGAGGATCATTCAGAACATGCCACATGAACTGTATTGTACTGCTATGAACCTGCCCCTTATAGTTTATTGCTATGACAACCACTAATGCTCAAGTTTTACAACTTGATGTACGTTGGAGAATCATACTAGCCAGCACAAGATTGGCCTCAAGAGAGCATATAAAATAGAAATTCAAGGGATAACACTGAACTCGCAATTCAAGTGACATCACTTAACTCAACCGTGAGGCGCCATGGATGTAAACACACGATTATGACATAATACTTCAATCAATTACGACAGGCACATCACACGATTCAGTCAAGGTGGATTAAGTTGTAATTCAGCAAAGCCATTTATTCAGAAAGCTGCTTACATTCATGACATTTCACGCAAGTACAAACTGATCGACAGGGGTGGATAACATGCTAATGATGAGCACTACTAGCATACTAGATGCACGGAGAGGCTTACCTATACCAAGAATGTTCGGTGAAGAGACGAACAAGGGGTGGATCTTGGCTCTGGCAGCTTTGAAGTCACCAAGATCTAAAAAAACTCGAATCAGCAAGAGGAGTATAAGCCCTAGGTAATAGGAGAGGAGGAGAACTTGCGTGCTGAGGAGGAAGACGTATGGCGCTACCGTGGTGGATGCAGAGATGGTGGCTGAGGTGGAGGCGTCGTCACAGATCGGAGGCGAAGAGGCGGTGCCTTGATAGGGAGAGGGAGACAGAGCAACTGTGGCGTATCGACGGGACGACGGAGGGGGCGATAGCACCTGGACGGCGGAGGGACGACGGTACCTGGACGGAGGCATGGGCGGTGGTGGCGCCTGGACGGAGGCAGGGCAATGGGGAGGCGACGCGAGCGCTCGGGAGTCAGGAACAGCCGCCCAGATCCTAGAGGTGGGGAGGAGCCGGCCCACAAAAAAGGAAGGGATAGGGTGGAGCTCCCTGGCAAATGAGCTTCCAAGGTTTGATTGGCCCGTGACCGGAGGGACGTGCGAGCCTCCAACCCGAGGAAAACGCCGAAACCGTCGGGGTTTGGCATTTCCAAAGGGGCCCTTAGCGTCTCAAAACAACCTGCCTTCCATCACCAACAACACCATTTACTTCGACTCTGAAGATCTCTACCCTGTTGTTATGTACTCTGTCAGCAGCGGCACGTCTGAGCTGTTATCGAGGTTTTCCATCATCCATGACTACAAAAGGAGGATCCGGCCCTCTGTGCGGCCCTTCACGCTTGCAGATCATTTGTTCACCTTTTACAACCATCGTTGTTGGTAGGCTCTTGGACCTTAGTAGATATCACATGCATTGTTTGCGTAACTCTAATAATGTTCTAATTGGACCACTTTCTCTTATTGTAGGTCAAGGGGACTCATGTTTCATGAATACCACTGCTTACCTAGACCTTGGAAGAAGCTGTTCAAGAAACTCAAAGCTCAAGACCAGGAAGTTCAGGTTCCAAGCGAAGGGCATGTGTAGCGGCTGCATGCCTCCAAAATGTATGTCCCCATATTGCTGTTGGTTGATGATCCTCCAAATCGGTACTATAGGGAAATTTAAATTAGAGTTTCCAGTTTTTATGTTCCTTTTGGTATTAATTAATTTGTTTCAGTTTTGCTGATTTCAACATCTAATTGTCTTTGTTCTTTATGTTTGCTTACTATATGGATCATGATGCATGCTTACACAAGATTTAGAAATGTGCCTTTTGTGTTCTGCCAGGTTGATTAGCATCATGAAGAGTCGTATTTTAGGACCTCTAAGGGATTAAAGTTGCAGAGGTGGTATGGTAATGGATCCTCCTCAGCTCCAAGGTCACGGCTCACAGTGAGGAAGTTCCGCGACTTGCTGGAGCAATGACGAGTTATTTTGCCAGTGTTATCTTGTCTATGTTTACAGCATTCAGTCGTGGTTGAGCCGATGCTGGTTGCATACTCATCGAGGTCTTGTTGGAAGTGTGCATGTGTCTCTTGTCACCCCTGCTAGTTGTAGATGAAGTTTTCTTGAACCGATGCTATTCAGCACAGTTTTGCGTATGTGCTGCTGCTGCAGAACGATTCTGCACAGTTAGGCTACAGAAGGTGCAGCTGAATAAGACAGTGAAGTCGCATCTTGGCCCGGTAAGTACGGAGTAAAACACAACTAAATGTCATAGTTAACCAAAACTGGGCGCTGGCCAGCAAGCAGTACCGCTGGAAGGAGAGCTCTAGCACTGAGTTGCGCGCTTCACCTGTTGGATGCTGGAAATGCTTGCCTGCGTTTGACGGCAATTCCTGCTGAAAATCCAGTTATTCCTCTCTTTCCCGACCTCCCAAATGGCGAGGATTGCCAACATGTCTAAAGATATAGGGTTAGTATTCATGTGCACATGCTCTGCTTGAATCGTAAGCGGGCACATGTGAGACCACCACCAAACAGCAGCCAATTTCACCTTTTGACATTTATTAGGGCCGCACAGGATCCAGATCCCACGCATCTTTACACTCAATACAAATGAGGCCTTGTTTAGGGGGTGTTTGGAAACACCCTGTTAAAGTTTAACACCTGTCACATCGGATGTTTGGATGCTAATTAGGAGTACTAAATATAAACTAATTACAAAACTAATTGCATAGATGGAGTATAATTCGCAAGACGAATCTATTAAGCCTAATTAGTCCATGATTTGACAATGTGGTGCTACAGTAACCATTTGCTAATGATGGATTAATTAGGCTTAATAGATTCGTCTCGCGAATTAGCACAAGGTTCTGCAATTAGTTTTATAATTAGATCATGTTTAGTCCTCCTAATTAGCATCCGAACATCCGATGTGACACTGTTAAAGTTTAGCACCTCATATCCAAACAGCCCCTTAGTTGGCCAATTTGGGAGATGCAAAATTTCTGTTCCAGCACTGTAGCACACTGTAACGTTTCGTTTGTATTTGTGAATTATTGTCCAAATATTGACTAATTAGGCTTAAAAGATTCGTCTCGCAAAGTACAACAAAACTGTACAATTAGTTTTTAATTTCGTCTACATTTAGTACTCCATGCATGTACCACAAGTTTGATGTGATGGGGAATCTTCTTTTTGCATAGTGTCAAAGTTGGGAGTTGGGAGGTAACTAAACATGGCCTGATTTGACGAAAAACTTAGGCACCAGGTCATCTGGTCCTGCACTTGATAGAAACCATAAATCCTTGCGCAGTCCGAGCAAACAAGCAATCTGCGGTCGCTGCAACTGTGGCCAATACCATCACCGTTGCGGCGGTTGTTGCCGACGTGTGGCAGGGGAGTCCGGTTGTGCACTCCCCTTCCTTGCCCCGACAGCAGGATGAATGCCACCTCCGCAGCAGCTAGAGCAGCAGCCTCCTGAAAACAGTTATACACACAACACAATTAGGGATTTACAAAAGGCCCTAGAGCGACGTTAGATGCTGCGAGTGGCCAAGTAACGGTTATGCAGAGGCACAATTGACAAAGTTGTGCAAATTTTCATGCTAAATTGAATTCTCAACAGATAGTTTCCAACACACTCGATTGCACGGGTTATGCACACTGCCAACCATAAGTTTCAACCATGTTCATACCCTTACCAAGAAGTAGTAAGACAGTAGAATGGTTGCATAGCTTTAATCCTGATCTTGATTTTCGCAATGAGCATGGCAACTCAAATTCAAACAAGTCACACACTACTATATAGAAATAGGTCAGCTCGAATTTCAGTATATTAGCAGCATGGCAGTGAATAAGTTGCAAGGTGTTCCTGATATGTCTTAAAGAAATAAGGCAAGATCGAGGAGGATATTCATATTAGATATGAAAAGCTAACCTGTCTCTGTCTGCGGTGCCGCAGGATACTGATTGCCCAAGCCTTAATGTAGAATGGTAGCAGGAAACCAGCAGCACGCAATAGAAAAGGCTGTCAATTGCAAACCACCAATACCAAGTGTTAATGGCAGCATCTAACCATAGGATGCTAATAGTATATTCCAAGATGGTCATTTGTTTCACTTACTGAAAACATCGCAGAAGTGTCATCATCATCCTCATCAGTTAAGAGTCAGTGCGTGCCTCAAGAATATGAGAGCCATTAACTGAGCATAAAAAGGCACATAGGATGTTATATATAAAGAAAGCCCTATTGATTTAAGTAGCAAAAATATTATATATGTTCTGTGGTTACTCATAACAAGAGCAGCAGAGCAGCAAAACTGGCATTTGTCATATTTAGCTTCCATGATATGGTTTTGTGCCACTGCAAGAATCCTTGGATCACACAAGTCCAATCCAGTTCCAGTAATGTTCCAGCCACCACTATGAACCGAAAAGAAATGAGATGTGATGACGAGGAGATAGATGAAATATATTGCAAAAGAAAACATCAGAAAATATGTAACGGAACAAATTAAAAAGTTTAAAATAGTACTCTAGCATCCAACTTATGCATGAAAACAAGCATGCCCTACCTTGTACCAATGGTAGTTTCATCAGGATGAGCTCTGGGAGGTGCAGTGTACCGATATTTGTAAGGCTGCAGAGTTGTATATTTAAACACAATTCAGTAATTGCCATCTGTGAAAAATGGGATCACAATTCTTTGTTCATGCATAAATCACCTCACGACATTTCACATGTTACATCTCATTTCTCATTGCAACAATGTTGTACACAAGCCTGACGGCCATACTGCATAACACAAACTAAATGCGTGTTAGAAGAGTTTCTGTGGAAAACAATCTTAAGAGTAATGACATAAAAATGCATGATCCTCATGCATAGTGGATAAGGAATGTAATTTCAAACATTTTTGTTTCCAAAACAAATCTGTGAAGCAGGACAAAAGGAATCAAATCGAAATTTAAACCTAGCAGATGGAAGAAAGAACAGGTGTACCCAATTTGCTAGGAGGTGATTCACAAATCAAATTAACACTGGCTACTTCAAATTCGGTCTATCCCACATACTTTCTTGTTAAATAGTAGTTAGTCGTATCATTAGCTTTATCCCATGGAGTACTCATAACTGAAGATAAGCTTCTATAATATTAGGAAATTTGTATTTAGATTTATTCCAAATGTTTGGGTGTTTTTAGGCTGACTATTCTAAATATGCTCACAACATGTCATCAAATTGACCTTCTCTTCTATAAAAAGAAATATTTTTTAGGACTTGGCCCGTGGCTAGTTGAAAATTGCAATGGCATATTGCTGTCTGGATGAAAGATTATAATATCTTGGCACGTTCAAATGGCACACATATTATTCAGCAATGGGCATCTTTTGTCAGGTAGTAAAAATTATTAAATTGTACACATATTTCTGGCAAAATGCCTTAAATTACAATAGTCTCATGTCCCTAGATATTGCATGTGATACTTACCAAAATATAAGATTATTATTCAATTTATTTTGCTGAAACTGAAGCCTAATCAATCTATGCTCAATTGACATTTACAAATTGTCAATTTCAAGTAGAACTGCCATGTCTTAAATGTCCAATGCACAAAATGAATAAAGGCAGGAAAGAGGACCCCCCCAAAAAAAAGGCAAAACAGGGACCCACACCAACAACATATTAATGCCAAAACAGAAGTAGCCAAAAAACAGAACCACAACCTCTACACAAGCACACAGCAAAATCAACCAGAAACAAATGTGGCACCAACCTGAACAGTTTGCTCGGCGTATGCAGTCCTCAAATGTCAGCATCAGCAAGCAAAATGTTGTCCACAGGTTCCCATTTTCTCATGTTGATGTTCAGATCATGAAGAATCCTGCAAGCACCATCAAATCCAGGGCAAGAATCATCCCCGGAGATGAACCGTTGAATCTGCCCTCCGATCTCAACACAGCTCTCCCCCGCCATCTTCTTCATCCCCCCTTCCCTCATCACCCTCCTCGCCATGGCCGCCTTATCCCACGACCCAATGTCAGAGTATATGTTCGCAACCATCACGTAATTCCCGCTTCGCCGGGGCTCCAGCTCCAGCAACCTCTTCTGCACCTTGTCAACAATGTCTATGCAGTCCTTGGAGCTGTGCAGCTGGCAGGCACTCAGCAATGTCCTCCAGACAACCGGATCGGGCTTGACCGGCACGTCCATAACAAAATCATAAGCTTCCTGGAGGTGGCCATTGCGTCCCAGGACATCCACCATGGCACTGTAGTGCGTGATCATCGGTTTGATGCCATAGACATGCTGCATTTCATGGAAGAATTGGTGGCCCTCGTCAACCAACCCAGCATGGCTGCATGCACAGAGCAGCCCAAGAAATGTGACATAGTTGGGTGTGATAGATGCATCCTTCATCTTATCAAACAGCTCCAGCGCTTCCCGTGCCATTCCATTCTGCGAAAATCCCACGATCATTGCACTCCATGTCCAGACATTTCGCACCGTCATCCTCCCAAACAATCGTGACGCGTAACTTACTGCACCGCACTTAGCGTACATATTCACCGCTGCTGTGCCAAGCTGAAGCGTCATTTCCAGCCGCCGGGCAACGACCTGCCCATGTGCCCACTTGCCGAGCGCCAAGTTCCCTAGCTCGGCCGCAGCGGAAAGCATGACCACAAACGTTGTCTGGTCAGGCTCGAAGCCAGCCTCTACCATCTCCGCAAACATCCCGGCGCACCAGTCGTGGCGATCGTTGTCCGCGCAGGCAGTGAGCGCGGTGTTCCACGACACCACGGTCCGGCGAGGCATTTCGTCGAACACCTGCATGGCGCGCCCGAGGTGGCCGCAGGCCGAGTACGCGGACATGAGGGCGTTCGGTACGTACACCACGGCGCGCGCGAGGCCGCTCTTGACGGTCTCCCCGTGGGTGCATGCGACGAGCGGGAGGGAGTCCGGCGCGAGGCGCGCGAGGGCCTTGAGGACGTGCGGGAGCGTGTGCGCGTCGGGGCGCAGGCCGCCGCGGCGGAGGCGGGCGAAGAGGGAGGCCGCGGCGGACGGGTCAGGCGAGGAGGCGAGCGGGGGCAGGAGGAGGTTGAAGAGATCCAGCGGCGGGGAGGGTAGGGAGAGGAGGAGCCGGTGAGCGAACGGGAGGTGGAGGTGCGGCGGGGAGGAGGGCAGCGAGATGACGCGGCGGAGGAGGGCGGGACCGAGGGAGCCGACGCGGCCGGAGGTGAGGAGGTGGCCGTGGATCTGCCGGAGGTGCCGGACGGTGGTCGCGGCGGCGATGAGGGCGTGGATGGCAGCCGGGGGCGTGGCAATGCTATGGAGGCTCCTCCTGCCGCGTGCAAGGATTGCGAACTGCTTGCTTCCCACGGTTTCAACATCCGGTGCCGCCGTGGCACCAAGCATTGGCCTCTGGAATCCAGCGGCAGACGGATCAGGTGGTGTGGAGAGGCATGCCTCTGCTGCTCTTGAATTCTCCGCGACGCTGCCTTCCGCCGGCAGCCGCGTCTCCGCGAACGCGAGCTGCGAGCGGATCGAGAGAGTTGGGGATGGACAGGTTGCCGGGCAACGGCTTGAAGATACAGCGAGATGGTCTTGAATGGGCCCAATTCGCTAAGCCCACACGGCAGGAGTTTGTTTTCCTTTGCAGTTTGGAGAAAACATAGTAAAGTCGCACATGGATCTTGGGTAGTGTGGTTTGTTAGGCTGATTGTAACGTGATTTGTTTAGAGAGGATAATAGATCCCGTTACTTGCTGTTTGTTTTGGTTTTCTCGTGATCGAAACAAGTTGTTGTCAGATAGAGGTCTTCAGAAAAACGATACCTCCCTTATCAGATACGGCCGCTCCGGGTGCCAGTCTAGTTTTCAGTGGATGGAATCTGTATCTTTTGTCTAGCCGTTCGAATTCAAGTTATGTTTCGTTTAAGCAAATCAAATGAAGCATGTTATTACCGTTACAGCAGCAACCAAACATCTGGCTGTAACAGCAGCACATTCCATTTGCGTTACCTTTCCACAAACCAAACAACACCTTGGATTCTTGGGACGCTGGCACGGTGGCAACTGGTAAGAATGCTGCTTAGAAAAAGCCCCACTATCATTACAGCATTCGTGCGAATATTTCGACATCGACAGGGTTTTTAGTACAATATTATCTATTTGTACATCGACAAGATACTTTCGTGTGGGCATAATCTAGCATATATAGAGGCCGCGCCAAACAAGTTTGAGAAAGCGCCGTTTTTCAAACTTGACAATTAGGGCAATCAGGACCCAGATATCCCGGTTAAGTTATATACACCCCGTTACTTCCTGGCCGACACAAAATGCAATAGCCCAATCCAAAGCACGAACATGCACCTTTGCACTCAGTACACTGATGCAATGAAACTTGAGGCAGAAAATTATCTGGTTCTGCTTCAACCACGATATAATCCTTGGGGAACCCGTGCAAATAAGCAATCAGCAGCCCCTGCGACCATCACCGCAGCCAGCCACTCCTTGATAGATATCGTTATGGGTATGGTGGTTCATGCTGAGGTGTGGCAGGGGAGTCCGGTGCGATGGTGAAATGCACTCCCCTCCCTTGCCCCGACTGCAGGATGAATGCCACCTCCGTCGCAGCTAGAGCAGCTGCCTCCTGAACATAGACACACAGTGCAATTAAGAATTTATAAGAAAGGCCCTAGAGCAACACTAGATGTAGCGAGTAACCAAATAGTGGTAATTGGTCACGACGAGACATGATAGGCAAAAGTTGTGCAGGTTTTCAATCTAAAACTATCATAATGTCAACTCAACGCCAATATTTTTGGAGTGTGACAGTGAATACAAGGTGTTCCCAAAATATTTTTAAAATCTAAGAAAAGAAAGATGCAGATATTCATATTAGAAATGGCATACTGACCTGTCTCTGTCTGCGGCGCTGCAAGATACTAATTGCCCATGCCATAATGTAGAATGGTAGCAGGAAACCAGCAGCACGCAATAGAAAAAGCTGTCGATTATGAACCATCATTACCAAGTGTGAATGGCAACAGCTAAGCATAGGATGCTAACAGTATATTTTCAAGATGGTTCCTTCACTTACAGAAAATACTGCAGAAGTATCATCATCATCTTCATCAGTTAGAGTCAGTGCGTGTCTCAACAATAAGAGAGCCATTAACTGAACATAAAAAGGTAAATAGGATGTTAGGTAAGTATATATAAGAAAGCCATCCTGTTTTAACTCCCAACAACATAAATACATCTGTTACGTGGTTACTCACAACAAGAGCAGCAGAGCGGCAAAAGGCAGCAGTGCTGGCATTCGTAGCAGAATAGTCATCATATTCAGCTTCCAGGATGTGGTTTTGTGCCACTGCAAGGATTCTAGGATCACGCAAGTCGAATGCAGTGCCAGTAATGGTCCAGCCGCCACTATAAACCACAAATAAATGAGAGGCAGTGACGTGCAGTTCGATGAAAATACATTACAAAACAAAACATTAGAAAATATGTGACAGAACTTAAGCGGTTAAAAATAGTACTGTAGCTGTATAGCATCCATGAAAACAAGCATAATGCCCTACCTTATATCGATGGTAGTTTCATCAGGATGAGCTCTGGGAGGTGCAGTGTACCCATGTTCATAAGGCTGCAGACAGGTATTTTTCAACACAATTCAGGCTAACTGTCATCCATGAAAAAAGGTATCACAATTCTTTGTTCATAGAATAAATCACCTCATGACATATTTCACATGTTACATCTCCTTTCTCATTGCACCATCTCTGTACACAAGCCCGATGAGCATACTGCATAACACAAACTAAAAACATGTTAGAAGAGTACCAACGAAAAACGCTCTTGAACATAATCACATAAAAATGCATGACAATGCAAACATAAGAAACACAACTTCAAATGACAAAAAGAATCAACTCAAAATTTAAACTTTTTATTCTCGAACACGCAGGAGAACTGCGTATCATTGTATTAATAGTAGAAGATTGGAGTCATACAGAAAGACCCCCCCCCCCCCCCAACACACACACACACCGCTTTAGAAGAAGACTTAATTTCCATTTACAAATAAGGACGACCTGAGACCTGGACAGCCTAGCCAACATCCTTAACCAAGAGAGAGGCAAAGCCCTTGGCTCCTGCCAAGGTCCACAGTTGAGCTTCATCCCTAGCCATGCTCAGCACAGTGGCAACGCTTGGGGCAGCCCCATTAAAAACACAGTCATTTTGATGCTTCCAGATACACCAAGCACCAAGAATGATTAGGGAGTTTAGTCCTTTACGTGCATCGCCCATAACAGCTGCTCCCACACTTTCCCACCATGCGTCGAAGGATGATTCAGCGGCCGTCGGGGCAAGTTGGGAGAAACCAACACGATGGAAGAGGGAGTACCAGAATTGCCTTGCAACCACACACCCAATGAGCAGATGTTGGATGTTCTCTTCCTCCTGATCACACAAGAGGCACTTGTCTGGGAGTTGAAGGCCTCGCCGTGCCAACCAATCAGCTGTCCAGCATCAATTGTGGGCGACCAGCCACATAAAGAAGCAGCATTTGGGTGGAGCCCAAGACTTCCAAATCCTCTCATATGGTCTGAAATAAATGGCCCCCTGAAAGAGAGCATCATATGCCGATTTCGCTGTATATTGTTCTGAGGTAGAAAGGCTCCAAATGTGTTTGTCCTGTACCCTGACTTGTAATTCTACCTCAGAGATCACATCCCACAATACCAGATACTCCATTAGGGCTTCCAAGGAAATTGAACCTTGAATATCTTCTATCCACCTCTCATGGATCAGTGCCTCCAGAACTGTACGCCTTCCTACTGTTCTCCTAGAGACCAAGGCATACACCTGTGGTGCAATATCCTGAATATTTTTTCCTGCTAGCCATTTATCTTTCCAGAAAAGAGTGCTGGCTCCATCACCAACTTCAGTGACCACAGCCATAGAGATGACAATCCATTTCCTTGCTGATTTGGAGAGGCAGACTTACCCAAGGTTTATTTGGTTCAGACTTCTTGAGCCATGGCCATCTTACTCTTAAGGCTAGTCCAAGGGATTTTAGATCTGATATTCCTAAACCACCAAGTTCCCGTGACCGACACACTTTGGGCCAAGCAATGAGGCAATGCCCTCCATTTGCTTCCTTCCGCCCCCTCCAAATAAAGCCTCTTCTAATCTTGTCAATAGCTTTAATTGCCCAGGATGGCAATTCTGTCGCCATGGCCAAATATACCAACATTGCAGTTAATACATACTGTACCTGCACCACCCTTCCTGCGCGCGTCATCAAGTCTGCTTTCCATCCTGGTAGCTGATCAGCTATTCTATCAATAACAGGTTGGAATTGCTCCTTGGTAAGCTTTCAAAGAGAGAGTGGCAGCCCAAGATACTTGCACGGAAAGTCCAAGATTTCACAAGGCAGCAGGCTCAGGATGAGAGTCATATTGTCCTCGGAGCAATGGATTGGCAGCACATTACTTTTCTGCACGTTGGTCTTGAGTCCCAAGGCATCCCCAAAGAGCTGGAGCATTCGCAGGGTCAAGGTGATATCCGCTGCTGCAGGCCGTAGAAAGAGGGCAACATCATCAGCATATAACGATATTCTATGTTGAATTGGCCTTCGGGACAGTGGCTGTAGGAGACCAGCCTCAGCGGCTCTGGTGACCATCCAATTCAGCACATCCATGACTAGGATGAAGAGCATTGGGGAGAGCGGGTCTCCCTGGCGAAGTCCTCTTCAGTGTTGTATGATATCCCCAGGAATACCATTAAGAAGAACTTGAGTGGAAGAAGACGATAGGAGGCCACACAACAAGTCACATCACCGAGAGCCAAAGCCAAGTTTTCGGATCACCTCCATGAGAAAACTCCGAGATACTGAGTCAAAGGCTTTTGTGATGTCCAATTTGAGAAGGATTCTTAGCTGCTTTTGGGAGTACAGAAACCTCACAGTTTGCTGAACCAACATATAATTGTCCTGAATAAACCGTTTTTTGATGAAGGCACTGTTTTGATTGCAAGAGACCATTTCATCTAGGCGGCTAGCTAAACGGTTAGCTAGAATTTTGGTCACCAATTTTGCAAAACTGTGCACCAGACTGATGGGTATGAAGTCCTTTACCTGTTCAGCGTCCGACCTTTTAGGCATCAAGGTGATGTAAGCGGAGTTTAGCATCCAAAGATTCCTAAAATTTTTTCCCCATACAGTATGCATGGCAGCCATCATGTCATCCTTAATAACTGACCAACAGGACTTGTAGAAACGCCCTGTGAACCCGTCAGGCCCTGAAGCTTTATCAGAAGGAAGTTGCTTAATGGTGTTCCACACCTCCTCTTCTGTAAAAGGTATATCCAAGGCTTCAAGATTATATCCAGGGATGTTCAGCCCGGTGAGATCAATGGTCCGATCCCAAGTACAATCTGTACCAATCAGGTTAGAATAGAACTCCAAAATTTCAGCAGCCTTCTCCTCATGTGTTGTGATGGTGCGATCATCCACCCTCAATTTGGCAATGAAGTTCTTTTTTCGGTGACGAGCATGCATGTGGAACAATCTGGTATTGGCATCTCCCTCTTTGAGCCATCCAACGCGGGATCTCAGTCGGGCTACTGTCCGCAATAGGGAGGCAAGGGCGAGAGCGTGCTTTTTCAGGTTGTTGCGCCGCCATAATTCATTTGGTTGCAGGGTGAGGCTTTCTTGGGCAATACCAAACTGGTGGATGATCTCCTTTGCTAAAAACAGTTGGGAGTTGATATGCCCAATTTACTTCTGGCTCCAACTTTGCAAACCTCTTGCTGTTGCCTTAAGTTTCAGGGACAGAGTCTCCACAGGGCAGTGGCGGGGCTGAACTGAGTTCCAAGCAGTCTCGACTGCTTCCGTAAAACCATCCATGCCGGGCCAGAAGGATTCGAAGTGAAAGCGCCTTTTGCCAGCTAGGTTGTCCGTGAGACCGAGAATTAGAGGACAGTGATCTGAATCGTCAGAGGCTGCACTTTGCAGGAGACATTCAGGGAACATGTCCTCCCAATCCGGCGAGCAGAACACACGATCTAGCTTCACAAGTGTAGGATCAGCACTAGTAGAGGAACTAGACCAAGTAAACTTACGACCATGAAGAGGAACTTCAGTAACTGCCATATCATTTATCCATCTTCTAAACCTTCCCATCATAGCTCTGTTTAGATTTGTGTTGTTCTTGTCCTCATCTTTATAAATAAGATTAAAGTCGCCTGCCACCATCCAGGGAATTGTGCACTGCACCCGCAGATCGCGCAGCTCCTAATAAGAATTGAACTTTTGCTTGATTGTCTTGAGGCCCGTAAACACACGTTAACCACCAGGCAGTACCATTAGGCGAGCAGAACTGAACCGAAGCACAATGTGAATCAATCCGGTTTGCACCAACAGCCCCAAGGTGAGATCTCCATGCAACTAGGATTCCTCCACTGGCCCCGACCGAAGGTAGAAAGATATAATTATTATCAAAGTCACTGCCTAGCATAGAGAGGATAATCTCCCTGGACACTGAATTCATCTTTGTTTCTTGTAAACAAATAATATCAATTTTGGAAGAGTCCACAATAACGCGCACTGCATCTCTTCTTGCCAAGGAATTGAGCCCTCTAACATTCCATATCAGTATATGCATTGGATCCATAGAACAGAGAAAATAAGCGACCAGCAACAAACCAAAAAGCCTGAGAATCAGACCATACATTTCACCACCCCAAAGGCGGTGTCATCTTCTGGAGGTGACCATCCAAAGAGGGCAGCAAGAGCTCTGGTGTGCGGAGTCGCCTGGGGCTGCTGGAAGCACTTGGCACATTCGTCCAAGATCCTTTGGTCAAATTGTTCTTTTTCGTCATCCACCTCCAAATCAAGAGCTTGCATAACCCGTTTCTGCACATATTTCTTCATATGTGCAGAGCATACCTCTGGATTTGCTGCCTCCAGACCACTAGGCGGCGGCTTCGGTGAGGTGCCTCAGTAGGTGGCTGCAGCAACTTCTTTCTTCGCTTGTTGATGTGTGGAATCGGCAGGAGGGCACCCGACGTCTGGGACAGACTATTGATGAACTCCGTCGCGGGGCTGACCGGCTCCGTGGCCAGGCCGGACCCATTCAAATCCCTCTCCCCACCGTTCTTCTTGAGGCAGGGCCTTGAATAGACCCGAAGCAGGGGCTCCGCGGTTGTGCTGCCTAGCACCTGCGGCAGCAATGAGACAAGGGCAAGCGAGGCCACCGCCTCTGCAAGCAGGGAGTCAACTCTGGAGCCAAAGCTTCTATAGGGGAAGCAAGAGGGCCAGGCACCGATTCATCCAGCAGAGGAGCAGGCCCATCAGTTGAAATCAAGGGCCCATCAGCAGCCAGGCTGAGATGAGTCCCAAGAGCCTAATCTGTTGAATTCATAGCTGGTGTCGTCGTCACACTCTGGCGTAGGGTGGAGTTAGGTGGGCTGTTTTGGGGCAATGAAGGCCCACACGATGTCTAGCCATTGGGCCTGGCCCAAAAGACTCCATGCAGACCTCATATAAAGGCGGCGCCACTCCCTCTCTCTCCTCGTGACTTAACACGGGCATGCATGCTTCGGACGCTTGGGGCATCAAGCATCTGTTAATATCTGCGATCATGCCCGCCTCGGCTTCCACAGCAGCAGCCTCGGTAACCGATGATGGCACCTCGTGCGCCTCCCGCACCGTTGGCCCAGCCAGCACAGCATCAATGGGGGGCTCGGAAGCCGATTCCTCTTGGTGGGGGTAGGCCAGCCGGAGCTGGGTGTGTGGGCCCAGCCGATCCTGCACCGGCGCACGGCGTCCCTGAGTTGACGATGACACGCCTCCTGGCGCCGCCTGCTCCGGGGGAATCGATGGCGAGCGGTGTCTTCGTCTCCGGCGATGGCGGCGTCCATTATCATCGGCTGGAGGTGGAGAGGGAGGATCATCTTCAGAATTGGATGACCCGGTTTGAGATACAACGATTGAGATAGGATACTTCAGCGTGCGCATCCCGGGCTGGTGCTCCGCCACCAATGGAGGTTCAACGATCTCAAGATCCATCTCTGTAGGGAAGCAGTCCGAGTTCGAGCACCAAGCCTTTAGCTAGTAGATGTCACGCCGTTCCGCAGTGCTCGGATGCAGACCAGCAATCCAGCAATACTCATTGAGGAGCAGCTCGGCCGTCAGTAGCTCCCAAGCATGTGCCAGAATGCCTCTGATTTCCACCTCAACGACCAGAGGGAGGCTCGCCGTCGATGAATAAAGAAACACGTCCACCGCATGACGTGCAGGCGGGCCGAGGGGGTGATGATGGGTCTTCTGCCATTGTAGACGCGCTCAAGCATCGCATCAGTAGGCAAGATCAAAAGGAAGCTAACCAATCCCCACGGGCGTAAGATTAGCCTTTCTTCCTCGATCTCAAACCTATTGGCGATTGTTGTGCGCACCAGCTCCACCGCACCAACCTCGTGTCCTCCGATCATGGTGACGACCAAGCCGTGAGCAAGATCATCTTCTCTTCGGGCGATGCTAGCTGAGCAATCAAGAATGTGTCTGGGCTTCAGTGGGCGATCTTCAGCAATCAAATTAGGATCGTCCTCACTCGGGATGGCCTGAGAGAAGCCTTCGTTGCCCTCCTCCGAACCACCGTCGGGTGTCTCCGTGCTTCTCCTAGCTCTCGGTCGTCGAGCGCAACGACGCCGCTTTCTTCCCTAAGCAGTCGTCGTGGCGACCGCAGGAGGGACATCCGCCACGGCCGTCAGGGGCTGCTGGGAAGCCATCTCCAATGTGGCCACCGGGCGCC
Organism: Setaria italica; assembly: GCF_000263155.2. Lineage (NCBI taxonomy): Eukaryota > Viridiplantae > Streptophyta > Magnoliopsida > Poales > Poaceae > Setaria > Setaria italica. The sequence continues at coordinate 30,390,285 of NC_028451.1, read as the reverse complement.
AGGTCAGCATTGGTCACGCACGAGGCACCGCACATAGAGCTGTTGGACGCCGGGACGGGCACTAGCCGGAACGATGACCTAGCTCCAGGCAGACGAAGCACCGGGGCCTAGAGCGACAATCCGCTGCCCGATGTTTCAGGGAGAAGCAATTGAAGCATCTCCCTCGGAGATCTGCAGGAACCGCTCGACGGGGAGGAGCTTCATGCTGGCGTCGCGCCTGACGGGCTCGGCGACTCTCCGCTTTCACCCATCCATCGAGGTCCAGAGTGCCCACCGCCACGTGAGACCTCCGTGTCTCAGGGTAGAGGATGATGCGGGGCGCTAGCCGTGGGGGCACCTGCTAGGGCACGGCCGAGGCTCTAAGGCATGAAGCGCCTGGAGAGTTCAAGGCCGCACCCGAGGTCGTCGCAGCCGAGATAACAACGAGGACAGTGCTGGCGAGGAGCACGTCTCTAAAAGAGGGAGGGAGAGGCTCCGTCGCCGGAAGCCCCAGAAGAAGGGGAATCGTCCCTCCAACGCTGGAATTTGGAACGACCCGCGGTGGCACAGGGAGTAGCTCGAGGAGCCAAGCACGGACGGTGTTCCTCCGGCGCTGGAGAGGAGGGGATTTGGGTGGCCATTGTGCCTAGAGTAGGCGACAGCGTGAGGCTGGTGGAGGGGGGAGGGGGAGCGCCCAGAGGTGGGAGGGGAACGGAACGAGGAGCCATTGTCAAAATTTAAACTTATTCAGCTAGATAAAAGAACAGTGTGCCAAATCTACTGGGAGGTGATTCACATATCAAATTAATGCTGGTTACTTCAAACTCTTGCTTTATAAATAAATACTTGCAACAGCCGTATCATAAAAATAGCTTTATCCCATGAAGTACTGCCCCCATAACCAAGATAGGGTTCTATCATAATAGAAAATTCATATTTAGATTTATTCAAAACATCTAGGTATTTGCAGGGTGACTGTTTTAATATGCTATCAACATATCATCAATTGACATTTTCTTCTATAGAAATATTTTTATTCCTTGGATAGTGGCTTCTTGCAAAGTGCAGTATTCGCATATTGCAGTCTGGATGAGATATTATAATATCTTGACATGTTAAAATGGCACACATTTCATTCAGCAATAGGCATGTCAGATGGTAAGTTTGTGAGATTGTGCATACATTGCTGACAAAATGCCTTGAACTACAATCATCTAATGTCAGCCAATGATACCTTTTTCAGTTCCTGGCTACAGTGTCCATTATATAAGATTAGTACTCAATCTATTTTGATTGAACTGAGACCTAATCGATTTATATCCAATTGACATGCACCAATTGTGAATGTCAAGCAGAGCTGTCATTTCTTAAATGCTCAATGCATAAATGAATACCAGAATACCACAAGGCTTCCATCTACACATATTAACGCCAAAACAGAACTATACCAGTGATGACATGATGGACAGTATAGCTGATGACTAACCGGGTGTATCTTTGAACTACTGACATAAGGGAAGACTAATATTCTAAGCAGTAGAATGTTTTACGGTATAGAGGAAAAAATGAAAAACATTTCATCTGCAGCCCAGGCCATGATAGGGCCAGTGCACTGTTCATGAACTGTCACTGTTCATAGAAACAGTAGCCGTGTGGTACCGTTCGCGGATGCCCTAGGATTAGAATTTAGGGATAAGATTAGGTTTCAATTGGTTCCTTAATCTTAGATGTTGGTTTCTTACAAGCAAGTTGCCCCATTTATATAAGGATAAGATTATATTTCTTCCGATCAAGCAGGAAATAGATCAAGAGTTCCTATCACCCATGGTCGCGCTGGCCATCTAAACCATGCCCACGGCAAAACATTTGGCACCTTAAATAATACTTAGATATGGAGTATAGCAGTCTATCCATAATATTCTGAAGAAGAATAGTGGAGTAATGCGAACCTTTAGACTGCCGGTGCAAGCGCATGGACTCTCTAGATTTTTAATACTATCTTCCTCCTGACAAATGCGACACTCCACCATCTGTAGAAGAGGTTCTTCTTCAGAAACCATGCTTTCTCCCATTGCTAAAATGGCATGAGCCATGGAGGGTGGGTGTGCAATGGCTTCTCCAGATGATGTGTTCTTGACTGCCCCAGTGGCCTCATTGGGCTCGGGAACGATTAGGTCATCAACATTGAGCATTAGATGATCCTTCATTGTTGCAAACAACTAATAAAACTTCCAGCAAAAGAATTCTTGTAAAAATGCTATTAAATCAACAGAGAGTTCATAATCTATTTGCTAGACCAAGCTTAGTGTCTCGCTGGAAAAGAAAAGAGAAAAGAACAGGTCAGCCGATGCCATGGTTGATTAGAAAAAACATATAGAATAACTGAAGCAGCTGAACAAACTTGTCTAACCTCACGAAATGAGGCACCAGAGTCCTTGGTGAAAGATAAAAGAGGCACCAATGATCTGAGCTCCACCTTTCTGCCCATTATATTTATCACAAAACAATTTCACAAACATTGTTTTCTTGAATACTATAGGCATTTGAACACTAAAACAGCATAGATGAGACAGTACAATGGATATGAATAAAAGGATTTGTTCTGTAAACAGTAATGTTCCTCCCATGAAACAATTATGCATTTCCTTTGCAAATGATACAACTCTTTCAATCTGTAATTTTCCGAGCAATAAATTTGCTTCTACAAAGAATGCCAATCAATCATTCTGAGATTTCCTCATTGCATACACAGATCCACAAATTGGTGATAAACAGAAGGAGCAGATACTACAATAATAAATTTTACCCAAAATGCACATTCGTAAATTTCATAATTTGCCTGTCCTAATCAAATCACGATTAAGTTCTCAGCACAAGCAACCAACAGGAAAAGCTGAATAATATTACAACAGAAGCAACATGTCTGCCAAAAAAAAAAAAGGAATCAACCCAAAACCTAGCAGGTAGGGGCTGAACCAGTAATTTTTGCAAAAAAAATCCGAGGTCAGTTGGCATAATCCGCGTATATTTTGTAATTTGGTCAGATCCGAATACAAATAGCTTCGATTAGGGTTCGGTGCTCGGTTCCGCACAGCAGGAATGGAAGAGAAGGGGCGGGCATACCTGGTGGGTGCTCGTCGCCGGCGAAGGGCCCGACGAAGACCTGGAGAAGGACGGCGCCGCTCTGTCGCCGCCAGGAAAGGAAGGCCACGGGGGGAGCGGGGTGTGAATGGGCTAAAGTAAAAGGAGGGGCGAACGCAACAGGCGGCGACGCGCTCGGGAGCTTATGTCTGATTTTCTTTTTTCTTTTTCTTTTTTCTTTTTTAAAGATTAAAGAAACAGTTTTAAGCCATCATTCTCGTTCCTCCTGGCAGGTTATATAATCCACCCGTGAGCTAAAACAACAGATTCCATATTATAATAATTCACTGTCCTCCCCATAATCATAAATATATTTCTTTAACATGATTTATTTATATAAAGAAAATCGTAAAAACCACGTCCTTTCTCTTTTTTTTTTGCAAAAACTATCCTAATGCACACTTGATTACCTGACTTCATTTATTTTTCAGATGTATAGCGCGAATAGGTTAAGCTAATCGAATCAATCTTGTTCGAGTTATTGAATTAGGCTTATTCATCATATTATAGTGATTCTTTTTTTTTGCAAACAGTAAAACTTTGTGCGAAGTCTTTCACCGTCAATTTTTTTGTGAAATCTCCAATGAATGTCGAGATTACACTTTAAAAGTATTGAATTCCAATATCGGCAACTCCAGGTTAAAAAAATAGGCCAAATTAATGTGTCAAGATGGTTCTGCAATAAAATGGAGTAGAGGTGAGTAAAGCATTCGGGCTTTGCTAAGGTACACCTCTTACCTTTATACCTTTAAATGGATTTTTTCATTTTGTAAATAGAAAAACATCAATTAGAAAATAAATAAATTGGTCGCACGACAAGAGGTCCTTATCAGATCAGAGCTTTTTCCAAACAAACTGCATGCGAGCATGCATGCCGACATTTTTTTCCTTTTGAAGTTCATGCATGCCGGCGCTATCAGGATGGAAAAAAGCTAGCGCGCTGGGTCGCACTTGCGCTCCGACGCGCGGCCTGCTGCTGCCCCTTTTTACTGTTGCGGCTCAACTATTTTTTATTTTCCTTTCTTTTTTAAATATGATAACTTTCTTCTCAAGTGTCCGTTTTCGATTCCATTTGCATTACTGTATTCATTTTGATGACGTCTATAAAACTAAATCCATGATAAATATATTTTAATATATTTTTTATATTCTAGCAACAATACATAATAGCTAGTTATACATGAAGTGTGTAGCAACTTATGTAATGTACATAAATTGCTACATTTTTTGCACCCAATATAATTACGTATTTGAGGTATCTATTTAAGCTGTGTCATTTGTCTCTGTATATATGGATACATTAGTTCCGAAGAAGCTCTTAATTGACTCTGTGTGAGTTATAATTAATATAACATATAAGTTATCACATGTTCTCTATATAAATCGATACTAACAAGTGGACAACAATTTAGTTCTACCAGACATACAATACAAGTTACTACTATGTATAACATAAGTTGCTATATTCCTAAATAGTTTGTATATAAGTTGCTGCTATGTATACAACATAAGTTGACACTCACATAAAATGACTTTAAAATATATTTAATATGGGTCTAGTTTTGTAGATCTCATCGCAAGGAACACGATACTTTAAACGGATTTGAAAATGGACACTTGATGGAAGAATTATGCTCATTTAAAGAAAATACAACCATTTTCTCACGCTAATGTTAGCGATGACCTCATACAAAAAGGACAACTCTGCCAACTCATGCTTTGCTCGTTTTATTTTATAAAGCTCCATTTGTATGGTCTCGTTTCAGTTTTCAACCGCATGTGTCATTGTCAAGAATTACGAGTCAAGACAACAGCTTGAATTTGTTTTTATGCGCGTAGGGCTCGGATTGTTTGCACGAGAGGACACGGGGTTAGACTGGTTCGAGCAGGATAGCCCTACGTCCAGTATGAGAGGCAGCTCGTGTTACTTGTGCAGAGTTTGTAAGAGGGGTTACAAATGGGCGAGAGAGGAAAAGCTGGTCCCAAGTCTCTTGGGGTATGCACTGATGGCTCGTGAGGAGAAAGTGTGAGATTTGGGGGGTGTTCGGTTGGCTATGAGAGCTGTTCTCCTGTCGTCCAGTATCACCCGTCCTTCTTTTTTCTTCCCCCAAGAAAAAAAAAGAGGGG